>NC_064618.1:259258575-259596075 GCF_023898315.1 Schistocerca nitens
ACATTTTTACAAATTTTTGTGATATTATTTACTTCCTGCAACACCGTATTACATATGCATACATATATTACATTTTCAGCAGCAGTTTTCCAGATGCTGCCACTGTATGTTGTGTTAATCTGTTTGTATAGCTGAACATGCAGTGCACTACCTTGTAAGACAGGGAGGTGAGCCGGACCTGGATCTAAACCATACAGCGAATCATCAATTGCAAGTAGAGAAATCCAAATCGCTGCTATGTTTAAAATATTAGATTGGTGCATTTTTCTTTTGCACGTCAGTATTCTACTTGGTATGGGTTTATTTATTGATTGTCATATTTTATTTGTAGCTGACTGTTGCTATTTTACTTTACATACTGTCATTTGGACAAAGTGAGTGGAGCTATGGATGCTAGAAAATGGAGTGCCAAGTGGAGAAACCACATTTCCAACACATTTTTCTTTTTTAGTTCAATAGAGGGGTGACATCAGCGAAGACGACCAGAAACAATTGCGCCATGTATGAGGCTAATGCCGTTGGACAGAGCAAGGAAAGAAAGTGGTTTTCTTGTTTTAAGGAGGATCATTTTGGCATTTGTGATTATCCACATTCGAGATGACCTTCGTGGTTTGATGGAGATTGTTACACACATTAATCCACAATGACCCACGTCAGTGGCAAATGTAATGAACTGTGATCATTCCTCCATTGTATGACATTTGCATTCAATTGGGAAGTTTCAAACCAATTGTACCAGTTATTAGGGTTTCTCCCTGTTCCATTCACTTATGGAGCACGGGAAGAATGATTGTTTGAATGTGTCTGTGTATGCAGTCATTATTTTAATCACTATGTGGTTCAAAAAAACTTGAGGCTGTTTGCTTCTAAGTGACACATCTACCAATTCTGTAAGTTATCTCAATAAATTTTTGTGTCATTCCAAAATAGTAAAGTCCTTTATGACTCATCCTGTTTTATTAGCGGGTAGCTAGAAAATGACACTGCAACCAAGATAGACCTATTGCAAACCAATAAAGCACTAAATACTTTAAACATCTCAGCCATTTGGATATCTCTACTTATAATGTCTCTGCAAAACATTTACCATGCTAAAGGCCCTCAAGAATACAAACCAAATCAACAGTTGTTGATCTGTTACACCAACATCTGAGTGTTTGGTTTCAGATGGCTTTCAGAGCTCATTTATGCAAATGCTGGGCTGAGTCCCACGTGGCCTCAGAAAAAATTACACACACACATGGTTGGAATACAGTAATACACAGTGCATGATTCACAGATTACACACATTAGGTTAACTGATGATTGTAGCAACAAAAAGGGCATCCAGCCACAGAGCTAAAGTAAAGTAAATTTGCCAAATAATGAAAACAGTGGACCTAGTACAGTGAGGCAAATGCTAGAAAAGTGAGCTCGTTACTAAATTTGCACTGTGTAGAAATTTTTAACTTAAATATTACCAGTTGCAATAAGGTGCCTCCCCCAGTGTTACAATGTAATGTAGCAACATTCTTGTCACATTCTCTTTACATGTTCTTGCTTCAATTTGTCAACACTCTTGCACTATAACATTTTTTACCTATTATTTTTGTCTCTTCTTCTGTGGTGTATGAAGTTTCTACTTACAGTGTTCTTTCAATAGAATTACCATTCTTTGTTTTTATGTCAGGAGGTATAGGTTCAAAATGTCCAGTGTTTAGTTGTCATCAGTAAATGATGGAGGAGAGCTTGATTCTGTCAGAACTTCAGACTCCGTAATAGGAGCATCAGATTCACACAATTCTATCTCATTTCCTCCTTTGTAGAGCAGCTCTTTCACCTCCAATACGAAGATTTCAGCGTGCATGACCAAAAACCATTGCAAAAGAGCCTCTTGTGTCTGAAGGCACAGAAATAAAAGAGCTAGAATACAAATTGATAATACCTACTTCATACAAAATACCTTAATGAAGAAACATACTGCATCTGTTACATCTTATTTCTTCTGTGGCTCATTTATGAAGACAAGGTTTGTCTGACACATCATTGCTGGGATCTTTTCAATTTATTATTGAATCGACACAACTGCCAGAACAAGTTCATGTCCATCAGAAAAACTGATGCTTACAGCAGTCACAATATATGTAATTTCCTTGAATTGTTTACCAGTTAACTATCAACTGTAGATCAAACCTGGAAAGTGTAACTCATTGATATGATCACTATTCATGTGAAATACTGCAAGTTTCATTAGAAGAGGAAAGCAAAGTGGCTAATGGTGTTAAGAGGCTAATGGTGTTAAGAGGCTAATGGTGTTAAGAGGCTAATGGTGTTAAGAGGCTAATGGTGTTGTGAAGACATTTTGGAACTATCCATCTAGGCACTATGCATACTGGCTCAATTGAAGCACACTAAATCCGTGTGTGTGTCTGTCTGTCTGTGTGTGGAGATACACACACAATCTTTCTTTCGTAAATTTGTGTTCAAATGTACTGTACCTGTTAAGGATCATTAATTGACTTCTACTAAAGATATTGTGTAAATGTGTTATATTATGATAAGTCTCATATGATTAGCAAAAAGTGTTTTGTAGTTAGAGAGAAGGAAAGAAAGAGAGATTATAGCAGTAATTGTCACATATACACCCAGATCGCTTTTATTCCCTCAATGACAAAATTTATTTTAGAATCAGATAATTAACTGCTTTAGTTGTAAATAGTTTTACTGGTTTAATCGCGACTTGTTTCGGGTGATTACAAGCCCATCTTCAGGTGTATCAGAACTATGAGGTGTGTGGCTGCCACACACTGAACACCAGGCTATGGGCAGGTGACAGCTGGATGTGAAGCTACTGTTCAAAATAATGATATGTAAATCTTGTAACACACTCATTGTAACAAACCCATAGTGACAGTTGAAAATTTGTGCCAGATCAAGACTCGAACCTGGATTTCCTGCGTTTTATGAGCAGTTACCTTAATCATTAAGTTATTTGAGTGCACCTTCAAGTCCCATTCAAACTTTCACCATCCTTGAAGTTCCCACCTGTTTCATTCTCTTGTCAAAGAGGAAAAAACGTTGCAAGGAATATGAGCAGCACCCAGACATATGGAAGCTGTCTGTGATCTGAATGCAGGATTTCTATCATTTGGCCGCCACCCCAGTTAGCAATCGCTTTCCTCCTCTAATTCTTAGATTTTTCAGAACTTATTAGATTGCAGTGTTGATATATATTGGTGACAGTCAAATGAAAATGAGATGGATTATTAAAAAGTAAATAAACTGTTTATTATTTCAAAATCAATCACCATAACTGTTAATACATTTGCCCCACTGTGAGACAGGATAGTCAGTGCCATCAAGGAAAAATATTTGCGGTTGCCTACAGAACCCTGATTGTACCCAGGCACACACGTTCTAATCTGAAGTAAGCAGACACCCACAAATGTCTTTCTCAGAGTTCCAAAAACGTGAAAATCCCATGGTGAGAACTGGAACTGTATGGAGGATGTGTAAGGGTTTCTAGTGAAACTTCAGCACAGTCGAAACAAAAATGACAACTTGTGGGTAAGCTGCCACTTATACAAATGAAATATCTCTATTTTCGGGTCTTCTGACAATTTTGCATGGTCTCAAATGAAGTCTGTGTCATGCATGGTCTTTGCTCTGTTATTCAAGAACTGAAAATTAATGACCTAACCTTTTCCATAGTGCCCCGTGTCTAGTATACTGAAGCTTGTCGAAATTCATGGGTTTTAGTGAGGGTAGACCAAGATTGTTCAAAAACAATGTTTGCTGATGAGTAAGCACTTTAGATGTGAACTGATCAGGCTTATAAGTGATTCACACAATTTGACTTGTCTCAAAAAGACTTTACATTAGCCAATTTCAGACATATAAAAATTACCTGCTCATACCAGAAATACAAACTAAATGATACTGTGTGTTAAATTCCTTGTGATTCACTTTCAGTACAAGCTAACATGGAGCCAACAAATACACAAAAAAAGAAATCTGGTTGTTTAGTTCCACATGTTTGCAAGTTAATTTTCTCTTATTACATTGATTTTAAGACTTAGGGTGCTAACTTCTTGTCTATTGAATTATCTTCTGGTGCTATGCAGCTAAAGTAAACAGTTTACAGAAGTATACTTATTTCAGTATAACTGATAAGACACTTGATACCATTTTTAATAATAGTCCTTTCAAAGATATTCTAAATTTTTGATTGATGTATTTCACCTCAATTGCACTTTATTTCAGACTTGATACTTTATTTTTTAGTAATGCAAATCAGTATAAAGATCATTTCTCAAGTTACCATACTCTTAACAGCTTTGAATTTTCTGGAAACAATATGCCGAAACGGAGTTACAGGGAAATAAATTTGACTCATATTTTTGAACAAATTGCATGAAAACGCACAGATTTAGTAACTTCAACACAGTGTCCACAACAGATTCAAAACAAGAGTAAGCAAAATTTAAAGTGTGACACCACCATATGTTTTGCATGTAATCACTATATTTATCAATGTCAGTTTATTGTATGTGTCAACATTATATAACAACATTACTGAGCACTAAGCAAGGACGTACAGACAGATAATCTGGTATGAATTTTTAATCATTTTCACTTATTTGTAAAGGGAGTTTCAGCCCATTGATTGTAACAACTTCCTAACACATTCAGTATCTTTAATTCTAAACTTCAGGATTCTGTTATTTCTACCAGTAGTATACTTACTGGAGGCTTGTTTTTGATTTACTGAGTGAAGTGGTGTACTGGTTAAGACATTGGCCTCACATTCTGGAGGAAGGGGGTTCAGATGCCTGTCTGAAAAGCCAGATTTCTATGATTCACCAAAATCACTTAAAGCAAATGCCGGGTGGTTTGTTTGCAGCATACCTTGATGATTTCCACCTCTGATTACCTTCTCTTTGACAAAATGCTTAATCTTAATCATTCTTCTTTTTGTAGCCTTTTACTGTGGCCTTCCAGTGCATTTGTCGAGTAAGCTCCTCTCTCCTCGGCTATGTCAGTAACAACAGATGTAATTCATTTTTACTATAAACACTGAATGTGTAATTGCATATGGATGTCTCTCCAATGTTATTAAAATAGTAAAAATCACAGGCTCCCTATATTCAAGATTTTATTAAACTACAGATGAATGACTAAATTGTGGGCTTGGCAAGACCATATTATTTACTCCCATGTTTAGCTAACTTACTAACCATTAAGTAAATGATTATAATTATTTCTCTGGTAAAGAAATTTAATTAAAAACACCACAATCACAAATAAGTATTAATTTTTTGCAACATAAGACTTGCATCATTTTAGGCTGTGATGATGAAAGTGACACGAACAAAGACAATCACAGTTTAAAGGTACAGGCTAAAGCTAATAAAATTAGAAACAAGCAGGCAGTACTAAAATGGCTGATTTCAAAACACAACTGCCTGTAACTATTTCTTATCCCAACAAATTAAAGAACAACAGTTTGAATGTGGTTAAATGACTCTCGTAGATTAACAAAAATAATTCACAAGGGTTAAAAATAAGTTGTGCTTTCACTGTTAAAGTGCTCGCAGTAGTCACCACACACATGGTGCCAAGTTAAAAGTATCTGTATAATTGGTAATTAGCATGTGCAGCAGTGAAGTTTTTTTTAAAGAAATAAAAAAAAGGTGTGAAACAAGTTGTTTTTGGCACAGCTTCCTACACACTATACCACTGTCATGTGTTCTTCGATTAACTAACATCAATATATGCTGCAGTCACATACGGAAAATAAATAAGATTCTCCTGATGGCAATTACAAATTAAAGCATGGAAGAAGCATAAGGAGCTACAAGTAGCAGTCACAAACTTGTGAATGTTAATGAAAAGCAGCAGTCATTTGTTTTTTAAATTAGTACATTTTATTTAAAAAATGTTTAGAGAGATTCATGTGAAGAAATTTTGTAAACTCATTGCAGCATTTAAAAAAAAAAAAAAAAAAAAAAAAAAAAAAAAAAAAAAAAAACATGTTTACTAATCTTCTGAGAAATATTGTTCCTTACACAAAAATGTATGACAAATTAAAATCTTATTGGCTTCTGTTCCTTTTTCTCATACTGTCCTGTATAATATATAACATATGTAGGATAGAACTCGTTGTCAGAGAATTTCACAATAACATGGCGATTTTCTTTAGTAGCAGTGTCATATCTAAGACACTGCATATAATCAAATTCAGGTGGTATTTTCATATACTTATTACCAACAGTTTCCTTTGCAATTAGAACCTTTGACACTATCATCATTCGTTGTGTGTTGCAGCTGTCTGAATAATGACTAGCATAGCAAGAAATAGGAGTAAATGAAACACCTTGTCCAAATATGTTGCCTACCGATTTGCCATGTTTCCTCCAGTCAAAATTATTTCTGCAAATGTTGTCTTTGTTTTCCTCTTTGGTACCATGAAATAAATACTCCTCAGCAACAGAACCATATCTTGATTGTATTTCTTCTTTCTTGAGCAAGTAGCACCCCAACAAATAAGGATTCTGGACCCTATAAATTTTCTCAACCATGAACTGCTTCTGTGTGGTCTTCTTGAATAACCACAATATTTCCTTATATTCAGTAGTGTCAGAGAGCAACAACTGCAGCTCAAACTCTGAGCTAGCATTCATATGATCCCACCCAATAGTTAATTTCAAGACTGATTTGTGTAATCTAGATTCAACAGTTCTGATTAGAGAATGACTTGGGTAACCTCTACTAACAATGCACTGTGTATTTGTCACTCTAGAATGTCTTGTGGAAGTTGGTGCATAGTAGGAATTGCTGTTATGTGCTTGTAAAGATGGTGATACAGTTATATTGTTGGTACTGGTTACAGAGGGTTGAAACTGGTTGTTTCCCTCAAAGTATGTTTTTGGTCTCTTAGGTCTAATGGGTTCTTGATTGGTCTGCTGTGATCTTGCCAGTCTAGAATTGTTTATGGAAGTTGGTGCATGGTGGAAACCGCTGCTGTTTGCTCGTACAGAGGGTAGTGACACAGTTATATCATAGTTCGTGGCTGCATATGGTTGAAAACTGTTGGTGGCCTGTGGTCTATGAGGTATGGTGACTTCCTCATTGCTGGAGTCCCGACTGAAACAACAGCCCATTTCTGAAACATATTTATAGTTGATTAGACAAAAATACCGATGAGATAGCAACCTATGTTTTCACATTAGATACAAGAACTTCTTTTCCACTCTCTCTACCAAAAAGGAAACGCTGTATAATTATATGTTACTTTGAACCTAACTTCTTGTTTTAATAGCACACAAAGTTACTGTGATACAACATGTTATCAAAATCCTTCGTTTGTTGTGAGCCTCTGCTTCCTGGTTATTCTCTATCTTAAGTTCACTGTGGTTTCATTTTGTAAATGACCTAACAATACCGTACGTTATTAGGACGGACTGATTTATTACCTGTAATTATGTCCTTCCCACTTAAAATTATAACATGCACATCTCTGCTGTTTTTATGTAAACCCATTTGTTTGATATAAACGCAATCAAAAATGTAGTGATAAAGAATTTATAGCGGGGTAATGGAAATTTTGTAGTGTGATGGTAGTTATGATGTACATCAAAAGATAGACAAAAGGTAACAGAAGTACAAGGTTTCCACTGTACTGAGTTATGTATCAAAATGTTGTAGCATTGTTAATAAAATATGACCTAGGACAGCAAATGCTTAAATGCAGTGTGTGGTGGCAGGACGTCTTAAAGTTCTGCCTTATTATCTTAAACATTTTTTCCTGTCATTCATTATTTTATCATCTATTTATCGGGCTTCTGAACCATGTTTTGACAATTACACACATTTTTATATTCAAAACAAACACATAATATGGGAATGGTCATACACCTTCCTAATAAAATTCGTGATTGGTGCGGGAAAGTTTTGGCAATGACAAAAGTGAAAACACATAATATGGGAATGGTCATACACCTTCCTAATAAAATTCGTGATTGGTGCGGGAAAGTTTTGGCAATGACAAAAGTGAAATTAAGAAAAACTTGTGCAACAGAATTTGTTAGAAAAACTGTAATCTGTGAAAGAAAATGAGAAGACCAATGAAAATACTGTACCAGTACGCAGTTGGTGCCTAATTCATCTGTGAATGGAAGTACTTAACTTGGTTTAATTACCGGTACTATTATTATACCCAACAGATATTTCGTCTTCAGATTGAGACAGTGGAATATGGCGAAGACGATCACATAAACGGAACAGTAATTGTTAGTAAAATACATTTAATGTGTCAAAATGCATATTATTTGCAATGCATGACTGACAATACAACCAATATTACCTGCGTTTTAAAGATGCAGATTCAACTGGAAGATATTATATGCGGCTTTGCTGCAATACTGAAGAAATATCATCGGATTTATAGGCACAGGTATATAATCGACGATGTTGAACTAAGAACCAGTCTCGTTTACTTAAGCAAAAAACACATTCATTAACACTACGTCCATGTGTCTCCCTTGGTTAAGACGTCGTTAGGTAATGCCCCACCCCCCAACACAATCGGAATAGAATTGGTGAAGAGAACTGGGCGATAATCCGCAACTTTGGCAATTTCGGAAAACGCAAGCAGACACAGCATTAATTACAGTTGAACTAAACAGCGTACTATCAGCACTAAATAAAGGAACAAGAATTTCTAAATACTCCACCTTACGAACAGCAAATATTCAGCCTGGTAAGACCGTCGTAAACGATCAAACTTGTTTGTCAAATTTGGCCTTATCAACCCTTAGATTTGTCACTTAAGCTCGTAAACGTATCAACAAAGTTTGTCAACTTATTCACGTTCGAAGCAGACGCTGTTCATGTATGCGGTACTGTGAGGCTAGTTGGAAGGGCAAAAACATGCAGATAAAGCATTTCGGGCGTTGACTCGGGCACTGTTCCGGTATCTAAAATACAGAACGAGAGAAAGAGAAAAAAGACGCTGGCCCGGTGAATGGTGTAAAATGAAAAACAAACATATGAAAACCTATTACAGGAAATGTTGCACCCGAAATCTGATGATTACGCCTACATGAACTTTCTATGAATGGAGAGTGCAAATTTTAATAACTTGTTGTAGAGTTACTTCGCCCTGACACTGAGAAAGACGACCTATGCGAAATTATAGTCTCTTCTACTTTGTTCTCTAATGACAGTTCATTAAAATACTACAATGTGGAAACGTAAAGCCTACATTGTTTTTGGGAGAACGAGGTTTCTTTTATTATTTAAACTGCACTCCCGCTTTATGTTGCGCGTAGGTTATTGATTTTTCTTCTTAACCTCTTGGTAGGGAAAGATGTGTGACACCTCTGGCATTTTGGTAATTGTCAATACATTTTGTTTTTATCCTTGATAGTAGTTTAGAGTCGAGAAAACAATACCGCGAGATAAATTGTTATAGATTTATTTTTCACTAAACATAAGCGGCAAAAGAATGCAAACATCGTTCGCTTTCTTGCCAAATTATCAGTCAATCAAAATATCTTGTAAACACGCTCAATGTTTGACAAACATCGCCCTACACGTTCAAGTATTTGGCAAACTTGGAAACATTTGGCAAACTTTGACATTGTTTAATCATTTCCGGGGCCTATAGCTGGCAAAGCTGCGATGCTTTGCTCGATTTACCACGCAGTGTACACACTGATCAGCCAGAACATTATGATCTCCTACATCATGGGTAATGGTGAGCAAGATATGTGAGACAGGCGAAATACCCTCACACTTCAAGAAAATATAATAATTCCAATCCCAAAGAAAGCAGGTGTTGACAGATGTGAAAATTACCGAACTATCAGTTTAATAAGTCACGGCTGCAAAATACTAACACGAATTCTTTACAGACGAATGGAAAAACTAGTAGAAGCCGACCTCGGAGAAGATCAGTTTGGATTCCGTAGAAATATGGGAACACGTGAGGCAATATTGACCCTACGACTTATCTTAGAAGCTAGATCAAGGAAAGGCAAACCTACGTTTCTAGCATTTGTAGACTTAGAGAAAGCTTTTGACAATGTTGACTGGAATACTCTCTTTGAAATTCTGAAGGTGGCAGGGGTAAAATACAGGGAGCGAAAGGCTATTTACAACTTGTACAGCAGATGGCAGTTATAAGAGTCGAGGGACATGAAAGGGAAGCAATGGTTGGGAAGGGAGTGAGACAGGGTTGTAGCCTCTCCCCGATGTTATTCAATATATATATTGAGCAAGCAATAAAGGAAACAAAAGAAAAGTGTGGAGTAGGAATTAAAATCCATGGACAAGAAATAAAAACTTTGAGGTTTGCCAATGACATTGTAATTCTGTCAGAGACAGCAAAGGACTTGGAAGAGCAGTTCAATGGAATGGATAGTGTCTTGAAAGGAGGATATAAGATGAACATCAACAAAAGTAAAACGAGGATAATGGAATGTAGTCGAATTAAGTCGGGTGGTGCTGAGGGAATTAGATTAGGAAATGAGACACTTAAAATAGTAAAGGAGTTTTGCTATTTGGGGAGCAAAATAAATGATGATGGTCGAAGTAGAGAGGATATAAAATGCACACTGGCAATGGGAAGGAAAGCGTTTCTGTAGAAGAGAAATTTGTTAACATCGAGTATAGATTTAAATGTCAGGAAGTCGTTTCTGAAAGTATTTGTATGGAGTGTAGCCATGTATGGAGGTGAAACATGGACGATAAATAGTTTAGACAAGAAGATAATAGAAGCTTTTGAAATGTGGTGCTACAGAAGAATGCTGAAGATTAGATAGGTAGATCACATAACGAACAAGGAGGTATTGAATAGAATTGGGGAGAAGAGAAATTTGTGGCACAACTTGACTAGTAGAAGGGATCGGTTGGTAGGACATGTTCTGAGGCATCAAGGGATCACCAATTTAGTATTGGAGGGCAGAGTGGAGGGTAAAAATCGTAGAGGGAGACCAAGAGATGAATACACTAAGCAGATTCAGAAGGATTTAGGTTGCAGTACTTACTGGGAGATGAAGCAGCTTGCACAGGATAGAGTAGCATGGAGAGCTGCATCAAACCAGTCTCGGGACTGAAGATCACAACAACAACAACATGGGTCTCCAAACTTTTTAGTCTGCGGGCCACATTGACTCCTCCACGAAGTCATAAGGGCCAAGATCTACGTAGTGGAATTAAAGCACACTAGCACTCCATGATTACCGTAATATAAGGCTAAAGGAAAGATGAAATCGCAAAAATCTAAGGTTGTGGGAATAGCTAGCACTGAAACGAACTACGATTTTTATTTAATTACATAATTGTGATTGGTGGACGCGTCTGACCGAAATTCTGGCGAATTTCACCGACAAAAAATTGTCACTGCACATTCTTCACGAAAGCGTCCTGCAAAGTTAACGAAATTTCAAAATCATTGTTAGCAACACTATTACTGCAAGACGTAAGAGAGGTAGAGCATGTCAACGCATTGTTATTTCAAGCGGCGCAACAGTAAGTTTAGTTATGTAGTCTTGTAGCGAGTAGAAGAGCCAGAGCGTATATTTGATAGTTCTGTTGCGTGATTGTGTCTATGTTGCGAGTGTCTCACGAGTTTTTTAGTGTTTTATGCGCTGTACTAGTAGGTGAGACGACGAAGTGTGGGACAATTCAAAGTTCGAATTCGAAGAGACAAGGGAAATCTGAAGATCGAAATATGTATAGCACGACTTGAGTATTTTTTCACTGTGAGTATTTCACTGTGAGTATTTTAATTTAGTAATTAAAGTACCTTAAAAATAAATTCATTGCATTTTGTTTAGGCATACTACTCCCTAGTTTTATTAGTATTAAATAGCACAATTTTATTTTCAGGTTACAATCTTTTGTGAAGTTCTGTATAAATATGCAAAAGAAACGAAAGGTTGAAGTGAATGTAGAACTTTTAAACAGCAATGGGGATGTCAATATTTCGTGGTGGAGTCAATGTGTTATTGGCAATGAAGCAATATCAGTCTTCAAAGAATCCAATATAAAACGTCATTATGAGACTAAGCACACTCAGAATTACTCCAAGTTTACAGGATGCGAACGATTAGAAATGTATGAGTCGAGTATGCAAGCAGTAGTAAATCGCGCCGTAGAAAATCTTATTACATTTAGTTTAAAGTGCATAGTCTGCCAAAACAGTGTTCATAGAGGTATCCGTTTGTGCTCTTTCTCACATATATGGATCCATCTATCGTGTATGAACAACAGAAAAGTGATAAATCCGAATTGTGTATGTGGCTTTGTTCAGTGCAGTGGTCGAAAAAGTGCAGTCAAGATGTATAATTCTGGTACTGAAGAACTCATCTCTGATGTGCTGAAAGAAGAACTCGCAATAGCTAAAAAATATATGAATGACATCGAATCGTTAATTAATTCTTTGAATGTCGATTTTAATCCTTTTGTGAAAAATGTACAAAGTGAAAACTACAACACTCTCAAAGAAACCGTTACTGAAATTCAAAGTGCTCCAATATCTGCTATAGTTACAAAAAACTCGTTTGCGCCCATTGCACAAGAGAAACACCGACAAATGAAATTATTGAGAGAAGACGAGACAAAACCAAAAATTTATATCTTTGCAGACAGCCATGGACGAGATTTAGCCACTATTCTTACGAATATGCAATCTAAATTTTCCGTTACTGCCACAGTAAAACCCGGGGCTCCTTTCCAGCAAATAATTAAAGATTTAAGCCCTCAGCCAAACGATGTTTGTGTAATTATTGGTGGAGTTAACGATGTTTATAAAAATGAGTCGAAAAATGCAATCACAGCATTGCGAAATGCACTGGAAAGAATATCGCCAAGAAAAACAATCTTCGTTAGCATCCCACATAGACATGACCTAATAAACAGTTCATGTGTAAATAATGAAATCAAATTCACAAACAGAATGTTTCAAAAGGTATGCAAAGCATACAAGGACGTGAAGTTTTTGGGCAGTAATTCCGAAGAGAGAAACCATTTTACTCGACATGGAATGCACAGGAACCGGCTAGGAAAACGTGTACTCGCTAAAGCATTATTAGCAGAAACATTCAAACTATTTGAAAACACCACTCCTCCAATCATTCTAAAAGCACCTGTGCCCATTGAAACTGTACCATTGGAAGAAATACAGACAGTGTCGTCAAAATACTCCTTCAAACCTAATGGAACAGCTGAAGGGAAGACTTCATATGCAGCAGCACCTGTATGTGAATCAACAGAAACAGGTCTTTTATACAAAAGCAAGACAGCACCAGCAGTTACAACTCAAGTGGGAAACGTTAGTCCACTGCCAACTTGTGAAGCAGCAGCATTTAAGGAGGAAGAACAGTCATCAGTAGCAGAAACAGCAACACCATCCCCCACAGGATCAAGTGTACAAGCTGACAGTGTAGAAACCTCGCCAACAGGAGATCCACCATCTATGGCAAAAAGGAGCACAGTAGTGACTGCAGCTGCTCCACATAGGATGTGCCTGAGATCAAGAAAGTCCTCAGCTGCAAATGGGGATTTTTTATGGTACTGGGGCAGAAGGGGGAAGGTTGCAATCAGAATGTAAGTAATGTAGTTAATAACAACAAATGTGGGTGTTACCAGCACAACAGCTCCCTCCTCCCTGCAGAAAACTGTTCCTGTAATACTGGTATGTCAAAAGAAATAAAACTCAGTCCCAACAATGGCAGCACCACAACCAATCATGTAATTAAAAATAAGCTCAAAATTTTTCACCAAAATATTCAAAGCCTGCTCTGTAAGTTAGACCAATTTATTGTAAATATTGATGAACCAACAGGCGCAGATTGTGCTCATATTCTCTGTCTGACAGAACACCATATCACTTTTGGCATCGAAATGCTCAATATACCAAACTATGTTTTAGCTACCTCATTTTGTAGAAAGCATATGTGCAAAGGTGGGGCAGTTATTTATGTGAAAAACAGCCTGTCCTTTAATACAATAGATGTAGAGAAATATTGTGTAGAGAAAGACTTTGAGGCATGTGTCACAGAAATAGTAGAAGCTAACAAGAAACTGGTAATCGTAGCAGTATACAGGGCTCCATCTGGTAATTTTAAAGTATTCATGAAACAATTAGATTCTGTGCTATTGTATCTAACAAGAAAAAATAGGGACATTATAGTGACTGGAGATTTTAATATAGATTTCCTAGAAAGCTCATCTTCTAAGACAGAGTTTGCAAATTTAATGCATACCTACAACCTTGTCTCCACTGTCAGTTTTCCCACAAGAACTACTGCCACTTCCAGCACTCTAATAGACAATATCTTTGTAGATATGAGTAAAACTAATCACATCAAAGTTGAAAAAGTCATAAATGGTCTCTCTGATCATGATGGGCAAATACTCACAATTGATAACTTTAATACAAATCAGAACAAAGCTAGTGCACAGTGGAAAACCATTAGAAACATGAATGAGGAAAATATCCAAAAATTCAAATTATGCATTCGGGAGACTGACTGGAGGTATGTTTATCTTGCAAATGATGTTAATACAAAATATAATTTATTTACTGATGAATTATCAGGTATATTTGAAAATGTCTTTCCAAAAAAAGTCTGTAGACTACAGAACAGGCAATCAAGCAAAAAACCATGGCTCACCAAGGGCATAAAAATATCATGCTAGAGAAAAAGGGAACTGTATATAATATCTAGACAATCCAATAATCCCCTGCAGATGAAATATTATAGGACATACTGCAAAATCTTAAATAAAGTCATTAAAAAATCTAAAAGTATGTGCATGCAATCTGAAATTAACTGTTCAAACAATAAAATCAGAACGATTTGGAATGTAATAAAGAGGGAAACAGGTACTGCACCATCTGACAATGAAAAAACTGCTGTCCTAAAAATTAACGATTTGGAAATAACTGATAGTAAACAGATAGCAGACACATTTAACAACCACTTTCTAAGTGTCACCTCTCAAATAGGCTGCAGTGGTGCCCTTGGGGAAGCTTTAGATATTCTGAAACTTAACCTCCCACAATGTTTTAATGATATAAATGTAACACCCATAACTGTTAATGAAACAAAAAAAAAATAATTCACTCATTGAAAAGTAAAGGATCTTCAGGTATAGATAACATCTCTAATAAACTGTTGAAAGCCTGCAGTAATGATGTAAGTGTAGTACTTGCTCACATTTGCAACACGTCTCTTTATGAGGGAGTTGTTCCAGAGAGAATGAAATATGCCATTGTGAGACCTCTTTTCAAGTCTGGCGATGCTACAGATGTAAAAAATTATCGTCCTGTCTCTCTCTTAACAACATTTTCAAAGGTTCTTGAAAAGGCAGTGTATAACAGGATTGTGGCACATCTAGATGAACTTAATATTATTAACCATAGACAGTTTGGTTTTCAAAAAGGCGTTTCCACAGAGCGTGCCATATATTCACTCACAAATGATGTCTTGGAGTCTATTAATAGTAAGAAGTCACCAGTTGGTGTCTTCTGTGACATTTCCAAGGCCTTTGATTGTGTAAACCACAAGATACTCTTGGAGAAGGCCTATCATTACGGAATCAAAGGGCCTATAGGTAACTGGCTAAAATCATATCTTGAAGACAGGAAACAAAAGGTGGTTCTAAATGGTTGCAACAAAGGATCTCCTAATCTAGTGGATTCTGAATGGGGCAAAATTCAGCATGGAGTTCCCCAGGGATCTGTCCTTGAACCCTTGCTGTTTTTAATATATGTTAATGATTTACCCCTGTCCATTAGTAAAAATTGTGAATTCACAATGTTTGCTGATGATACAAGCATTGTCGTAGATGGTAAGTCTACTGCTGATCTGGAGACTGATGTTAATGATATACTCAGAGAAGTTACAGCTTGGTTTTCAATTAATTCTCTTTCAGTTAATATTAAAAAAACTAATTTTATACAGTTCCACACAAAAAATAAAACTCTAGAAAATATAGTAATTGCCCATGACAACCAGGAACTAGAACAGGTGCAATCCACTAAATTCCTGGGGGTTCACATTGACAGTAGGCTCAACTGGGAACAGCATGTGTCCCTTACTCTAAAAAGGCTTTCATCAGCAACTTTTGCTCTAAGAATAATTACTCATTTTGGGGACATCAACATTTTAAAATCATCTTACTTTGGGTACTTTCACTCATTAATGAGTTACGGAATAATATTCTGGGGTAATTAACCAGCCTCAAAAAAAAATCTTCACTGCTCAGAAGAGAGCAGTCAGAATCATGTGTGGGGTTCCTCCACGAACCTCATGTAGAAAACTTTTTCCACAGTTAGGTATTCTGACCACAACATGTCAGTACATATACACTCTGATGAATGTAGTTAATAAAGACTATGCTCAGTATGAAACCAATTGTTCATATCATAACTACAATACTAGAGGTAAAGATGATCTACATGTTGAACTAAAAAATTTAACACTTGTACAGAAGGGAGTAAAGTATGCTGCTATAAAGACTTTTAATGCATTGCCTAATTATATAAAATGTACAATAGAAAATGAAACGCTGTTCAAAGGTATGTTAAAAAAATACCTGCTCGACCATCCACTGTACTCGTTAGATGAATTATTTTCCAGAAGTAATGCCCTCTCTTAATAATAGATGTATTTAGTCTCTTAGTTATTAGATGGATGATACAATATTATGTTAATGTCATAGTGTTAATGTTATAATGTTATATTGAGAATTGCTATACTAGTTTAATGACAGCTTGTAAATGAGATACTTATAATATCTATATCATTGTATTATATTACTATTCTGTAGCATTAATTGTATTTGTACAATTGTATTGACACATTCCACATCCAGGCGAATCACTCGCATGTACGGATCTATGGAATACGCATACCAAATAAAATAAAATAATTTAAAAAAATGAAACGTCAGCTAAAAACTCAGCAGTCGCTGTTTAAGAAAGTAAATGCTGAACAACATGCAGCAACTCGTGCTGGTTTTTGTGTGGTTCATTTAGTAGCGAAACAGTGTAAGCCATTTACCGACGGTGAATTAATTAAGAACTGCATTATTGCAACAGCAGAAGAAATGTGCCCATAAAAAGTTAATTTATTTAAAAACATAAGTTTGTCGGCAAACGCTGTGGCTCTAAGAATAGATGACATTGCACAAAATATATCAGCACAACTGCGTGACAAAAATCAAGACAGACTGGTTCTCTTTGGCCTTGGATGAGTCAACAGATGTATCAGATACTGCTCAAGTACTACTTTTTATTCGAGGGATTGACAAAAATTATGAAGTGTATGAAGAGCTCCTTGATGTTCACAGTATTCACAGGACAACCAATGGCGAAGATATTTTGTAAAGGAGTTGAAAGGGCAGTTCAGAAAAACAATCTTCAGTGGAAGAAATTAAAATGTGTTACAACTGATGTTGGCAAAAAGATGTGTGGGAAAAATAAAGGTGTTGTTGCTCTCCTTTCTAAGGCCGTAGAAAATGATGGTGGCTAAAACCATTAGTAGTGCATTGTATTATTCACCAACAGTCTTTGTGTTTAAAACATTTAGATATGTCAGAAGTTTTAAAGCCAGTTATTTCAGTTGTTAATTATATCAGATCCCATGCACTCAGTCATCGCCAGTTCCTCGAGTTTCTTGAAGATATTGAGGAAAGCGACTTGCCATGTTATACTGCAGTGCACTGGCTTAGCTGCGGTAAAGTTCTGACCAGTTTTTTTGAACTCCGAACACTAATTGAAATTTTTTTGAACGAAAGGAATCGCCCTATAGTTGAGTTACGGAACCTTAATTTAAAATTGCAAGGTGAAAACCAGCTTCTGCCTGATTTATACACGCATGTTAAGTCCTTCCGACAAAAGATAGCTTTGTTTCAACCTCAGTTGAACAAAGTATGCTTCACGCATTTTAATAAATGCCAAACATTCAGTCAGCAAACTGAGATTCCGTTTCCTGTAACTTTCGCAATTGAAGCTTTTGGCACTTTAAAAATTAATTTTGAATCACGTTTTTCAGATATCGATGCAAATTCAAACGATATCAAGATATTTCAAAATCCCTTTGACGTCGATACAGAAGCGTTACCTACAGAACTTCAGTTTGAAATTATTGATTTGCAATGTAGCGACTTTTTTAAAGAAATACATTCAAAGTCAATGTTACTGGAATTTTATAAGTGTCTTCCATCCACACAGTTTACAAATTAACATAAATTTGCGAGTGGCTTTTTTTTCGCTTTTGGCACTACTTATCCGTGTGAAAAAACTTTCTCAAAAAAAAAAAAATGGCTCTGAGCACTTTGTGACTTAACATCTGAGGTCATCAGTCGCCTAGAACTTCGAATTAATTAAACCTAACTAACCTAAGGACATCACACACATCCATGCCCAAGGTAGGATTTGAACCTGCGACCGTAGCGGTCACGCGGTTCCAGACTGAAGCGCCTAGAACAGCGCTGCCACACCGGTCGGCCTTTCTCCAAAATGAAACATGCAAAAAGTATTTACAGATCAAAATTAAGTGATAAGCAATTGAAGTCGCTGATGATTATTTCTACCAGTAAACTTGATCCACAACTGGAGGTAATTATGAAAGGAAAGTTACAGCCACATAAAAGTCACTAAGATGTTAAATTTCTTTACGTGAATACAATAACGTTGTGAGTTTTCAAGATATAAATTAATTACAGTTATTTTTATACATCAGTTACAACTAAAATATGCAATATCAATATGTACACCAGGTATAGTATTTTCTTTAAATTGCCTTTAAATAAAAATATTTTATACGATTTACTTCCTATGTGTTTTTTACAACGTAATCAAAAGAAAGTGAAACCTCACTTAAGAAGCATCTTCCATAATGATTGATTACTAAGGCTAGTCGCTGAAGTGGCGTCCATTTGAAAGACTTGCACCAGACTCGTGAGTAGAATAAAATGCAAAGAATTTTTTTACTTAAAATGTTTTCGCCAAACTAGTCTGTTAACCGTTCCTTTTTTTTTTTTTTCACCACCACACGGAGAATGGTCTGTCTGTTTATTATGGATAGCCACAAGTTTAACCATGACCTTCCGCTTTGTAAAGATAGAGCTCCGACAATGTCGCGGTGTATTGGTCGCGATAGGCCTCGAAATTAAATTGTTGGCAGTATAGGTACCACCTCAAATATTTGGCGGGCCGGATACCGGGGATGTCCAGCCAGCTAACGCGGACCGGTTTGCTGGCCCTCGCGGGCTGGTTTCGGCCTGCGGGCCGTAGTTTAAAAACCCCGGTCCTACATAATAGCCGGTATGTCCATGTTTGGCACGGATAGCAGCGGGTGACACGTCGTGGCATGAAGCAATGAGGCCTCTGTAGGTCGCTGGAGAGAAGTGGCACATCAGCACACGCAAGTCACCTAATTCCCGTAAATTCCGGGGTGGGGGGGGGGGGGGGGAGAGGCGATGAGCTCTGATGCTGTGTTCGGTCACATCCCAGTTGGAGGGATAGCATATCAGCTGGAACTCGCCACTGTGTTTCTTGAACAACTTTATCACACTCCTGGCCTTGTGACATGTCACATTATCTTGGTGAAAAATGCCGCTGCTGTTGGGAAACTTAATCGTCATGAATGGGTGTATGTGGTATGCAACCAGTGAATAATCTCCTTGGCCATCATGGGGCCTTGCACGAGCTTCACTGGAACCATGGATACCCACATGCTGGCCGGGGTGGCCGTGCGGTTCTAGGCGCTACAGTTTGGAACCGAGCGACCGCTACGGTCGCAGGTTCGAATCCTGCCTCGGGCATGGATGTGTGTGATGTCCTTAGGTTAGTTACGTTTACTTAGTTCTAAGTTCTAGGTGACTGATGACCTCAGAAGTTAAGTCGCATAGTGCTCAGAGCCATTTGAACCATTTGATACCCACATGAATGTTCTCCAGAACATAAGGGAGCCACCACCAGGTAGTCTCCGTCCTGTAGTACAGGTGTCAAGAAGCTGTTCCTTCGGAAGATGACAGATTTGTGCATTCCCATCATACCATGCAATACTTCGCCCCTGTGCCAATGTCAAGTGCTGATGCTGATGTGTCTATTTGTCATAGTTGCTGATGTCTTGTTGTTAACATTGGTACATGCATGGGTCATCAGTTGCAGAGGAGTGTTAGAAGTCTTCAGTGCACTATATGTTCAGACACACTTGTACTCTGCCCATCATTAAAGTCTGGTATTAGTTCCGCCAGAGTTCACCACCTGCCCTCTTTGACCAGTCTGCCCAGTCTAAGATGTTCGATATCTGTAGTGAGGGGTGGCCACCCAACCCCACGACCTCTGGAGATGGTTTCATCTTGGTTTCACCTGCTGAAGACACTCACCACAACATTTCTCAAATGCCCAACAAGTCATGCAGTTTCCAAAATGCTCGCACTGAGCCTCTGGAACATCACAATCTGCTGTCAGCCAAACTCCCCATTCTCCCCACGAACAGCACACTCACCGATACTACATAAACCGTGTGTGTGTGTCTGACTAGCAGTTATAACCCACCAGTGACACTCAATTACCTGGACAGGTTCATATTGGTAGTAGGTCGGCGGTCACAATGTTCTGGCTGATCAGTGTAATCATTTAGTACAAAGTACCACCATTTTCGTTTCATATATTTTAAACATTGATTTCAGCAAAGACTACTATGACAGAAATATTCAGATAACTGGGAAAAATGCTGACAACGCTTCCCAACATTTGCACAACTGAAAAAGGTGAGATATTGGTGCTGTCTGGACATGTAACAGCTCTATGATGTAACACTGGGAGTGGGGTTGGGAAAAAATGTCCTCGAGGTTCTTAGGACAGGGTGAGACTCTGCTTATCATAAAACCGTTAGTTTCTACGATAATATACATCTACATCTACACCCTGCAAACCACCATGAGGTGTATGGCAGAGGATACATCCCATTGTACTAGGTATTAGGGTTTCTTCCCATTCCATTTACGTATGGCGCACAAGAAGAATGATTGTTTGAATGCCTTTGAGCGTGCAGTAATTATTCTAATCTTACAAGGAGATGGCACGACCCTGTGGTCGGGGATTTGCCAGAAATTTTGTGTGGTGAAAGAGGACCCCTAACACATCACGTGGTTAAAATATTAGGTCGCACTACCCGGAAAATCCCAGGAAAAATCGATCTAAAGTGTCTTAGGTGCCTTATGAGTACAAAATGTTAGTCCACTGCCGAGCCGCTGTCTGGCCTAGATAAGTTGGTTCTTAGCCATGTTGTGAAGCGGTGGGCCGCATGTCTCTGTGCGGCGACCCGCAAATGGGCCGTGTTAAATTGCGCGGGTAGTGGTACTGCAGTGTAAACAGATCACCTATCACGACGATGGCGCTTTCTTATAGAAAGGCCACGATTAAAGTAACGTTCGATCCACAGTACACACGACCTAATGCATATGTGAAGTAGAGCGTTTCCTACGTGAAGTAATGCACGTTGAGCAACAGGAACTTATCGGTATACATCTTTCGATCATTTCCAGTACAGTTTCCCTGAAACTTGTAGATGAAGCAGCGTGCGAACGAATTCTTCGACGTTCCACCGATGGATATCCACCACTCGGATGGCAACGTGGGCGTAGTGACTGTCGACCATGCAGGACTCGGCGTTTGGAACATACGAATCTTCGAACTGCCTTTTGAAGTATGGGCCATGCTTGTCATGAGCATGCTGTGGCCTTATGGGGAAGTACTATGTCACGTGGAAGAAAAGTGGCATATGTTTGAGACATATCCTGTACTGAATGGAGTGTGTCAGGTGTAAATCGAAGTGCGTAAACACATCCCATCGTATGTGACCGTTGGTGGTTGTTGAGTGATCGTCATTTATGACGGTCAACTGCGGACTTGTTCAGGTTGCGGGCAGGAAGGACATGTACGCTCTGAATGCCTGCAGCGACGCCTAGTCCAGATACCATGTGCAACCACGACATCTACATTGCAACCAACAATGCTGCCTATTACATACGTTGAGGCAGCGAGGAACATGACAGACGCGGACGTTGTTATGTTACAGGTGGAGACCCCCGCAGGCCAGGTTTCTGCGCCCAAGATGACGAAGCCTTCACCGGAACCGTCGCTGTGTTCGACAGCAGCGACCAAGTCTGCACCCCAGCCATGTGAGGAAGGAGAGCATCAGCAAAGCGATTTGAACTCTGACACGGAGATTCGGGAGGTGCCTACTGTTTGCCGTGATCCACAGGAGCCAGACATGCGTTCCTGCAAGCAGAAGTCGCCCAAGCGACGAAAGAGTAGGAGACTGTCTGCAGGAAATGATTCTAGAGATGGTGACACGTTGCAGGAGGATGAGGAAAATCCATCTGCAGCCAGGGCTGTGGACCACACACCAACGGTTCCTGGTTCACTGCTGGCAACGTCCGCCAAAGGACAAAGACAAGTTGACGATGCTCAGCTCACCGACGAGCCCCCTGGTGATTCTGCTGCTCAGACATTGGAAGAACGTCTTGCGTCGCCTAATGTACCACACCTCCAGCTTGGTGACTGGGTGTCCAAAATGGAAAGAATGATATCAGACTTGAGTGACAACAACATACCCAAGTCTGTATGTCCCGTATGGTACTGCGAAGCGTCAAGAGTGAAGACTCTTTTACTCCACTGATGTAGCTCCATTGTTTCAAGGCACTACATAGCACCTCATGGTGGGAGGGGACTTTAACAGCGTCTTACGCCCTGAGGATCAGATACCTCACCATGTCCCATGTCCAGCCCTACATTCTATGGTCAGAGATCTTGCTTTGCATGATACATGGATGCTAATCCACAGTGACCAACGCGGATATACACACTTCACCAGCCACTCGGCCAGCAGGTTGGGCAGGATTTATGTCTCCAGAGGTCTTCGGACAGCAACAGTCGGTGCTGAACTGTGGCCCACTGCATTCACAGACCATCAGGCCTTCATCTGCACCGTGACGCTGCCACTACAACAGACGAGCCGTAGTAGAGGACCTTGGATTCTTAACATTAACGTTCTCCAGGAAGAGGCTTGCCATGTAGCCGTCACTGATACCTGGCACAAATGTGAGCGGCGGCGTCATACCTATGATTCCACGACATGACTGTGGACACACTGTACCAAACCAGCTCTTCGTCGCATGCTCATGGCATACGGACGAGACAGGGCGCTTGGCCTCCGATCCACCTCTGAGTTTTACTACACAGCCTTGCGGGAACTAGCGTCTCAACCACCTTTGCCAGAGCGCCAAATGGCCGGACACAGGCACAGCTTCTGCAGATCATGGCTGACAGACTGGATGCCACGCGGGTTCGATGGAGACTGCAAGATTCCATCCCAGAGGAACGTGCCTCTCTTTATCACATCATCAGAGAATGGAGACAGCATAAGAGATGACTCATCATGGCAGTTATTTCTGAGGATGGGCAACGAGCAGAGACACACACCACAATATCCCGTGCCCTCACAGATTATTACTGCACTCTCTATCTAGCAGATCAACAGCGTGACAATGACATTGAGGACCTCCTGCACGACCTGCCACCTTTGGGTAGGGCGCAAGGTGACGCCACATTCTTGGAGGCCATCACGTGGGAAGAAATGCGTATGGCCCTCTCGCAGGGTGCGAGAAAGAAATCACCTGCACCTGATGGTCTTCCGCTTGAATTTTATAGCACCTTTCCTGACCTGATGGGGGAAGTTTGGCAGCAGATGTGCTGTGAAATCCTGGATCCGGACTTCCGCGTCCCCCGCGAATTTTTGGAGGGCATGATTATCGCTGTGCCAAAACCAAACGGGGGGTGCAGACTGTAAGACTTCCAGTCGTTGACATTGAATTTGGATTACAAGCTGTTTGCCTGCATTCTTCGTGCTCCCCTCCTCGCTATTGTCAAAGATGCCATTCATGCTGACCTAACATGTCTGGGGGGTGGCAGTAATATACACACAGCATTAAGCTCTTACAGAGATGTGGTTGTATTCATGTCGACATGCCGCTTAGAAGGACCCTCGTGGCGGTTGACCTAGACCACGCATTTGACTGCGTTGACCACCATTTTTTGCATGCTGTCTTAGAGAAGATGGGATTGTCCTCAATATCGGCAGGTGTGTTTCTCCGTCTCATCCACGGAGCCCCTTCCACTGTTCTGGTCAATGGCTACCGCTCGCCACCATTCACTATAGAACGCTCAGTGTGACAAGGATGTCCGCTGTCAGCCTTTCTCTTCGCTGTCGCCCTCGAGCCTGCACTTCATGGTCTACGACAGCGTGTGGAGGGCATTCGCCTCTGCGATGTGCATTTTAAATGTTGTACCTATGCGGACGATGTAGTATTCTTGGCGAGGTCCGCAGAAGATATATGTACGGTCATTGCGTGGCTTCAGCAATATGGAGAGGTGGCTGGGAGCCGTATCAAAAATGGTTCAAATGGCTCTGAGCACTATGGGACTTAACATCTGAGGTCATCAGTCCCCTAGAACTTAGAACTAATTAAACCTGACTAACCTAGGGACATCAGACACATCCATGCCCAAGGCAGGATTCGAACCTGCGACCGCAACGGGGAGCCGTATCAACCTGCGAAAGTCGCACTACATGGATGTGGGCAGAGGACTGCAAATGAGTACGCCAGTGCCCATTACCAAAGTCCCGACAATGAAGTGTTTGGGAGTGACCTTCCATGGGAATGTGCAGCGTACAACAGCATACACGTATCGCAGACTACATAATGTGATCCGCACGCAAGTTCGCCTCCACAACTTTCGAACACTTGACTTGATCATGCGGCTACATTTTGTCAATGTGTACCTCGCTGTGAAACTTAATCATTACACACACGTTCTCCCGATGCCCGCTACGGTCGCTGCCAAGTTCCAGGCAACCTTCGGTCATTTTGTTAGGGAGGGTAGGGTGTTCAAGAACCGTTACGAGACGCTAATGTTGCCCACACACACAGGAGGCATTGGAATGAGAAACGTGCTCAACAGGGCGCGCGCTCTCTTCCCGCAGACGATGCATCGCCTACATACTTCGGACAAGGCTACCCTCCCTGGTACACTGATTCAGAAGGTGGTGCCTCAACCCATCCGTCCGCCGATTCCTGTTGGACATATCACGTCAGCACTGTGTCACATTCGCACCTATCTGGTCGACATGAGTTATCTGCCGACCACGCGGGATCCTTGCACCAAGGACTTCTACCGCTACTTTCAGCGAACGCTGCCTGCTAATGCGGTTGAACGCCGACATCCAGCGGTTGGCTGGAGACGGGTGTGGAGTAACTTACACTCCCCCTTCCTTCCCACCACCGTCAGGGCGCTGTGGTATGTGATAACGACCGAAAAATTCCCCACCCGACAACGTTTACACATGATCCATCATGCCGAGGATCCTCTCTGCCCCAGATGCGCCGCTGTCGACACCGACATGCACCGTTTCATTTGAGGTACGGCTGCCGACTGCTGGCTCCTCACATGGCGCATGTTGGCATTGTTGCTGTGATGGACGCCTCAGTCCGTAGAGCCCACCGAGCTGATCCATCCCGACGTCACCTACTTCCCTGCTACTCGTCATAACGCCACGGTGTGGGTTAAGGGTATGGCATTGTCATACTTTTTTAATGAGAGCATTGCAGGGTTGTTAGATTTCTGGCATTATTTAACGAGTAACTAAACTATTTAATGGCGCAATGCGTCGTATGGCATGCTCTTTGCGAATTACTTGGGGTCGTTGTTTATGCACCCTCCAGACCATTGGGGTGTGCCAGGTGTGAGAAGAGACTGAGAGATTGCACATGATGGACTGACGAGAGTCATAAATGGTAATTATAGGGTGTTTCACCCTCTCTGAATGAGAAGACGACCAGGACATCCTGCTGTCTGGCTGCTGTGGACAACCCCCGAGAAAAAAACTACAACAACAAAAAGAGAATTCCAAATAAATACATGAGAACAAAATAATTTAATAAAATGTTCAGAGGCATATTTAATTTTTGTTTGTGAGCGGAACCTGAAGTGGTGGCGAACAGCCGTCCTAGTTAGCTTTAGGATGAAAGTGGCGGTGGCACTAGTTTGTTTTTGTTTTTAGGCTAGATAGGTTTTTGGGGGTAGTATGGGTGATAGTGGCCAATGCCTGAAGTGAAAGAGGTAATTTTCTTTCTTTACTTATATATAAAGAAAAAAATAAAGTAAAAGAAAATAAAAAATAAAAAAAGGATGGATAGAGTAAAAAAAACAAAAAGGTGGTTAGGGCTTGGAATGTTACACCAGAGGTCTCGGGTTCGATTCCTCCTCCAGCTCTTTTTTTTCCTTCTGTTTCATTTTCTTTTGTTATTCCACCAATTATTCAGAAAGTTCCCCAAACTTACATTATCTTTAACAACTTAGTTACATTATTGAATAAAAATTATTTTCTTTTTGTCCAACAACACAATTCATGGCGGTGGGTTTTCCATTTTTAATCATAATAACAAAGTCGGTTGGGAAACAGTCAATTTGTATAAATATAATAATTATAAACAAGAACATCAGTGGTAATTATCTTAAAAACAAACAAAGCAATAATTTTTGCGACATCTTGTGCAACACATAAAAGAGGATTTTTTTACAATCACAGGGCGTTTGCAATAAATCTATACAAAAACATCTCCCATTAACATTTACGAAAATGTTTCGAGTTTTTGATAATTTTGAGGCAAACCTGGCATATTGAATCATGTCTCGGAATATTGGTGACGATAATTGATGGTGAATTATAGTATGAATTTTTATACAATCCCGGGAATTAATTTCACGATTCTCCTGTAACAGTGCGCTGCAATTTTGCAAGCGCTTTATGAAATTTTTAACTTGCCTGTAAAAGTAAACATCACAAGGTTGCACCAAAGAAGTGCATTTTGGAGGTACGACTTTTACAGACCAAATGGGCATCTTGAAAAATTGCATCATATATCTCTGGATTCGTTTGACCTCCCCAAGAGTCAATGAGAAATAAATATTTATGCTCCCCGACGTAAGATTTTAAACATTTCCAGATAAAATCCATGTATAAAACTGTTGTTAATTTTCTGGACTACGATGATGTTACGATGACGTTCGTATAAGTATCGGCATAGCCATCTATTAATTTGTGAATACGAGGTTCGAAATGACCGGTCGCTTCTTGTAAGCATATGAAGACATGTGGAAGCAGTTTTCTGTATAATGTTATTGAATATTGTGCGGTGTACGAATGCGTCACTTTATTCAAATCCGACTTTTTCACGAAAACTGTTTTATTCCCTTTTTCAGTGAGAGTCCTGTTGAAAACAGATTGATATTGGCATCCTGAAACAATAGTATTTGTAATGTTAAACAATATTCGAATGTGTATGTAAATATCTTTTTCTATAATTAAATTTGAATTGATGTATTTTACGTCGGTAAAAACATTTGTACGCAGAAAACATGTATTTACCTGTTTGGTCAGTATTTATCACATAATCCTCATGGTGCTGAGGAATTAAATGGCACGTCTACCGACGATAGGTCTCCGCAGACTCCTGGATGTCCTCAATTGACGCCGCTTCTTTTTTCGAAACCATTTTCGTGATCTTGCGTTATTAAATTCTGTGCTGCTGTTTAAATGCAGTGACCCATCGATCAGACGCCTTGAATTTGAAATCGACGAATTGTGCAGCCGCAGCCAATGCCCATTGCTGTAAATTTCCTGCCGTGACTTACTGATATTGCTGTCTTGCTTCCTCAAAACGGTCGTAGGTCCACGAATCTATTGCCTCAGATTTATCCATTCGCGTACCACCACTTTTAATATCTTTCTCCCACTGTGGAAGATATTCTTTTCTTTTCAATTGGCGGCATCCTTTTTTTTTTTTTTTTTTTTTTTTTTTTGCAATGTCGCCAAGGACCATGTGGCGTGCGCTTTAGCAATATACATGACTTCGACTTTGTAGGCAATGGGAATCATGTCATTTTTAAATCTTTTCGTCTGGAGACGAATCACTTTGTGGCACTTTGAACTGTTCGTCGTTCTAACGTTCTTCAGAATCCTCATGAGCGTGAATTAATTCCTCTTCAGTTACGAATGTTTTTTCACCCAAAACTTCCAGTGTATTATTATAAAGTGCTCCGGCCAATAACATAGCATCGCGAGAGATTTCTTCCGATGATGTCGATGCAATTAAATTATTTTCCGTCAACAGCTTTTCATAATACACCACTGCGTCCTTCAATCATAATTTTGATAGAACACTATGAATGGATTCTTCAGAAATTTCTTCTCCTATTCCAGATGAGCCAGCAACTTCTTCAGTCGACATGTTTAACGTCGGATCGGAATAACAGGTTGAAATTTGAAACAGGCACGTCTGTTCGTGACGAAATAGAAAAACAAACTGCCGTTTACTTCTCACGGCTCACGCATAGTCCTATCCTCAGATGACTGTTATAATCCCAAGGGGACCCTTACAAAGCGCCTTTAAGCCTTGACACCCCATAAAACGAAATAGAACAACGGGCACGAATATTTTTCAGTGAATGAAAAACTTTACGTTCTTGAGCTAAAATAATGTTTTAAAAATAATGTAGGTTTGAGAAACTTTTTGAATAATTGGTGGAATAAGAAAAGAAAATGAAACAAAGAAAAGAAAGTGCTAGAGGACGAATCGAACCCGAGACCTCTGACGTAACAGTCCCAGCCCTAACCATATAGGCCAGACGGCGGCTCGGCAATGAACTAACATTTTATACTCATAAGGCACCTAAGAAACATTGGATCGATTTTTCTCGGGATTTTCCGAGTAGTGCGTCCTAATATTTTAACCACGTGAGGTGTTACGGGTCCTCTATCACCACACAAAATTTCGGACAAATCCGCGACCCCACGGTCGTCCCATCTCCTTGTTAGACTCATGTTCCCATGGGGGTGATACATAGGAAGCTTGTTCTCGAAACTTTGTTAATAGACTTTCTCATGATGGTTTATGTCAATCTTGAAGAGTCTGCCAGTTCATTTTCTTCAGCGTCTCTGTGACACTCTTCCATGGATTAAGCAAACCTGTGACCATTTGTGCTGCTCTTTTCTGTACATGTTCTATATCTCCTACTAGTCCTACGTGGTAGGGTCCCATACACTTCAGCAGTATTTTGAGATGGATCGTGCAAATGATTTGTAAAATGATTTGTAATCAATCTCCTTTGCAGGCTGATTGCACTTCCGCAGTATTCTACAAAGAAACCAAAGTCTACCACTTGCTTTACCCACGTCTGAGCCTACGTGATCATTCCATTTCGTATCCCTCCAGTGTTATACCCAGGTATTTGTACGAGTTGCCCGATTCCAAAAGTAACTCATTGATATAATAGTCATAGGATACTATGTGTGTTCATTTTGCGATGTGCACAATTTTACATTTCTGAACATTTAAAGCAAGCCGCTAATCTTTGCACCACTTTGAAATCTCATCAAGATCTGACTGAATTTTTATACAGTTTCTTTCAGACAGTAACATCTGCAAAAAGTCTGAAGTTACAATGATTATTGTCCACAAGGTCATCAATATACAACATGAACAGCAAGAGTCCCAATGTACTTCCCTGGAGTACACCCGAAGTTACTTCTACATCTGATGATGACTCTCCATCTAAGTCACCACGCTGTGTCCTCCCTACCAAAAAGTCCTCAATCCAGTTACAAATTTCGATTGATACACCATATGGTTGCACTTTCGACAATTAGTGTAGCTGTGGTATTGAGACAAATGCTTTAAGGAAATCAAGAAATACTGCAGCTACCTGATTGCCTTGATCAAAAGCTTTCAGTATGTCATGTAAGAAAACTGAGTGTCGGGTTTCACATGATCAGTGTTTTCAGAGTCCATTCTGGTTGGTGTTGAGGCAGTCATTGTGTTCAAGATACCTCACCATGTTTGAGATCAGATTTTGTTCTAAGATTCTACAACAGATCGATGTCAAGGATACTGGACAGTAATTTTGTGGAACATTTCCACCACCCTTCTTATAGACCTGGGCTTTTTCCGAGAACAGGGCATGGTTTTTTGTTTGACAGATCTATGATAGATTATAATTAGAAGAGGGGCAAACTCAGCCGTGAATTCATTATACAATATGACAGGGATTCCATTGGGTCCTGGAGTTTTATTCAGTTTTAACTGACACTAATAATTATTTCATCCATCTTTTCAGTGATATGAGGATTAAACTGGGGCAGTTCTCCTGTGCAAAGGAACATTTGAAAATGGAATTAAGCATTTCAACTTTTTCTTTGTTACCCTCATTTTCAGTTTGTCTCATTCACTAGGGACTGGACTCTGGCTTTTGTGCCACCAACAGACTTTACATGTGACCAAAATTTCTTTGGATTGTGTAGAAGATAATTTGACAATATTCTGCTGTGGTAGTCTTCGAAGGCATCATGCGTTGCTCACTTGACAGCCAAAAGCCTTTCATTCACCATCTCTCTATTTCTACGCTTATGGTTTGTTTTACACCTATTATGCAGTAACTTAAACTTCTTTGAAAGTTTCTTTACAATTAATGTATATGATGGAGGGCCCCTCCCACTAGGAAATATTCTACTGGGTACTTATATACCTTGTGCATGGTGAGTATTCTTTTAAGCTTGAGCTATAGTTCCTGCCCTATGCTGAAAGTTTCAAGTTCCTCATTGAAAGATTTTTTATCTAGTTTACTGAACATATATATCCTTCTGCTTGTTTTAGTTGTCCTATGTACATTGGTAATCATTGTTTTCACAACCGTATCATGGTGGACATCCTCAAGGAGGCCAGGTCTGTTTGTTGCTATTAGGTCCAACACATTTCCGTTATGAGTGGAGTACTTACTACCTGTTCAATGTAGTTTTCAGAGAAGGCATTTAGTAATGTATCACAGGATGTCTTATCACAACCAGCACTAACAAAACAGTGGTTTTCCCTATACGAGAAGCTGCAAAAAATATTGCAGGAATGTAGCCACTGTACATGAGTGCTGGCAGTAGTAGTCATGAGAATGTACGATCGCAAGACTGGCTTCCAGATGGCCATGTGACTCTACTGAGAAGGAAGACTATTCTGTTCAGCGTATGGCTCTGGTGCATCGTACTGCATCTGCAACAGCAATCTGACCAGCAGGTGGCACCACAGTTACACAATGAAATGTTGCAAATTGGTTACCACTTGGTACCAGTGTGACCATGTGTTTGTTAGGAGGTGGCCAGTTGAGGGTCTGCAACCAACCTATCTGCATTCTAGACACACTGGACCTACACCTGGAGTTAGTCTGGAGCGTGATTTTGTATGACATGAGCAGCACACTTCTGGTTACCACACACAGCCTGACTCCAAAATCGGACCTCAATCTGGTGGCTTGACCTGTTGTGCTACTTTTTATGAACATAATTCTAGGGGTGTTTTCCAACAGGATAATGCTCATCCACGTACCACTGTTGTAACCCAAGACACTCTACAGAGTGTTGACATATTCCCTTGGCCTGCTCTCTCACCAGATCCATCTCCAATCGAACACATATGGGACATCATCAGATGACAACTCCAGTGTCATTCACAACCAGCATTAACCATCCCTGTATTGACCCACCAAGTGCAACAGGCATGGAACCGCATCTGCCAAACTGACATCCGGCACCTGTTCAACACAATGCAAGCACATTTGCATGCTTGCATTCAACATTCTGGAAGGAACATCGGTTATTAAAGTACCAGCATTTCACATTTACAATGGCTTATCTCGCACTTACATTAATCTGTGATCCTGCAATGTTAATCACTTAATTATGTTACCCAGACAAATATTTTCCTGGAATTTCATTACCCTACATTAATTATTGTTTTTTTTCCATCAAGGTATTTGCATTGTGTTAAGGACACTGCCCTTTCTTTGAGTGTCTATGACGTTACCTTTCAACAAGGAAACACTAAGTTACACGTTGCCCATGCTTTCTTGACCTATTTAGATGCATCAGGTCATGGGATACCAACACACTAGTGTAACACCACTTGCCAGCCACTATGAGTCATGAGCTCTGGCATAGAATTGAAGTCGCAGTTAATGATGTAGCCATATTTGTCTTCTGAACTCAATTTGACTCAATCCTCAGCCATGTTTAAGCCGTCAGAGATGACAGTTGTGTATGCTAAATTTTGCACCCTGTATGCTGCCACTCTCTCTCTCTCTCTCTTCTCTCTCTCTCTCTCTCTCTCTGGTGTATGTGTGTGTGTGTGTGTGTGTGTGATCTATTTTTGACGAAGGCTTTATGGACCGAATGCTTTATTTGTAACAGTCCTTTTGTGGCACCTATCTGCGACTCAGCATCTCCGCTATAATGGTGAGTAGCAACTTCCCTTTTCGTAATATTGTAACAACTAAAATTTATTTGTTTGCTGTCTTTCTTTTTGTTGCTGTGAGGCATATCTGGAAAGTAAGTACAATTTTAGAAAAAAACTCATAAAAGCAATTTTTTCAAACCAAAATTTATTTTTACAAGAAAGAGCATATCTCTATTTTTCTACATAGCTGTCAGCATTGTTCAGACATTTGTCATGCCAGGAAGCCAAATTTACTATCCACTCTTCATAGAAAGGTGCCATCAGTGAAGACTGCCACTGCTCAACACTTTTTTCTGTCATCATCATCAGTGTCAAGGTATCTTCCTCCAAAATCATGTGCTTCAAGTTCAAGAACAAGTGGTAGTCAAAAGGCACGAACTCAGAGCTGAATGGTGGTGACTGAATTGCAGCCAACTGAATTGCTGAATAAAGTTTTGAGTAACATCAGCAACACAATGCTTGAACTGAGCACTCCAAGCTGTAGAGTCCTGACCTCACACCTTCTGCCTACTACTTATTCTTGAAATTGAAAAGTGTTTTTAAAAAAAGGCATTTTGGCAGCTATGAAGAGAAAAATGGTGTTCAGCAGTGGCTGTCTTCATTAGCTGCATCTTTCAATGCAGAGAGCAGAGAAAAGTTGGTTTCCAGTTTGTTTAAGACATACCCTTTCTAGTAAAAATAAACTTTTGTTTGAAAAAATGTTTTTGTGATTGTTTCCTGAAATGGTACTTACTTTCCAGACATGCCTCGTATTTTAACGGCCAGCAGTGTAAATCATCAGCGAAAGAATCGAAATTCTTTACTTCTTAATTTATTACTCACACACATGTAATTCATACGCAACAAAAATTATTTTTTATTAAACATCTTCTTGGGTTACACTTACAGTAGAAAGTTGTAACTCTGTCACCATTTTTATACTTAACTGCATGTTTTCTTTAGGTCTTAGTTTCTACCAATGTGGGAGCCATGAAGCAATGATATGAGCTATAATATACAAATCTTTTTAGTGAAATTGAGAGCCTTTTCATGCACCTGCACATGATCAATAATGTTAGAACTGACAAGAAACTGACTTTCATTTGATAAATGCTGCCGTTAATCTCCAAACTTGTTCATCAGTTTGCCTATCTATAAAAGCTTTTTGGAAAGACTTCAGATACTGTCTTCATTTGACACACACTTCAAAGAAAGTGCCACATTCCCAAATAATTTGCAAAATAAGTGAAATGTGAATTTTTTTTAGTTGTTTACATGTTGTCTACAATTAAAGCAAGAGCAAAATGTAAGTAAGAAAAATTGTTTGTGTGCATATGTATAAGCAGGGTTTGGGAAAAGAAAATATACATGTCTCTAGAAGTTCTTGATGCCTTTCTCATAAAACATGTCTCATGATGGTAATCTAAACACGCTTCTGACATCATAATTACTGTAGTCAGAGTCTGAGGACAATAGCCTGGGTCACTTGCAGGATGAACCAAAACCCTAAATTTGTAAACAGAAGTGCGGCCTTTCACTCACGGAAAGACCCAACAACATACGGGGAAGTTTAATTCTTTTTATTTCAGTTGTACCATTTATTTGATGTGAGTAAGAAAGAGATCTGCTGAAATAAGTGAAATGTAGACTGATGCCAATAAAGAGCAGACCATGAGACTGGGAATGTTCTGCAGATGTCACGGAAAATAAAGTGCAATATTGTATTTGTTTTTGTTATCTTATTTTCGAAAGTCATAATTACTGTTGGCATGGTTTGCCAGTTGAAGAACCATGTAATGTTTCAAGGTAGTCAGGCATCAGGTTGTAGCTCCTCTTCTTTGTAGGTTACTAGTGTAGGTATGGCAAATAATGACATTCAGTAAGTCAATTCCTTGAGGTGAAAGGGCTTTATATATGGGATAAAGCTACTTGACTATATTATGATATTCACTCCTTCAGTTTACTTAGTAGCAGCCTTATCTAATTACTGCACTTCCTTACTTACCAACCGACCTTTACATGCACCAAGACAAATACACTCCTGGAAATGGAAAAAAGAACACATTGACACCGGTGTGTCAGACCCACCATACTTGTTCCGGACACTGCGAGAGGGCTGTACAAGCAATGATCACACGCACGGCACAGCGGACACACCAGGAACCGCGGTGTTGGCCGTCGAATGGCGCTAGCTGCGCAGCATTTGTGCACCGCCGCCGTCAGTGTCAGCCAGTTTGCCGTGGCATACGGAGCTCCATCGCAGTCTTTAACACTGGTAGCATGCCGCGACAGCGTGGACGTGAACCGTATGTGCAGTTGACGGACTTTGAGCGAGGGCGTATAGTGGGCATGCGGGAGGCCGGGTGGACGTACCGCCGAATTGCTCAACACGTGGGGCGTGAGGTCTCCACAGTACATCGATGTTGTCGCCAGTGGTCGGCGGAAGGTGCACGTGCCCGTCGACCTGGGACCGGACCGCAGCGACGCACGGATGCACGCCAAGACCATAGGATCCTACGCAGTGCCGTAGGGGACCGCACCGCCACTTCCCAGCAAATTAGGGACACTGTTGCTCCTGGGGTATCGGCGAGGACCATTCGCAACCGTCTCCATGAAGCTGGGCTACGGTCCCGCACACCGTTAGGCCGTCTTCCGCTCACGCCCCAACATCGTGCAGCCCGCGTCCAGTGGTGTCGCGACAGGCGTGAATGGAGGGACGAATGGAGACGTGTCGTCTTCAGCGATGAGAGTCGCTTCTGTCTTGGTGCCAATGATGGTCGTATGCGTGTTTGGCGCCGTGCAGGTGAGCGCCACAATCAGGACTGCATACGACCGAGGCACACAGGGCCAACACCCGGCATCATGGTGTGGGGAGCGATCTCCTACACTGGCCGTACACCACTGGTGATCGTCGAGGGGACACTGAATAGTGCACGGTACATCCAAACCGTCATCGAACCCATCGTTCTACCATTCCTAGACCGGCAAGGGAACTTGCTGTTCCAACAGGACAATGCACGTCCGCATGTATCCCGTGCCACCCAACGTGCTCTAGAAGGTGTAAGTCAACTACCCTGGCCAGCAAGATCTCCGGATCTGTCCCCCATTGAGCATATTTGGGACTGGATGAAGCGTCGTCTCACGTGGTCTGCACATCCGGCACGAACGCTGGTCCAACTGAGGCGCCAGGTGGAAATGGCATGGCAAGCCGTTCCACAGGACTACATCCAGCATCTCTACGATCGTCTCCATGGGAGAATAGCAGCCTGTTTGCTGCAAAAGGTGGATATACACTGTACTAGTGCCGACATTGTGCATGCTCTGTTGCCTGTGTCTATGTGCCTTTGGTTCTGTCAGTGTGATCATGTGATGTATCTGACCCCAGGAATGTGTCAATAAAGTTTCCCCTTCCTGGGACAATGAATTCACGGTGTTCTTATTTCAATTTCCAGGAGTGTATATTCTGAGACCTAACTTGTTCTGCTTAGGGCTTGTTTGGGAGATAAATCACTGTACTATCAAGAATGTATTCTGCGTGTTGTAAATGCTGTATTAGTTATTTGACATATAAAATACACAAAAGAGTAGAAGTCAAACATTCTCAAATTAAACTAAACTTAAAGCACAGTACATTTGAGATGAGCAATAAGTTTTTGATCATTTTGGGTTTTATTTCTTTCTTTTAATGATTCATTTGGTGAAATACTCCTGTTAACCTGAATTTAATGTATCTAGAGTTTTGCTTTGAACAATACTTTACTGTGAAAATTGTGATTAATGTTGTATTTTTACCATCAATATTCTGTAAGGGCCTACATATGTTGAGAAAGTTATATACAACACGATTATAAACTTTCTTAACAAACACAACCTGATGTCTGAAAATCAAAATGGATTCCTAAAATGTAAATCAACTAGCACTACAGCTGCTCAACTAATTGAAGATGTGTTAGGGGGTACTGAGAGCAAGGAACATGTGGCAGGTGTATACCTGGACCTGGAAAAAGCCTTTGATTGGGTGAGTGTTGACATCCTATTAGACAAGCTATGGAACATGGGAATTAGAGGCGCTGCTTATGACCTAATAAAGTGTTATATGAGCAATAGAAAACAGTTTGTTCTGCTTAAAACGGAAAGTGGTGTCTACAAATCAGATATCACTGGCATAAAATATGGCGTGCTCCAGGGCTCAGTGTTGGGCCCCCTTCTGTTCTTGATCTATGTAAATGATATTAAATACTGTACTATAACTTCCAAAATTGTTCTGTATGCCGATGACACGTCCATTGTGTGTAAAAAGGAATCATGTAATGAACTAGAGGCCGAGTGTAAAGAAATTGTTCAGTTTTTTAACGAAAGCCACTTAAATATAAGCACCATTAAAACATGTTTGATGGAGTTTAACAAAGGTAGTTTGAATAATGAAATTAAATTATACATTGGCAACAAATTGGTAAAGAAAGAGTCTAGTGTAAAATTCCTTGATGTAACAATCCAAAGCAACCTGAAATGGGACACACATATTGACTCTCTAGCAAATAAGTTGTCAAAAAATATATTTGCAATCAGTACTATTAGCAAGTTCTGTAAAGACACTGTAGTCCTAAAGGCTGCATACCATGCTCTTTTCTCCTCTCACTTGAACTACAGTACTGAAATTTGGGGGGCAACAACCAAAGCTAATCTAGATACGCTACTCATTCTTCAAAAAAGGGGTGTGAGAATAATCTGTGGAGCAAAATATAGGGAATCTTGTTGCAACTTGTTTCCAAAAACAGAGATGTTAACTGTTATAAATAGACACATTCTAAAGTCCATATTGATTGTGAAAAGACTGCACCCAAACACTTATTCAGATTTCCACCAGTACAATACTAAAAATAAAGAAAGATTTTACATTGGTGGCCACAGAACAGTACTTTGCGAAAAGGGGCCTCAGTACGCAGGTATAAAATTAGCAACTTTCAAGAGTTTCTGTGTATATAGCCTGGTAAGAGAGGTTAGTAAATCAGTATACACTGCATCATGGACAGATGCGAGTGTGTGTCTAGCTCTGAACCTGAGAGAATGGGTGTACCCAGACAGAACATTCACCTGTAAATACATGCGTAAATTCAGGCTATTATACAAAAGGTTGGAGGTATGTGCAAGGAAAAAGAGGTGAATGACAGTAGGTACAGGCGAAACTTTCAAGAGTTTCTGTGTATATAGGCCTGGTAAGAGAGGTTAGTAAATCAGTATACGCTACACCATGGACAGATGCGAGTGTGTGTCTAGCTCTCAACCTGAGAGAATGGGTGTACACAGACAGAATATTCACCTGTAAATGCATGCGTAAATTCAGGCTATTATACATAAGGTTGGAGGTATGTGCAAGGAACAAGAGGTGTATTGCCAGACTCTTCTGAGAATGATCAATGTGGTAAATGAGTTAGTTAATGAAATTGGTTAGAAAGTAACCGACTTAACTGAAAAGGTCGAGGGTATTGAGGGGAAAATAGACGTACAGTTCCTTGTTGAGAAGGGAGAGCAGGTACATAGTAAGAGGAAGAAGAAGAGTGGAAATATAAAGCCTCACGCTTTGGAGACGTCTGATTAGTATACACTGATATGTCAACAAAGCAGGAAGTGATTGAAGTGCGGAAAGCAGTTTGAGATAAATAATGGGTGCTAAGGTTAGGGCATATGCATCAACACCAGAGACCTTTAAGCCACTTACTGAATCTCTCAGGCGGTTTTCAACAAAAACAAAACCACATGATAACGATGGTGTTGCCATTGACGAATTCATTATCCGTCACACCCCTGGTCAGATAGACAAAACATTCAGTGTTACCAAGGGGAGACCATACATGTGAGGCATGCATCCTATAAAAGTAACTGATGATGCAATACAGATTGGTGATAGTCGGTTTGAGAGAACACCAAAAAACCTATAAATTATTCAGTTTATGGTAGGGAAATGTACCGTGAAATACTGCATTTGACTGATGTACACAAGATCGCAAAAAGCCTGAGCAACAAGCAATATAAAACCATTATAAAATCAATACCTGATGTCGAAAACAACAGCAACAACAACAACAGCAGCAGTGGCGATGGCATTGACATTGAGCATGAAGCACTGAACAATCGAATCCTGCAGTATATATATTATGACGACCCAAACGAGCTAATGGATCGACTATGGCTGCTCATAGCATCAGCTGCTGTAGGTAATATAGCTCATTCGAATGAGGCTGTTTCAATAATCTCGGAGCCTGGAGAGAGAGGTATCATCGAATAAGTGTGGAGACAGTAGTTTGAGAACTGCACAAACCAGCATGCAAAACATACCCTTGTAGGCATGTTATGATTAAAGGTTTGGATGACTTATGGCAGGTTCATCTTGTAGATATGAGGGAATATTCATATGAGAATAATGGATTCAAATTTATTTTAATGGTTACTGATAAATACTCCAAATTTTCCTGGGTATTACCTGTTAAAACAAAACCAGGTTAAAATGTCACGAATGTGTTTGCTACAGACAGGGACAAATCAATGCCCAAACAGCCTCCAAACTGATCACGGTGGAGAGTTTTACAATCGGTATTTCAAGACTGTGATACAGCAGTATGGAACACATCGTTACTCAACATTCACTCATCTGAAGGCAAGTGTCATGAGTCATCTGGAAAGAACAATAAAAGGTCGAATGTGGATGCGTTTTAATCTTCCTGGCTCATACATATGGACAGATATCTTCCCGGGAATAATTGCTCAGTGTAATCAAACCAAATATAGAACAATAAAATCGAGACCAATCGATGTTCATGATAATGGACTCAGGGATACAGTGTACTATCGCATCCACGCAGACATAAATTTAATGTAGGTGATTTGATATGTATCTCAAAACACAAGACGACATTTGAGAAATCATACCTTCCGAACTGGTCAACAGAGTTATTCACAGTTTCAAACGTGCAAAGAGCGAATCCTAGAACTTATATATTGAAGCATAGTAAAGAGGAAGGAACTGCAAGCTGGTTCCACCCCGAGGAGTTGCAGAGAACCCAGAACAAGATGTGTTTCTTGTGGAGAAAGTCATAAGACGTTGGGGGAAATAGAGCACTAGTCAAATGGCTTGGTTTTGCTGCAGCACAAAACAGTTGGATTGATGCTAACGATTTGCTATATAATGGGGGTGCATAGTCCACAACCACAGCAGTAGCATAACATGCATGCTAGGAGATGCATTAGAGGATGTGGTGGCATTCTAGACAAACTGCCAGTGGACCTGAAACAAAGCTTCAGAAACGCTTAACATGAGGTAAGGAGGGAGTTAATCTGCTCGACAAAGCATGAATGGAATATGACATTGCATACGCTGCAAAAGTCGTCACATTGCATATAGGATTTTAGCTGATAAGGCTAAGGTGATATGGAGAAGAAGGGATATTGGCATAGGTCAATGCACCACATCATTTGCAGTTGATAAAACCATGCGTGGAAAAATTAAGTTGTGTTTAGGTGTGATGAATTTCAAGGGAGTTATGAACGCTGCACGTTGTGCACTAAACGAGAAGAAGGAGAAGGGCAGTAAGTAGAGCTGCTTGAAGAACTGTATCCTGACAGCGATGTATGCAGCTAAAAATGCACTGAAGCAGAAAGGTGCAAGAAAAAGAAGAAGAAGAGGATCAGTTAAAGTGTATCGAGTTCTACCAATACCCAAGATGTCTGGTGGTTTTCTTCCGTTCCTCATCGCAGCCCTCTCCACGCTCTTGGCGGTAGATCCCTCCCTGGTGGTGCTGCAGCTGTTGCTCGAACGGTCAAGAACGTACAAAACTCATGAGCGCAGTTAGAAGAGGCAAGAAGACATGGAAGCCACAGCCATCGGAAAAGGACTATACTTGAAGCTGTACAGGTTCAAATGGCTCTGAGCACTATGGGACTCAATATCTTAGGTTATAAGTCCCCTAGAACTTAGAACTACTTAAACCTAACTAACCTAAGGACATCACACACACCCATGCCCGAGGCAGGATTCGAACCTGCGACCGTAGCAGTCCTGCGGCTCCGGACTGCAGCGCCAGAACCGCACGGCCACCGCGGCCGGCGAAGCTGTACAGGAAAAGGCTTGGTCTGTTCATAAAAAAAGCCCATTTGCGGTCTTACCACATCGACCACTCACAAATAATGATCTCCTTAAGTTTGTTAGTAAAAAATTCAACGATCCAAGATTCCGTGGTGTGTTTACGCGGGATAGATTATCGAAGACTATATGGAAACTGGTGAATGCGGTATTATGAATTTAGATGTTGCTGGGGGCCCCAGCAGCCACTGGGTGTCATATGTTATGAAAAATGTGGATACCGTCTACTATTTCGACTCATTTGCTGACCTGCAACCGCCATAAGAATTACAATGATACTTCACTCACAAAAAACGTGTGTTCTACAATTTTTGGCGGTATCAGGACTTTAATACACACCTCTGCAGACATCTGTGCCTCATGTTTCTCTTGACGTTCATAAAGAAGAAGAAGCAGGCTATATAAGCAGGCTAATAAGAGTTTTAAACATTCCTTTATCAGTTGAGATTCAGATGCAATGTCATATACTTTGAAGTTAAAAGAACAATCATCTGTGTTGCGTGCAAATTACTTCCCGCCAGTTGATTTGAGCATTGGTGAATGGATTATTGCATTGATTGGACTGGAGACGTACAACAGCATCCCAAAGATCACCAAGACTAACAACAAACTGCATCTGGATATTAATGGTGAAAAAGACATTGTGGGAATAGAACCGGGTGCATACGATATCGACGATTTAAACGATGTCTTAAAACAGTCTGGAAAAGGTTTGAGCTACATGCAAAATCAATACGCTTAAATCTGAAATAAGGACTGTAAACGCAACGATTGACTTTAAGCAGGAAGGTTCAGTAGGGCGGGGTTTCACAAAAAGGTAGGTTTTGAAGAAGGATCCTAGTAAATTTTACAAGTCAGATCAGAGTGTGGACATACTGCCCATCAGCACAATCCAAGTGAAGTGTAACATGACAACAAACTCCTATCGCAACAACAGTCTGACTCATACTATTCACGGATTCTTCCCCTCAGTTGTAATGGGGTACAAGATTGTTGAGACTCCTGTCAATGCAATATACCTTCCAGTGACAGCTCAGACATGGACTATTTGGAGCTGCGTATTGTGGACCAGCATAATCAACCTGTTGACTTCCGTGGTGAGGAAATCTTGTACAATTCCATCTAAGGCAGGATGGGCATAGGGTATAAAACCAATGTACGCAATCCACAGCGTGTCACTTCACTGCCAAACTTCAAAGTGATAACATGTGCAAACCATGAGTTTCTTAAATCATTTGGCCTGAAACCTCACAGTGATGTCCTCACTCAGTATAACCAGTCCAGCAGAGTATGTTGACAGAATTATACATCAGGAATACTTCTGGCATAAACCTTATGTTTCAACCACATTTAACAAGAATGATGAAATTAGGATTGTCATCCAGCACCAAGACGCACTGACGCTTCCATGCAAGAGTTTCATATATCTAGAGGGGTCATTCAAGAAAACCGACAGCAGCAATACAGTGGGATCCAAGCTGACACGTACTGATTTAGCATTCCTGTTCCAAGAGATACGCTATGAACTCAATGGGTCTGTCATTGACCATACACATTAACCCTTAAAACATACATATCTGCATCACCAGTGGATCTGCATAGTTTAGAAAATGCGGGATGGTTCATAGATGATCCGGAGGATAGAACAGTTGCAGAGTACAAGCTGTTTACTGCATGAATACCTCTGAAAATGTTTATGGGCAAGTAGCATGTCCTATGAGGACATGAGGCAGATTATTATGAATGCTATACAGGAACTCATTCCGGTACGGAGTGCGACAGATAATAACTCATACATTCAAGGAGCTCAGGAGGCGAATACGATCACAATCAGCAAGATAATATGGAAAATGCCTCACATCAGTGTATCAGACGAGGAGCATTTGAAGCTTTTAAAAGTCCTGAATTCTGATACATTTATATCACTGCCATTTTGCTCGTGGGAGGTTTTCTAGTACCCATTGTTACTGAGCAGACAAACATGGTCTCTTAAAACCTCTTCACAACTAGAGACACTTAGATTCATCATACTTGGGTTTCAGACTGATAGAAGAGGGAATATAGCAAATAATTCCACTGTGTTCGAAATTGCAAGTTAACAAATGACAAAGTCTACCTGAATTCAGAATTCTAACCAGATGACAATTTACACCTGCAGTGGAATGAAGTTGTGTACATCTAGCATATGACATGTATGCAAGGTTTCGTGCTTTTGACTATGAAAATGCTGAAGAAGAAGTAGGAGGGTGACTACTCAGTCCGCAGAAGTTCAAAGAGCTATCACCGATCATCATAATAGACTGCTTGAAACAGGATGAGATAATTAAGTCTGGATCTATAGATGTTCGAATTGAATTTGAATGTTTGACAAATTTCTCAGAATACACTGCCACATAATGCTCTAGTTCTGCATGGCCGTGTGATCAACTACTGCCTGCTCACTCGTGTTGTGCAATGAGCTGTATAAATGAACAGGTGCTGCACCATACCTAGAGCATTTCACAATGGCATCTCAAGGTTCGAACATCATTGCAGGCACTCAGGGTTTCTATGATGATGAGCATAGACAGTTCATATTTAAAGATGTTGCATTTGTAGCGTACACATAAGATGCAGGAATAATAGAGACATTCTCAGCAAAGAGAGCATCATCAAGGTCTTACAAGTATGTGAAGTGTGCTAAGACAAGGAAGAGCGCAAGGTGGTTAACACATTTGTACCACGGAATTCACTGGGATAATCCTGGCAGACCCTATATAGATGTTGTAACACCAATATCAATTGTAAGTAGGTTATACTATGCAACTGTGTGGTTGTTCTTTACTAATGAAGTTCATTGAATTGTCAGACAGAAAGTTGAAGTTTATAAAATATTTGTTGTTATAGCTAAAGGATATTTAAAAATAATGGAATTCTATAATATATGTCTGCTCATAAAAGAGAAATTGTACTTTGAATGCTGGTTCATACTTAGCAAATTTGTATTGTGTAGTATAAAAGATGTAGGGAACTCCTTCCACTATAGAAGTGGCTTGGTGCACAGTAAAAGTTGGTTTTGGCGGTCGATCTGGGCGGCTTCTGGGTGAGCACACTAGGCAGTCGGTGGCTAGCCATTGTACGATTAATATGCAGGGTGCCAAGTGAGGCATTTGGAAGCCAATTTATATTACAACTTGTCTCGGATGAGGATTTGGCTGTCGGATGGTGCTCTTGACATTATGGAACGGCTCCAAAATGAGAAAATTACATCACCAAGACAAATTGGCAAAGAGCATTTAACTTCAAAAGCTTCAGTTAGCCGCCACATTGCTTGCCACCACTACTGTGCCAATGCTCTGCCAACTATGGGAACACAGACGTGTATTATAGCATGGACCAGTACATTTGCGTGAGTGTTTTTCTCAATAATAATTCAAGTGCTATAAACCTGTGTTTGAACCCTGATATTGTCCTAGTCATGAACCGATGCTGGATCATATCCCAAGTGTACAGAAATCCGAGCATCCTGTTTCTAACTAAATGATAATACGGTTTTGGTTTAAATGTGCAAAAGATCAGTGCCAGAGAGTGTACATATTAATGTAAAAATACCTGCTTCACAGGTGATGAAAAAGGCACATAACTTGAACTTATGTGAAACGTAATTTTGCATTGATTATTACCATGAACTATTTTCTACAGTTAATTAAGCTTAGTGTTTGAGTAAATTGCTGGAAAGGATAAATTACTTCAAGTGGGTTTAGGTATCAGTATTAGTGAATGGTAATTTGTTTATGAAATAATCACAGAGTTTGCCTGAAGTAACATTATATGGGGTCCCACAGTAATCTTTTTTCAATTTAAAAGATAATTGGGAATTTCATTGCTATTAAAAGAAATCTGTGACAGTCTAATAATGAGAGTATAAAAAGTGTCAACGTGTGATTATTTAATTTCATTTGTGGTATGTATATGTTAGCTAAATCAGGACTCTTTCATACCCAACTTTAGTCTAGTGAGTTCTGTGGTAAAATCTCAGGGCAGAGTTGATTAATGATTGCTATAGTAACTGTTATTATTATTATGTGTCAAGTACCTTTGTCTTCCTGTGATTACTGATTTTTGCAGATGATAACTACTGCTATCCACTACATAGTTCACCCTGTAGTCATGAGTATCCAGTGTACTATTTAAAGAGAGAATTAATGAAAATCACTTTTGCAGAATTATATTTAAATTCTTTGAGTATAATGTTTCATATTATTATGCATAATCAGGCTGGCAACCGTTGGTTATTTCATTCATGGGAACTTCACTACTTTGTCATCAAAGTAAAATCTGATAGTCTTTTTATTGAATTATCACTTTTACAAAATTAATTTTCGGTACCCTCTGCCCATTAGGTAAACACACGGTCAAACAAACTTCAGAATTCCTCCCAGAGGGTAACACTAATCTGTGAGCGTCGTGTTATAATTGGCGCAAACTGGCAAACATGTGTTATACGTGGCTTCCCTGTGACAGAACTAAAAGTTCAATTACTAGGGAACACAGTGTGTCATAATGTGATGGGTCACTTCAGTTATTCGACAACACGGATACCATCATCTACTTGAAGGGGAAGGAGAAGATCTCATGGATGCGTCAAATCTTTAAGTTTGCTGCTATTCAAGACCTCGAATTCTACGGGTGTCCTTCTCTCCAGCGACTCAAGAAGAAGAAGAAGAAGAAGAAGAAGAAGAAGATATGTGAAAATAGTGTTGCTGTGCCTACTTATGAAAATGTAAGATTACTTTTAAGTTGGTTGAGAAATAAATGAATTTTTACCTCACAACCTCTGTGTTCTGTTTTCCAACCCTGTTCCCACGTTGACAATGTAAAGTTTTAACCCCATGCAATGTCTGTGATTTTCTTCAAGCACAGGAGATATATTATTAGACATGTCTGCTATATATCTTTGGAAGCAGACACTGTCACGTGCCTACTGCTCCCATAACCCAATTCTTGCTGCATGATAGGCGTAATTCTATGCAACCATTCTGCATATTTTGATATCTTCCATGTTAAACTTCATCTCCTTAATAGCACTCATCTTCAGGAAAACTAATGTCATTTGTGACCTGCACAGCCTTTATGCACATATACATACATAATGAAACAGGGGATAGGTTTTTTTTTGTAAATAACAACAACAAAGATGTATGGTGATGAATTTTTTTCTTCATTTATTCAGTTCACACAAATACAATATAGTCCTTGAGGTACAATATAATTCTTGAGGTAGAATGTAGTTTCTGAGGTACAATATAGTATTCTTGAGGTGTAAATTGACTCTGCTACTCCAATGCAGAAATACTTTCAACTTACTCGCTACAACAATAACACTGGTCGGAATTTTTTTTTTAATATACGCTATAAAACTAATGCAGAGATACTTTCATTACTGCAACTAAATTCCACAGGCCCAGTAGCATAGCTTTTACAATAATTCTAATGGATTGTACACGCTTAGAATCTCATTTCAACAGCCCCAGTGGCAAAGGTTTTTACAGTAACAATTCTGATGGACTGATACACTTAAAACTATTCTGACATGGATGGCTAGTGGCAGGCGGAAAACTTTAAAACTTTTCTATTTACAAGATGCACATGGTGTGTAGATATATATGTATATTTACAGGCTACACATACACTGTGTATGAACAAATAAGTAAATATACAATCTTTTTTCTGTTTATGCTTTTTAATATGTTTTATGCTTTTTTAAATTTTTTCTTTCATACACACACAAAATTACTTACACTATGATAAAAGGGTCATACTACTGCTCTGCAGACTCTCTCTCTCTCTCTCTCTCTCTCTTCCTCCCTCTCTCCCTCCCACCCTGTCTCATTCTCTCTCACTCTCACTCAATCAGACTCCCCCATTCCTTCTCTCACTAGTGTGTGTACGGGAGTAGTGTGAGTACGGGAGAGGCCCAATCCGATCATAAAAAATGATCCTGTTATCATCATGAGGCGACTGGCCAATTTTAGACTGCTGGTCTGCTGTACCATATGTGGTGGCTGCAGTGCAGCACCATGAACGTTGCTGTACAGGCACCACAAATAGTCTTCGATAAAGAGGGCTCTGGATGCCATATGATGCACACATTTAGCCCGCCTCAGGGTTGCACCTTCCAATGTGCGATTGGTATACATTCTTGAGCGTAGATCTACAAACTCCACAATCGGCACTCCATTGGCCTCATCCTACATAAGAGCGATAACCTTCTTGTTCTGTGGAATAATATCATAAGGATTATTGGCCGTGTATGAGGATGTGTCGAATTTATTACCGTAGCACCTCATTACTTCATATGGGTCGCCGTTCTTCACCCAACAGATGAAGCTATCTGTATCCATATAAAGTAATTTAGGATCTGCAAAGTGAGTTTTGCAAACTCATAATGAAAGCGGTACATGTGAAGTTTGGATAGGTATAGTATGCACATCCCCACATAAATAGGTTTCGTAAACTCTACTGCTGTCTTCACTATCTCCACAGCAACAAAGTTCTTATTGAATATGATGACCCACTTAAAATTTGGTCTGGCAATGCATGTTTTACCCCATAACGCCTATATCATTTGGTTTGAATCAACATTTCATGTCGTTCCCTCAAATTCTTCATTGTTTTACTGAAAATTAAATTATTCATTAATTTGTAAAAATCTTTCTCAGAGTCGACGTTGTGGAAGCTCTCTGTCTCATACTCAAATCAATATTCTCCTTCAACCAGGGAGACTTCTTGAAGGAGATAGCCCAGGTGATGCTAACCAGCTCCATACCCAAGCTGAGACACTGCTGGAGATTACAATAATGAATAATGTATCTCCGCTTATTTCCCAGAATTGTCATCAGTTTTTGAGTGGATCCTCCTCACAGAACTAGTTGCTCTGGACACAGTGGCAAATCAGCATGTGCATCATGCAAATGAATGGGGTATGTGAGTTCTGCCTCCACCACATACCCTACATCAGAATCAGCTGCCATACCCGTCATGATTTTTCCACCTAATCCCTTGCATTCATCTTTGAGCACCTATTGAAACTCATAAATCAGCAGTAATTGCTGCATGGCGTACCTGTGTAAGTTATTTACATCCAGGTACATAATGTAACCTGTTACCCATCCACATGTTATTTGCCGTCGCATGCCTATGGAACCATTGGCAAACTCCCCCTCGGGTCCCTCGCTCAAAGATAAGAAGCATGTCAGCATCGGTCAATAACTCAATGATACACTTCTTTTTCTTGAGCATTGTGTTCCAAGACAACCCAGGCACCGTGTAATAAAAGGCAGGATCCAGAGAATATGTGGCCATGCATAGACTCCAGAATTTCTTGAAAATGTCTGCAAGCAAGTACTCATCTGTGTCAATGTAAAGCCGTGCATACTCTCCTAAAGTGATGACGTTGAAGCCCTGCCAGACATTCACGGCATGCATATTATGCATCCATTATGGCATCACCTGTAAGGTTGCTAGAGAATGCAGTTATTCCAGGTAGCCATTGTTTTTTAGTTTCGCCATACTATCCACATACTCATATGGAAAAACCCCCTTCCCAGCCACAAGTTGCAACTTTTCCTTGTTGGGAAATGCAGCTTGAGTGATATCTGTATCCTCCCGACGCAGAGTTAAACGTTCTGGAGTGGCACCTGCATCAAATGTACCTTATCAAGGAAGTGGAGCATAACTCTTGGTGTCACTCTCAGGTAGGACACTGACCTGACCTTTCTCCAAGCCTAAATCAGCCAAGTGCTCATCTAGAAAGTGAGCATCATACCCACTTAAATTATAATGGGAAAAGGGTGTGTGCCTTGGTAGCTGGTGCTTCGAATTGCACACATTGTGAGTTGCACCACAGAACTTCTCCGTAAGATGGCTGTGGTCCCTAAGAGGAGTTTCTGCTTTTGTGTCTAACAGCAGCCCACAAATACAACAATCAACTGCATTATTATGCAAATCTTCATTCTCCTTCGATTTGATCATGGGGACATTGTTGCTGTAAAGATTATCAACCTCCCATGATAGTTTATCGAGCTCAGTAAGCAGCCAAACTGCAGGATTATCCTGGACATAAGATTTGTAGCGATTAAGACTGGAATCATAGGACAATACAATTCGGTACCCTGCCACATATGGTACACGTTTTTCTGTAAAGGTGATGTGTGAGGCTGTCAGGTCACCTTCACAGTTGGTCACAGGAGTGAGGAGGCATTCAAAGTCAGCGTACACTACACGCGGGCATCGCTCCTGGTGGTGGGCATTCTTGGATTTTGTGAATTTGTTTCCCTCAATAGGCATAATAGCATGTACCAGGTCCTTGGAAGAGCAATCTACTAGATGCGCCGCTAATAACTTGTCTGAGGAGAAATAATTCAGGCATCTTAAGCAAATATGCTGCTTATGTCCATGTCAATTCATCTGGACGGAAAGGAGTCAGGACATGTCTTTGATCCGAACATAGTGATAATTATCATCTTCAGAGAAGAGCAGCAAGTTTACATGCAACTCACACTCACCAGCAAATTTTGGGGAATGGTGGGTGGCAATGGCAGTATGCTTGTCTTGCTCATCTGACTTGCTTTTCTTCTCCAGGCCACAAACATGAACCGATGTTCCGGTAATCTGCACCTCAAATTTAGGTATGTCCTGGATCTTGACAGGGAACTTGATACCATCAAAGTTATAACACCTGCAAATATTATCACCTACATGATACGTACTGGGACGCTCAGGATGATCCCTACGATCGTAATTTCTTTTGCAAGCTGGTATTCACCATGCAAAACAAGTCTGATCCTTTCTATTTTCGACATTAATACATGCCTGCTTATTAGCTATATCTTTTGGAAGCTTGATATAGCTTGACCCTCTATTTAGTGGATCATAGGCATGTATGTATGTATGTCCAGGTGTAGTATTTGGCTGAGGGCTTAAGCTGACCCTCTGATTCACATCTCGGAAAACTGGGTCAGTATAGCACTCGAGGTGGATTTACAGAACCCCTCGGTGATTGACATGCTCCATGTTATCACTCCATTTCCCCCTTAAAGATAATGAAGGGTTGTCTCTTCAACACCAGAATCAACTTTGGGCGGATGGGGGATGGAGGGTGGGGGTGCAATAGTTCGATGCAGAGCACTGCACTGCATTTATGGCAGGATACCATGGATCACTGACTACCATGAGGAGCTCGGGTTCAACGACAGGAAGGCATACCCTTAGAAAAGCAACAGGGTCTCAGTACCCTCCTGCCTGGTAATCGATCTTCGTGAATGGGATTTGCTTCTCAAAGGTGGTTGCAATCACAGAGTATTCTAACTGTGGTATGGTAGCACTGACCTGATGTCCTTCACTAGAATGACGGGAGAGAGAACTGCCACTAGCCACAAAATCTTCTCTATTACTACTAATCCTATTCTGTGTCCACCATTTTCATGATGGCGCTGGGGAGGGACAAGTTGGTATGTGCCAAGGCACACATACCTTGCATTTATGCCGATTCTAACGAAGATGATAAGATGTTGATGATGATGATGGAGGAGGATACTGCAGTGCTACCGGGTCAGACCAAAGGGAACAGCTAGGCTGTGGTGATGGTTCTCAATGCTGTTGTTGCTGCTGCCCAACCCACTAACTTGAGGGGTGGTGGCTCGTTGTTCGGTCCATGGACCCAAGAGTGGCGGTGCTGGGGCAGCAGAGGTGGTGGCAGCGGCTTCCCTCACAAGTGACTAGTGGCACCCTTATAGGTGATGCATGCCTTACTGGGCGCCGCTTTGGCGAGGAAGGAGGTTTAGCCACCACCAGTATGTGTGCTACACTGTGTTGCGGCTGTAGAAGAAGAGATAAATAAGTAATAGTGAAGTACGTTGCTTACCGCTGCCGATACAGTGAAAGAAAGAATACTGTAGCGGCACCATCATTTAGGATAGGGAAAGTTAGTTTTGTACGATGTTTGGAGCATGAGTTACATACAGCCAGGTGCAGGCCGGATGGCAGTAAGTTACGCATACCAGTAGTTGTGAAGGCAAATAGAGGCCACAGGGGCGTAAAACTGCTGGAGAGGGCACACACAGCAGTTTCCATGGTGCAAGTCACAGGCAGAAGAGGGCCACTGGCCAATCTAAGTGTTATGCATATGTGACACGAAGCGGCATGCTTGGCAAAACAGAGGCACACAGCCGAATATAAATAGGTACTGTTTTCTAACGAGATTCATTCAAGTGTGGCAGCTCTCCTGGATGGCTACACGCAACCACAGATGGGGGGCCAGCAACCCAGTCCATGGTGGGTCGTTGGTTCGACCCTCTGAGGCCGATGCAGGGTCGGCAGTCTGCCAGCGACGGGCCACTATTTGACTCGCTACCGCGGGCACTCGTCTCGGCTCCCGACACACACCAGAGACTTCTCAGCGTGGGGACTGCAGATTCGGACGCCGGATAGTGGGCACTTGTTTGTCGCCATGTTCTCAGCCATGCCGGTGAGGAGAAGGATGCAGCTGGCCGCCTGTGGCTTACACCAAGCAGCACTGAGTCGGCTGCTGGTGCAGCCATCCTGACATCATCGGAACTCAGTGGGATGGCCATAGCCGGCATGACACAGCATTGCATTGCACAGGCAGCTGGGGTGCTTCCTCAGCATAGCGGGGCCGTGTGATGCAGACCGAGGTGAACGAAGCACTGTAGTAGAAGCAAATAAATCATTTGGAAAGTTCTCACTGATTTTTAATATGGCACCTCCTGGCATCGCCCACTACATTTAGTGTCTCCCGCTACATTTGGTCATCCTGATACATTTGGTGGCAGAGGTTGCCACAACATTTGGTGTCAGAATAGTGGACGTTGTCTGTCCAGTACGATGTTTCAGCCCACCGCCTGCAGTACAGTCACAAGATGTGGTGAGTGCTGTCAAAATTGTTCTTTTGAGTGTTGGACGTTTTCTTTCTTTTTTGTTTGTGTTTTGAGTATGAAGTGTCAAAAGTCACATTGTAGATGTTTTGCATGGCATAGTATTTTTTGTTGTCAGAGTAAGTGTTAGTGTATTTGGGGCAGTAAGATGTTGTTTTTTGTGGCGTTTAATTACTTTTGTATTGGTTTATAATGATACTGAGTGTGATGATACGGAGCTGTAGGAAGTCAGGTTATTCTTATGCTTAATCCCGAAATAAAACGACTAACTGGGAACGAAAGCAACACAATGGCAGAGTCAAGGACGCAAAGTATGTCAGAACCAGAAGAGGTGCGGATTTTGTTGGAAAAAGTAGCGCAATTGACAGCAGACAATACGCATTGGAAAAATGCATTAACATCTAGAAGTGGGCGGAAAACCACATCTGATCAGTCGTTGTTGCCTAGGGTGCAGGAGATTGATCCAGCCGCCGCAAGTTTGATTATTCCGTTTTCTGGCAAGGCTTCTGAGGATTTGCGTTCGTTTGTGGAGGACTTGGAGACTTCAGCGGTGATGAATGGTGGGTCTGATGAGCAGTTGTTACATACAGCCAAGATTAGATTAACGGGTGAAGCGAAAACATATGTAAGGTGTTCTGAGGCCTTAAGGCAGGCAGGATAGTTTAAGCAGTTAAAGGAAGGGCTTTTACAAACGTACAAGAAACATAATAGCGCTCAGTACTTTAGGGAGAGGTTAAGTGCAATGACAAGAAGACAGGGGGAGACGGAGAAATTTGCGGACAGGATAAGGGAAATTAATGAGTATAATTACAAGTTGGGTCAGAGCGATGAAGTGAATAGTGTTCTGTTGCAGAAGGCCGAGCAAAGGGCACTTGATGTATTTTTGAGAGGATTACCGGCGCATATGTCGCAGAAAGTGCGTGAAGGGACTGCAAAAAATTTGTACTGAGCCATTTAGCTGGTAATTCAATGTGAGGAGAGACAAACAGTATTTGCAGCGAGTATAAAATGTTATGTGTGTGGTCGTACCGGACATGTGCAGAGGCAATGTACCCAGTCACCGAGGAATAGAGGAAGGAGTGGAAATCAGCAGCGTGGAGGATGGAGAAGTGGAGATAGGAGAGGTGGACAAGCGTTAAACGGCAGAGGGGGCCCAAGACCCACCTAAGGGAGCTCCCGTTTAATTTCAATGCTACGAATACGTATGCTGAGGTGGAATGTTCAGTGGTAGGATCCGTAGGAACTAAAAAGTTTAAGATTTTTTTGGACACAGGGGCGCAAGTGTCAGTAGCTACTACGAATATAATGGGACGAACGAAGCTAGACCTACCACGTTATAGGTTGCGTGGAGTGGGGGATAAGGAGGTCACACCTTTGGGGTCGGTGACAGTTGACTTTCGCATAGGGAAAGTCTGGTTTAATGCATGCATGGAGGTAGCACAATGGGTAAACGAGGGCTACGACATGACCCTAAGAGTAGATTTCTTGCATCAACATCATGCCAAAATTGACCTTGGACAACGAACTGTGGAACTTAGTGGAATATTACTTCCGCTAGGGGAAACTGTTGTCAATGCAGAGCTGTCGCGAGGGGTATTCAACGTAATGCACAAACAAATTGAACCGCGTAAATTAGCATTAAGGCGTAATTCGCATGAGTGTGTGTCTAGTGGCATTGGGAAGTCGGTTTGGGTAAGTATGGCGTTGAATCCACCTATGGGTACAGCATGTGTTATTGAACCATTGGAGGATAATGAAGATTTGGGTTCACTGGGTTGTTTTGTGAAACGTAGTGTTGTATGCGTACAGGAGGGGAACGACGGGCGAGTAGTTCCCGTGAACATGGCTAATTTTAGAGCTGTAGACGCGAATTTGAGGAAACGAGTTTTAGTAGCAAATTTGGATGTGCCAGATGACGAAGACTGGTGTTCGAGAGGTAGGCGAAGCGATCAGCCACTAACTGCCGATAAAACTGCACTGCGTGACAAAATTAAGCATTTGAAAGGAGGAGAAAGAGAGCACATGGAAGAAGTATTGTGGAAATTTAAGGATATGTTTTTTCCACAAGGGCCGTTACCAGCAACTCCATTACTTCAACAGGGAATGAAGAACCTGTTTACCGTAAACCATACAGAATACCGAGGTATTTGCAGCCGATTATGGAGGATTTCATTGATCAGCAGCTTGCGAACGGTATTATAGAGCATAATAATAGTTGCTGGGGAGCGGGCATTATCTTTGTGCCAAAAAATCTACTGATACAGGTTCTGTTGTGAGTACTGAAACCTCAATAATAAGACTGTAAGGGACGCATACCCTAGACATTGTATCACTTAGGACAGTGCCAGTACTTTTCTACGACGGATTTGACAAGCGGTTATCATCAGTCAGAGGTGGCTCCAGACTATCGTCCAAAAACTTCTTTCTCTACACCTGGAGGCCATTACCAGTACATTAGAATGCCATTCTATTTGAAAACCGCTCCGGCGACGTTTCAGAGGTTGCTAGGGGTTTGAAACCACGGCAGTGTCTTGTCTATTTGGATGACATTATAGTGTTTTCAAATAGTATGGAGCAACACAGACAGCGGTTAAGGAAAGTCTTTATGAAGTTAAGGGCAGCTCGTTTGACTTTGAGCCTGGAGAAGTGTCGTTTTGCATTAGAAGAAGTAAAATATTTGGGTCATATTATCAGGCTGTATCATATTGGTACAGGCTGTAAGGGATTTTCGGGAACCGAAAACAGTTAAGGAAGTGCAGTCATTCAACGGAATTTGCAATTTCTATCGAAAGTTCGTGAAGGGTTTTGCTAATTTAGCACAGCCGTTGACGCGATTGTTACAGAAGGGTGTGAAATTTGAGAGGACAGAAGAGTGTCAGAAAGCGTTTGACAAACTGAAAGAAGTGTTAACATCAAGTCCGGTTCTTGTGTTTCCAGATTTTGAAAAGGAGTTTATACTAGCATGCGATGCATCGAATCAAGCATTAGGATGTGTTCTAAGTCAGGAGATTTTGGAAAAGAACATGCTGTAGCCTATGCGTCTAGGCATTTGAATGCAGCAGAGAAGAATTACTCAACAACAGAGAGGAAGATGCTTAGCGTAATCTATGGAATCACATATTTTAAATGTTATTTACTATATGGGAGAAGATTTCGTGTAGTTACAGATCATGCTGCGTTGAAGTGGTTGTTGGGGTCGAAGGATCCGTCCACTAGACTCGCTCGATGGGCTGTGAGGCTTAGTGAATTCGACTACGAGGTGGTGCACAAGCCTGGGAAGAAGCACAGTAATGCGAATATACTAAGTAGGAAGGTGACAAAAGTAGAAGTCATACGTTATGACCTAACGGTATGGCAAAAATTGCAGGATGCGGACAACCATTGTCAATTGTATCGGACACAGCCACAATTTAATATGTACAATGGTCTTCTGTGTAGGGAAAGTTAGGGCCAAGGGTAGTAGTGCCAGTGAAGCTGAGGGATGAGGTTTTAAAGGAAGCACATGATCACGTGTTATCTGGTCATGGAGGGTGTAGAAAGACGAATAGGAGATTGGTGTAGAGATATTGGTTGAGAGGTAGGAAAGGAGATGTGGATCAGTATGTCAGGAATTGTATACCATGTGCGCAGAGAGAAGATTTGAGTCAGAAATAGCTACAGCTACAAGGATTAACGGAAGTGACATGTTCACTTTCTTTGTTGGGGATTGATGTCTTGCCAGCCTAGCGGTTCTAGGCACTTCAGTCCGCAACTGCTACGGTCGCAGGTTCGAATCCTGCCTTGGGCAAGGATGTGTGTGATGTCCTTAGGTTAGTTAGGTTTAAGTAGTTCTAAGTTCTTGGGGAATGATGACCTCTGATGTTAAGTCCCATAGTGCTCAGAGCCATTTAAACCATTTTTTTTGGATTGATGTCTTAGGACGTGCGGTGTCCGCAGCCAGGCAGCAGTGCACCACTATTCGGCTCGCTACCGCGAGCGCCCATCTCGGCTCCCGACACATGTCGGAGACTTCCTGAGTGGGGGCTGCAGATTCGGATGCCGGATAGTGGGCATTTGTCCATCACCACGATCTCAGGCATGGCAGTAAGGGGGAGGACACAGCTGGCCGCCTGCGGGTCACACAGAGCAGTGCTGAGTCAGCTGCTGGTGCAGCCATCCTGACATCATCGGAACTCAGTGGGATGGCCATAGCCAGCATGACACAGTGTTGCATTGCACAGGCCACTGGGGTGCTTCCTCAGCATTGCGGGGCCCTGTGACGCAGACTGAGGTGAACTGAGCACTGTAGTGGAAGCAAATAAATCATTTGGAAAGTTCTTGCTGAGTTTTAATATGGCACCTCCTGGCATCACACTAAATTTGGTGTCTCCCGCTACAGTTGGCCATCGTGATACATTCAGTGGCAGAAGTCGCCCTTATAGGTGATTTGTGTCCTACCGGGTGCCACTTTGGTGGGGAAGAAGCCCCCACCAGTATGCGTGCTACACTGTGTTGTGGATGTGGAGATGCGATAGCTGTAGAAGAAGAGATAAAAAAGTAATAGTTAAGTACACTGTTTACCGCTGCTGGTGCAGTGAAAGAAAGAATACTGACGATCACATGGTTGTAAGCAGAGTGAGTAATTACTTTTTTGCCCTGGGTCCAAGGCATTAACACTTCATCGGGCGACTCCGCCACACCCTCAAAGAAGTCATCATTAGCTAATAGTGCCAGATCACAGTGCCTTTCTTCCTCCTCTAGTTCAGTGACTCTTTGTCTGACCCATTCAGGCATGTCATCATCCCCATTTTAATCGTCATCTGGCAATTGGTCTTCTCGCCTACGACAACAACAACAAGCAAGAGATATAAACCGAAATAACAAGTATGAAATAAGAAAATCGCTACTATACAAGAACAAATTACAGTGAAAATTACACTCACATTACAATTTCTGGGAAGGGTGACACATGATGGACAGAGACCATAGGGAGAATGCAGTCGGTGTTATTCTGGGCTATTTTCGTGAACAGGTCCTTTTAGGGCAAGAATTTCTATGTAGACTAGCTGAGACATCACGAAAGCTCCTACAACAACAACAAATCGACCGTTAACTATTTCTGCGACACTTTACGAATTCCAAGAAGGGATTGATAAGTAATGGATGGGCTGTCCTGTTAGAATCACTAGGAAGAATGCATGCTGTGTTATTCTGGGAAGCATTGCAGAATATTTCTATAGCTTGTCCCGATGGAGACTTTGTAGTTATTTACATACATGAGACGTCAGTATAACACTGACAACCTTTTAACTGCACCTGCAAGTGTGAGTCGCTAGGGAAACATCAGTCATGGTCATGTCAGTCACGGCGGCTGGGTAAACACGTATGCAGCCGGAGGCATCTCACATTTGGGACGCCTGTCTCGTTAGGATTTATAGGGAGAATGCACCCTGTGCTATTCTGAAATATTTTCGTAAACAGTTAGCGTTGATAACCTTTCAGCTGTACCTACGAGGGTGAGCCATTATGCAAACATCTCTCTCTCTCGGTGCAGGACCCACAGCTATGTGTCAGCCACAGTGGCCAGGTAAACACGTGTTTGAACAGGAATTTCTCAGGTGGCACGTATGAAAGGGATGCCGGCACTTAATTCCTGTGGGACTCGAACGGACACCTGTGTGGCGCCTGGAATCTGACGACTGCGTCGTAGCTTTGCAGGGCAGGCCGCACCAACATGTGCATGCGTAGGATCTCTGTAGGGAGCATTTTGCTGATATGTTGTGGACGAATTTCGTAACGATAGTTCGAAAGCGATTTTATGTGCAGTGAGTGTTTGTGCACTGCATTATTTTCGACTGTTTGAGTGTTGTGAGTGTGTTGACAGAGCGTAATATATGCATTATCTTTTGATAATTTAAGAGTTGTTTGCATGTCTGTCCATCAGTGTATGGCATTATTTCGGTGATTTACGAGTAGTTTGCAGGTTTGTAGGCTGTGTATTGTGACCCCAACCATGTCAGAGCTAGTGTTTAGTGTCAATGTAATAAATAAACCACGTGAAATCCATTCCTAAATAAATTGCTCCAACTTAAAACTGAAAGTAAATAAAGTACACTCCTTCCTCTCCAGCAGCCCAGCATAGGCTGAATTTTTTTTGTGCCAATTCCAAGGAAGAGATGGTATTCAGATGACTTAGGTTAGTGGAGATAGCCCACTTGACCTTTTTTCCGCCATTTTCTTAGATAGTAGAGGTAGCCCAAGTGACCTATTTTCTCACATAAACTTTCCCACCAGTTGCAAGGAAGAGGTGGTGGTCAGATGACTAAGGTTAGTGGAGGTAGGCCAATTAACCTATTTTACCACCAATATTTGAACTTCAGGACTAGATGTCATTACGATGTTGCCACATCCATTGGCGCCAACTTGGATCCGCCATCTTGAATAAATTTGGCAACAATGCAGAGTGGGGTCGCATCGGCCTTGTCTCCCTACTCAGGTGAATGCCTGCAACCAACCTGTCTGTGGCCTAGACACACCGGACCTTCACCTGATGTATGGTCTGTGGTGCGATTTTGTGTAGCTACAAGAGCACTATCTGATTGGCCCATTCATCCTGACTGCAAATTTGCATGTCTGTCTGGTGATCCACCGTGTTATTCTGCTGTTCAGAAACAACATTCCAGGGGTTGTTTGCCCGCATCTCGTGGTCGTGCGGTAGCGTTCTCGCTTCCCACGCCCGGGTTCCCGGGTACGATTCCCGGCGGGGTCAGGGATTTTCTCTGCCTCGTGATGGCTGGGTGTTGTGTGCTGTCCTTAGGTTAGTTAGGTTTAAGTAGTTCTAAGTTCTAGGGGACTTATGACCACAGCAGTTGAGTCCCATAGTGCTCAGAGCCATTTGAACCAGGGGTTGTTTTCTAACAGGATATCACTCACCCACATACCGCTGCTTTCACCCAACAAGTTTTAAAGAGTGTCAACATGTTGCCTTCGCCTGCTCTATCACCAGCTGTGTCTTGAATTGCGTGCGTATGGGACATCATTGGAGCACAACTCCAGCTCATTCACAGTCAGTCCCTGTATTCACTGACAAAGTGCGACAGCGATGGACCTCCATCCCATAAACTGACATCTGGTACCTGTACAACTCACTGCATGTACGTTTGCAAGCTTGCATTCCACATTTTGATGGTTACACCGGTTATTAACGTACCAGCATTTCATATTTGCAGCCGGCCGCGGTGGTCTAGCGGTTCTAGGCGCTCAGTCCGGAACCGCGCGACTGCTACGGTCGCAGGTTCGAATCCTGCCTCGGGCACGGATGTGTGTGATGTCCTTAGGTTAGTTAGGTTTAAGTAGTTCTAAGTTCTAGGGGACTGATGACCACAGATGTTAAGTCCCATAGTGCTCAGAGCCATTTCATATTTGCATTGGCTTTTCTTGGACGTACGTTAATCTGTGATCTTGCAGCGTTAATCACTTAAAAAGTTACCAAGAGATATGTATTCCTGAAATTTCATCTCTCAACAATAATTATTTCTTGGCGGTGGTTGTTTTTTGGTCAATATATTTTCCTTATAGGAGACAAGAACTCTCACCTGTATAGGGCTTCCTATACGTGAAATTCACCACTTGGACCCAGATGTCGTTGTTTCTTTCTATTATTGATGTTTGCTGTTCTATCATGCTCAAAAGTATCCGAACGACCCGAATTGCTTTTCGCCTGATTTGTTTGCAAATCGTATAATGTAACTGTGTTAAGGTCCGCTGCTCTATTTTCGGTACAGTCTTTTGACTATACGAAATGGCTACTGCAAGTGGCCACAAGAGATCGCGATTCTATATGGTTATCAATCCAGACGCAAATTAATATCACGGTAGTCCAAATCTCAGAAAACACGTTATTAGAGATGATATAGCCAGTACGCTTCTAAACACAAATTTATTGCAATATATTACATTTCAAAAAGCAAGTTTAAACTTGAAATTACATTAGAAACATTTTTGTACTGGACTGACATCCGGGACTCCAATCCAGCAACTATTGTTCCTGGTAACTAACCACGAAAGATTTTAAATAAGTTGTCAATCACAAGTAACAAAGTATGGACTGGTTTAAACTTGAAATGACATGGCCTAAAGTTTTTTGTTGAACAGCACTTACTCGGACTGTTAACAAAACACTATCAAATGTTAGCTGTCAATAATTTTCACGAGTAGCGAGATAACTGAAACTGAAATTTCGACCCTCGGGCATGGGTGTGTTGTGTTTGTCCTTAGGATAATTTATATTAAGTAGTGTGTAAGCTTAGGGACTGATGATCTTAGCAGTGAAGTCCCATAAGATTTCACACACTTTTTTTTTTTTTTTTTTGAAATTTCGAAACGGAAAACGTTTGCCTTACTGGGAATAGAATATGGCACCTGTCGTCTGTTTTCTAGCCACGAAAAATCGTTAAAAATCGGTTTATTTCACAGGTAGAGAGATCTGCACAGGACTGAACGGAAGAAACGTGAGGAAAAGTTCTGTGGTGATTGGAAGTCGAACCCTGCACATATCATCGTCGCTGGCTACACACGAAGAGCGTTACCTGTCGAATTATTTTTCACCAATAGCTACGAGTGACATATTTGAACCTGAAATGATACGACGAAAAGTTCTGTCTGACTGCGAATCGAAACCGGCAACAATCATTACTGTAGAAAAGCACAGAGAGACGTTAAAAATTATAATTATTTGTCACCTGTACCTTGGTGTACGTTTGTCACAGCCTGAAATGACATGATGTAAACTTTTGTGCCAGAATCCGGACATGCGCCTTTCATGGAGACCTACAGGACTTTGGAGTCTTATAAAGACAATGAAACGCTGCAAGTTCGTCATCTCAAAAGAGTCAGACCCGGCGAAAGGAGAATCTGATCTCCAATTCCAGTCTAGCATCAATATTTTCGACGTCTCAAGTTCAAACTCAATACGAAATAAGTACCCTGTGACCTTACATGACGATTGGTTCATTTTTTGTAAAAAAATAAAACCCGTCGTGTAAGGAAGATTACTGGAGACAGAGTCTCAACATGGCACCTCCAGTAGGTCGTGAACGGAGATCAAATTTTTTAATGTGGACATGGAACCTCGGTGTACCCCTAACTTGTTCAGCAAGCATTACCGAGACGTTATGCATAGTTAGTTAGTTACATGTTCCACAGATCATTTGAACGATTCTTTTATCGAAATGAAGTGGAACGAGACAGTTTAGAGGATATGTATACATGATTAGTGCTAACGTTAATGAACACATTGATTTAATTTCTACTCGTGCAACTACACTTTAAAAAAGTTTTTTTTTTAACTGGCTACCAGTTTTTAAGTAGAAATTCGTCAATGGAATAGAAGCAGTTGTCCAGGAAAAACGATTTTAAATATGATTTAAAACTTGCTTCGCTACCTGTCAGACATTTTATGTTATTGGGCATTTGGTCGCGAATAAAACAGTGATCCGAATATAAAATAAATTTTTTTTACTTTACGTCTGTGGTCACATTTTTTTTTCATCAGACTACCGGTTTTGGTCTATAATGATCATCTTCGGATCTGTTTTATAAAAACATTTCCTAATGTACTGCAGCCATAGTGGCATCGTCAAATGTTAAACACAAACATTAGGACTTGTTTTTATAAAACAGATCTGAGGCGGTCATTACAGATGGAAACCGGTAGTCTGACGACAAAAAAAATTGTGACTGTAGAAGTAAAGTAAAAGAAATTTATGATGGATTTCATTAGCATAAATATGTTTTGTGACTGTGCAGTTAAAATTTCTACCTCCTTGAAGAGGTATCTACATGACATATATGGGTGAACACCATTTAATATTCTTTCTGCTCCCTTTTGTGCGATAAGTACCTTCTTTCCATGTGATGAGTTATCCCAGAAAATTATTTCGTACGATATTATTGAGTGGAAATATGCAAAATATGTCAGGAAGCTGATATGTTTGTTTACAAGATTAGCAATTATAAGAAGAGTAAAAGTAGCTGAAGATAATTGTTTGAGAAGCTCAGTAGTATGCTTCTTACAGTTGAAGTTTTCATCAATATGTACACCCAAAAATTTGGAACATTCTACCCTACTTACTGACTCCTCATGTGCTACATCTTAGCATGATTAGTAGTTGTAAGCAAATGAATGTAGTGCGTTTTTTTTTTTCAAAATTTGGATAGAGTCCATTTTCAGAGAACCACTTAATAGTTCTATGGAAAATATCATTTACTAACCCTTCTGTTACTTTTTCTCGAATGGGAGATATTACAACATTAGTATTGTCTGCAGAAAGTATCAATTTTACTTGGTGAATGTAAAGTGGAGGTTAATTCACATAAATAAGAAACAGGGTTGGCCCCATAATTGAACTCTGTGGGACTCCCTTTATGCTTTTTACCACAGTCGCTAAATTTGTTCACGTTTACGACAGTGTCTGAATTATTCAGCACAACAGTTGGCATTCTGTTTGCCAAGTATGATTCAAACCAGCTGTTTGTAAAGCCATCAACTCCATAAAACGTGAGTTTTTCTGAGAGATTATCATGAGCTACACAATAGAAGGCCTTGGAGAGACCACAAAAAAATACCAACTGGCGACATACAGGGTGTTCATGAAGTCCATCTACAACTTCAAAATTTTATTACAACGGCAGTTGTTGAAATATTTTAACAAAATTTCTTTTATTGTATTCACTGTTTACTAAAGTTCTTATAAATACTAAAATTTTGTGTTTCAGATACTCTGTTGATGGAATGAACTGACCCTCTATAAAATGGCAACTCCTCAAGAGAAGGCACAATGTGTGTCTTGGTTTACTGAGACAAAATCGGATGTTCAGACTCAATGAAACTTCAGAACGAAGTATGGAAGAGATCCACCATCGCGCCCTTCAATCCGTGCATGGCACAAAAAATTTATGGAAGCAGGGACAGTGTTGGATAAAGATTTAAGAATGGAAACAAATGAACATTAGCATTTTTATAGATTATTTTACATTAGCAGACAATCACAGAGTTTTTCAAGTGCACGTGTCGTATTTGAAGAATATTTTTTAGGTAATCCAATAAGTTATTTCATTTAACACACTTAACACATAGCGATACACAATGAAACTAAAAACAGAATATACACACACACACACACACACACACACACACATATATATATATATATATATATATATATATATATATATATATGTGTGTGTGTGTGTGTGTGTGTGTGTGTGTGTGTGTGTGTGTGTGTGCGCTCGCGTATAGAGTATTAATGGTTTTACTTGGAATTAATTTTTTGGAAGGCATGTACCAAAATATTTGCCCCCCCCGCTGACCGAGATCCTGGATCCGCCCCTGGTTCCTTGACCACCGCGTTCGCCAGATATCACTCCCTGGGACTTTTTTTTTTTTAATGGGGATATGTAAAAGATATCGTGTATCGAACGCATATGCCGGACATTGCCGACTTGATGCAAAGGATTCGTAATGCCATTGCCGCCGTTGATGACGCTATGCTACAGCGAATATGGCAAGACATCGAGTACCGTCTTCATGTGCTTCGTGCAACTAAACGCGCTCATATAGAGGTCTATTAAACACTCTCAAAAAACTTTTATAAACACTGACTACAATAAAAGAAATTTTGTTAAAATATTTCAACAAATGCCGTTGTAATAAAATTTTGAATTTGCAAAGAGACTTTATGGACACCCTGTATTAGTATTTAAGGCTTTTTACTATTTGATGAGTGAATGAATGAGTAGTATTCTCAGTCCAGCGACCTTTCTGGAATCCAAACTGTGATATGTTAAGTAAATTGCTTCCACTTAAGTATGCGACTACTCTTGAGTACTTTACTTTCTCGAATATTTTGGAAAAAAACGTCAGTAAGGAAACTGTCTTGACACGTTTCTCATAAAGTAGTTCAATAACAGCATATTTTAATCTGTCTGGAAAAATTTCCTGTGCCAGTGCTGCATTACGTATATCACTAAGGACATTACATATTAAGCAGGAACAACTTTTCAGAATTCTGTCTGCAATACCATCAACCTCACAACAGCTTTTGTTTTTTAGAATTTTATTACACTACTGGCCATTAAAATTTCTACACCACGAAGATGACGTGCTACAGACGCGAAATTTAACTGACAGGAAGAAGATGCTGTGATATGCAAATGATTAGCCATTCAGAGCATTCACACAAGGTTGGCGCCGGTGGCGACACCTACAACGTGCTGACATGAGGAAAGTTTCCAACCGGCTTCTCGTACACAAACAGCAGTTGACAGGCGTTGCCTGGTGAAACGTTGTTGTGGTGCCAAGTGTAAGGAGGAGAAATGCGTACCATCAAGTTTCCGACTTTGATAAAGGTCGGATTGTAGCCTATCGCGATTGCGGTTTATCGCATTGCGACATTGATGCTCGCGTTGGTCGAGATCCAATGACTGTTGGCAGAATATGGAATCGTGGGTTCAGGAGGGTAACACGGAACGCCGTGCTGGATCCCAACGGCCTCGTATCACTAGCAGTCGAGATAACAGGCATCTTATCCGCATGACTGTAACGGATCGTGCAGCCACGTCTCGATCGCTGAGTCAACAGATGGGGACGTTTGCAAGCCAACAACCATCTGCACGAACAGTTCGACGACGTTTGCAGCAGCATGGACTATCAGGTCGGAGACCATGGCTGCGGTTACCCTTGACGCTGCATCACAGAAAGGAGCGCCTGCGATGGTGTACTAAGCGACAAACCTGGGTGCACGAATGGCAAAACGCCATTTTTTTGGGATGAATCCAGGTTCTGTTTACAGCATCATGATGGTCGCATCCGTGTTTGGCGACATCGCGGTGAACGCACATTGGAAGCGTGTATTCGTCATTGTCATTCTGACGGAGTCATTGGTTACACGTCTCGGTCACCTCGTGTTCGCATTGACGGCACTTTGAACAGTGGACGTTACATTTCAGATGTGTTACGATCCGTGGCTCTACCCTTCATTCGATCCCTGCGAAACCCTACATTTCAGCAGGATAATGCACGACCGCATGTCGCAGGTCCTTATGGGCCTTTCTGGATACAGAAAATGTTCGACTGCTGGCCTGGCTAGCACATTATCCAGATCTCTCACCAATTGAAAACGTCTGGTCAATGGTGGCCGAGCAACTGGCTCTTCACAATACGCCAGTCACTACTCTTGATAAACTGTGGTATCGTGTTGAAGCTGCATGGGCATCTGTACCTGTACACACCATCCAAGCTGTGTTTGACTCAATGCCCAGGCGTATCAAGGCCGTTATTACGGCCAGAGGTGGTTGTTCTGGGTGCTGATTTCTCAGAATCTATGCACCCAAACTGCGTGAAAATGTAATCACATGTCTGTTCTAGTATAATATATTTGTCCAATGAATACCCGTTTATCATCTGCATTTCTTCTTGGTGTAGCAATTTTAATGGCCAGTAGTGTAATTTCAGTGAAGGACGTTGTTTCTAGATGCTTAAAATTCTGTAGAATAACATTTTTAGTATATTCACCTGCTTCTTCAATTGAACCACTTAACCCTATATTTTCTGCTACGTAAGTGATTGTTAAAAGTACTTGCAACTTGTGAATCATCACTGACAGTTATTCAGTTAAATTGTTATGGAAACTAGTAAAATGACTGGCTGTCCTGTCTTCTGTCTGACAGTGTCCATACAGTTTTAATATTGTTATCTGCAATGTTTATTTCTGTCAGGACATGCTTACTTCTCGACACTTCTATAACTTTCCTTAACATTCTACAGTATTTTTTTGTAGTATGTAAGTAATGTCGGATTTTGACTTACTATGGTCTTTATACAGGGTGTTACAAAAAGGTACGCCCAAACTTTCAGGAAACATTCCTCACACGCAAAGAAAGAAAATATGTTATGTGGACATGTGTCCGGAAAGCTTACTTTCCATGTTAGAGCTCATTTTGTTACTTCTCTTCAAATCACATTAATCATGGAATGGAAACATACAGCAACAGAACGTACCAGCGTGGCTTCAAACACTTTGTTACAGGAAATGTTCAAAATGTCCTCCGTTAGCGAGGATACATGCATCCACCCTCCGTCGCGTGGAACCCCTGATGCGCTGATGCAGCCCTGGAGAATCGCGTATTGTATCACAGCCGTCCACAATACCAGCACGAAGTCTCTCTACATTTGGTACCGGGGTTGCGTAGACAAGAGCTTTCAAATGCCCCCATAAATGAAAGTCAAGAGGGTTGAGGTCAGGAGAGCGTGGAGGCCACGGAATTGGTCCGCCTCTACCAATCCATCGGTCACCGAATCTGTTGTTGAGAAGCGTACGAACACTTCGACTGAAACGTGCAGGAGCTCCATCGTGCATGAACCACATGTTGTGTCGTACTTGTAAAGGCACATGTTCTAGCAGCACAGGTAGAGTATCCCGTATGAAATCATGATAACGTGCTCCATTGAGCGTAGGTGGAAGAACGAAACTAAAATGAGCTCTAACATGGAAATTAAGCGTTTCCGGACACATGTCCACATAACATCTTTTCTTTATTTGTGTGTGAGGAATGTTTCCTGAAAGTTTGGCCATACCTTTTTGTAACACCCTGTATAAATTTCCTTCTTCCTCTTGCATGAGCTATTAATTCCCTTAGTTATCACGTCTTACTTGTATTTCTAATGGATCTTTTCGATAATTTTTTTGGGTAAGCAACTTCCAAGTCTTGACAGAAATTTTCTGTAGAATAAACTGAATTTGACATTAGCATATCTTTTTACAAATGCGTGATCCTGTACTACAATTTTAGCTGAAACATTGTATCCTTCTCTCTTTAATGGGCTTCACCGCTTTTTATGAACATGCCTCTGGGTTGTAAGATGCCATACTATTTATTTCTTCTATTAATTGTGCATCTTGATCAGATAATCCATTAGCAATTGGGTACACAATAATTGTTTTAACCTGAGAAGTGTTTATATAAATGTTATCAAACAGTGTCCTATTCTTTTGCTGCATACGAGCTGAAAATTGACTACTGAAATTAGACCGAAACACCCAAACAATAATTCTAGTGAACTTTTCCTGTCTGTATCTTTTAAGAAATCTGCACTGAATACTCCATAAAGTACCAACTGTTTCTTCTTGTTTGACAGGGAGTTCAGTAATGCATCGATACTGCTCATAAATAGTTGAAAGTTTCCTACAGGGGATCTGTATATTGTTACAATTATGAGAGAAGTATTCTGCAGTAATGACCAACAAGCACATACTTCTAGGTTCTGACCAACAAAAAAACTATTTGTCTCAATACTTTTGACTTCGTGTCTAACTTTTTCCTCCTCTTTCCATATTAACTCTACCGAAAACGATGTTAGTCTATAATTGCTGACATTTGGCTTCTCCATCCCTGTGGTTACAAGGTGTTCAGAGAATATCTATCCCTTCAGAATTTTCCATATCTTCTAGGCATACAATAACCTCATCTACACTCCTGGAAATGGAAAAAAGAACACATTGACACCGGTGTGTCAGACCCACCATACTTGCTCCGGACACTGCGAGAGGGCTGTACAAGCAATGATCACACGCACGGCACAGCGGACACACCAGGAACCGCGGTGTTGGCCGTCGAATGGCGCTAGCTGCGCTGCATTTGTGCACCGCCGCCGTCAGTGTCAGCCAGTTTGCCGTGGCATACGGAGCTCCATCGCGGTCTTTAACACTGGTAGCATGCCGCGACAGCGTGGACGTGAACCGTATGTGCAGTTGACGGACTGTGAGCGAGGGCGTAAAGTGGGCATGCGGGAGGCCGGGTGGACGTACCGCCGAATTGCTCAACACGTGGGACGTGAGGTCTCCACAGTACATCGATGTTGTCGCCAGTGGTCGGCGGAAGGTGCACGTGCCCGTCGACCTGGGACCGGACCGCAGCGACGCACGGATGCACGCCAAGACCGTAGGATCTTACGCAGTGCCGTAGGGGACCGCACCGCCACTTCCCAGCAAATTAGGGACACTGTTGCTCCTGGGGTATCGGCGAGGACCATTCGCAACCGTCTCCATGAAGCTGGGCTACGGTCCCGCACACCGTTAGGCCGTCTTCCGCTCACGCCCCAACATCGTGCAGCCCGCGTCCAGTGGTGTCGCGACAGGCGTGAATGGAGGGACGAATGGAGACGTGTCGTCTTCAGCGATGAGAGTCGCTTCTGCCTTGGTGCCAATGATGGTCGTATGCGTGTTTGACGCCGTGCAGGTGAGCGCCACAATCAGGACTGCATACGACCGAGGCACACAGGGCCGACACCCGGCATCATGGTGTGGGGAGCGATCTCCTACACTGGCCGTACACCACTGGTGATCGTCGAGGGGACACTGAATAGTGCACGGTACATCCAAACCGTCATCGAACCCATCGTTCTACCATTCCTAGACCGGCAAGGGAACTTGCTGTTCCAACAGGACAATGCACGTCCGCATGTATCCCGTGCCACCCAACGTGCTCTAGAAGGTGTAAGTCAACTACCCTGGCCAGCAATATCTCCGGATCTGTCCCCCATTGAGCATGTTTGGGACTGGATGAAGCGTCGTCTCACGCGGTCTGCACGTCCAGCACGAACGCTGGTCCAACTGAGGCGCCAGGTGGAAATGGCATGGCAAGCCGTTCCACAGGACTACATCCAGCATCTCTACGATCGTCTCCATGGGAGAATAGCAGCCTGCATTGCTGCGAAAGGTGGATATACACTGTACTAGTGCCGACATTGTGCATGCTCTGTTGCCTGTGTCTATGTGCCCGTGGTTCTGTCAGTGTGATCATGTGATGTATCTGACGCCAGGAATGTGTCAATAAAGTTTCCTCTTCCTGGGACAATGAATTCACGGTGTTCTTATTTCAATTTCCGGGAGTGTATATTGATTATCAATCCTCTAATGTTCTGATGAAACAAATTAATTTTATTTTCCTGGAAACTATTGCACGTATTATAGTCTTATACTGCTCTGATTTCTTTCAATATTCTCTGTTTGTAACCAGACTCTAACTTAAAAAGGTGCCCCTTCGATTCCAGTAATAAGAGGAATTTTGTCTTTTGTGCTTATGGCCCCTCTTAAACTTTCTGAAAGGTGTTCAGCTAATTTTTCCTTCCCCCTCCTATTTAGGTGCAGGCCATGATTGGCGTATCCCCATCTCCTACAACGCAGCAACAGACAAGGCACATGATATGAGACTTTGATTCAGTCAAAAGCAACTCACTCAGTTCTTTATTCACACACCTAACAGCCGTGTTAAACCAGGACTGGTCACGTCGCTGCAAATCCTTGTCAAACCCCTCACGAGTGTGCTTTGCTGCTTCTACTTTCTCCAGGTCACCTTCAACACTATATTCTAAGTTGTTAGCCAGGCTTTTTCCTACTCCTCCTACAATAAGTACCTTATCCTCCCCATCAAAATCTCTACACAAGTCCCCTATGTTTTCTGTCACCTGGATAAGCCTAGCGCTAGGTTTAACTATGATTGTGACCTGGTATTCTGCGCCTAGCTCTTCCTGTAGCAAGTGGCCTACACCTCTCCTGTGATTCTCGTCTCTCGCGCAGATGTGAGCGGTACGCGGCGATCGGGGTGCGGTCGACGATGATGTCGTTACCGCGACTTGAGTGGTGTCAGACGTAGCTCGAGGAACCATGGCCTACAATAATGAAGATTACAGTTAGTATCTCATAAATGACACATTTATTGCAGCAAAAGCTCAGATAGCTCAAGAATTGTGTAGGAAATCCACCACAGGCCTTTCAAATCAGCCATTCCGCCTTTATTGAAACATGGAAGCTACTGTATTTCCTGATGAATCTGAAATGACTCCTTCTCAGTTTGTGTCTGCCATCTCGCGCACAATAGAGTTCTAATGTGTAGAACAATAATTCGACTGTAGTCTGGTTCGTAAATACAGCTGCACATTTATTTGGAACTAACTAGATAAATCCTGAACAACTGTTAACAGAAGAGAAGCTATTTGCGATCGAGCATTGCTTTTAAGACAACGCTGACCGATTAACAGGGTCACAATAACGAGTTAATGACTTCTAGCTAAAAAATTTTATTTTCCATTTTACTGTTTTACAACGTCTCACACCGCAAACCTATGCACATCGAATTTGTTTCAGAAGTCTTGCAAAGACGACACTAACGGTTTACGGTATGTCGCACATCCTCCCAAGCCGTGTCCTCTCAAACGCCAAAACCGTAGTTGTGGCTACTGATTCCTATAGGCGTGTGACTGTCACAACAGTTATTGCACGGTCGACATGCAAAACATCTGCAGACACGTGTTTCGATTTTACTACAGGATGGAAGATTAATGGTAGATGTTCTTCGCGAGGTGTGTAGTGTGGCAGGATGACGCCTATTTCTACCCAAAACAGGGGTTACCGTAAATACAGCTACATCTTTATTTAGAACTAACTAGATACATGCTAGAACAGTTGTTAACAGAAGAGAAGCTATTTGCGATCGAGCAGTGTTTCTAAGACAACGCTTATTTATCAACGAATTGTTAGTAATAGACTCACGTTTGAAAGGCTTAACAGTGATTGCAATTAATTTATTGTGTCTACTATAGCGTCTTCAGTGAAATAATACGAAAAGACTTAAATAACAATATTTATAAAGCAGAGACACTTAAAAATTGAATAATATACGTTTTTCTCATGTATCCGTATAATAATAATTTCTCTATGTAAGTTTGGAGGGCTAAGAAATGTAACAAAATGATCTAAAGAGACGACAAGATACGCTCTTTTGTTAATTTTTTAGTCGTCTTCACTTCTTCTCTTGTCTTGGTTGCGTGTAGACGGACGTCTTGCGAGTGCTGTCAAATGTAAGCATATTTGTACTAATTATGCAGATAATATATTGATTTAACATTATTGTTCACTTTTAATTTGTAAGAGGTGATCCCGATTTCATGTCCGCCTTTCTTTGAATTAACCTGCATTCGAGTAATTTACAGTTCAACAATCGCAGCGGCCGATGCAGCCAACGACGCCATTACGTGGTGATATTAACTTATAAAAATTAGCGGAAGCGAAAAACTCGCCCGCTATTAACATAATATACATTTTTCTCTACAGCCGCCCGACGTTGCAGAAAATACGTAGCTTTAAGATTCTTATTTTCAGCACGACAGGCGAGAGCCAGAGCCAGGACTCCGACTACAATGCAATGGTTAACGGATGTAAGAAAAAATACTCTCGCGTGTGTGTGGGCCGCAATTGTAATTAATAACTAAAGATATTTTGCTTTAAAGTGAAGTAACTAGCCGAGGAAATTAATATGAAAAGTTTATTCCATTGTTCAACTTATATGTTCAAGTTTTAAGATTCAGCGAGTGTAACGTTCATTAACGTAAGAAATAATATGGTTAACAAAGAGATCTTCACAAAAGCATTTAATTCTAAATCTAAATTGAATGAAATACCATTTTGATTAAGGCCCACCACGTAAGTCGGCAACAATCACCGCTACCAATAAATTTCTGTAGTAAACAATAAATTAAATTACGACGGCCGACGGATGCGAGACTACCCACTCGTCTAATATAGGGTGCCGAGGAAGCTGTTTTCTCGGTTCGCTAGACAACAATTCAAGCAAATCGTATTAATGGAGTTTATTACCGTAAAGAAAATTGACAATACTTTGGCTATTCACAAAGGTGTGCCAAGCAAATGGCGACATGCAAATAATCAATGTCCTTCGGTATATAAAAGATCAATGCAAACAAAACAATACAGTTCAGAAGTCACTGCTGTAGCGTTTGAATGACGGCTCGTCTTCCACTCCGGCTGCGACTAGGCGGTGCGGCGCTTATATTCTCTTCGTGTAGAGGCCGCTCCTGTCTTGGGGTCGTCCTACAAAGGGATTCGTCAGCGTACTATTGGCTGACGTCGTCTCAAGCCCTCTCTGCTCTTCCGTTCTTGATCGTCGTGCCGGCGTTTGTCGTTACGCCGTATCATAATCATAAACAGACTTATTACGTAATGGTGGCGAGGGTACATCAGATGAGGTGCGTTCTCAGCTCCGCAACTAATCGTGACTTGGACGAGATTTTCGCTATGCAGTGGGTGTGCACTGATGAGAACCTTCCTGGCAGATTAAAACTGTATGCCGGACCGACACTCGAACTCGGGACCTTTGCCTTTCGTGGGAAAGTGCTCTACCAACTGAGCTATCTGAGCGCGATTTACGTTCCCAATCAATGCTCTACTTTCGCCAGTACCTCATCTCTCAGTCCCGGTCTGGCACACAGTTTTTATCTACCAGGAAATTTCATATCAGTGCACACTCCTCTGCAGGATGAAAATCTTACTTTGGAAACATCCGCCAGGCTGTGACTGAGCCATATCTCGTGCCCGCCCGGTTAGCCGATCGGTCTAACGCACGGCTTCCCGGAGTGGGAAGGAGCGCCTGGTCCCCGGCACGAATCCGCCCGGTGGACATGTGTCGTGGTCTGGTGAGCTGGCCAGTCTGTGGATGGTTTTTAGGCGGTTTTCCATCTGCCTCGGCGAATGCGGGCTGGTTCCCCTTATTCCGCCTCAGCTACACTATGTCGGCAATTGCTGCGCAAACAAGCTCTCCACGTACGCGTACACCACCATTAGTCTACCATGCAAACATAGGGGTTACACTCGTCTGGTGTAAGACGTTCCCTGGAGGACTCCACCGGGGGCCGAACCGCACAATAACCCTGGGTTCGGTGTGGGACGGCGGTGGGGTGAAGTGGACTGCGGTAGTCGTCGTGGGGTTGTGGACCACTACGGCTGCGGCGGGGATGGAGCCTCTCCGTCATTTCTAGGTCCCCGGTTAACATACAATATACAAGCCATATCTCAGCAACATTCTTTCTTACAGGAGTGCTAGTCTTCTAAATTTAGCAAGAGTGTTTCTCAGAATTTCGGAGGGTAGGACATGAGGTAATGGCCGAAAAAAAACTGTGAATGCGGGTCGGGAGCTGTGCTTTGGGAGCTCAGTGCTGGCATGGTAGCTCAGTGTGTAGAATTATAGGGCTGGCTGACTTCTGTAATTAAAAAAAAAAGTTATCAACGATACACTTGAAAGGTAGTCATGTCACATAGGCCAAATACTGAGAACAATGGCGAACAAAATGAAGGGAAAAAAGTCGCTAGATTACTTGTCCGCGAAGGGCAAAGGTCCCGAGTTCGAGTCTCGGTCCGGCGCACAGTTTTAATCTTCCAGGAAGTTTCAGTGATGACTTAAATGAAATCGAGTGAAAATTACTTTATACGGAGAGTGAATGACTCCCTCTACTTCGAGTTAGTTTGAGCTAATATCGGTGCTTTCACGAACAAAGTGCACTCATAATCTTTTATCAATAGTACGAAATTACTTTCCGAAATATGAGCCCACTTTCTTCGTGTTAGCAGATGCTACCATGCCTCCCTCCCCTACACAGCTTCTGACACAGCCCCAAGCATGTCCTTATGGGTTCAACGTGATTGTCTTGACACACATCGATCGGAATGTTTCATAATTTCGTATCATTTCACATTCTCTGTTTCATTGCTTCCACTGTCGGAACCTTTTCTTGTCTCGGCGGGGACACTGGCTGCTTTGGAGCCTCGTCTTGACCCGGTTATAGATCTACGAAGGTTCTTGGTTTTGGTTTCAGTGCAGCGATGTTACTCAATAACAAGAAAAGGAAGTGCCTATGACTCATGAGTTGACAGACATTCCGTTTCTGAAATACGTACTGGAACATTGCACAGCTGCTCCGTGCACCGGATATGATAGCCTGGAAACGAGCTGGCACCAAACACTCACGGTCATAGCTCTCTTTCGACAATGGAGATGCAGCCGCAGTAACCATGGAAACACTTGGTTTGTTTTGTTTTGCCTTAGGGCGCAAAAACAACTGGGGTCATACGTGTCCAAGTCAAAACTATAGAACACGAAGACAGAGGGGAGTTAAAAAACGACTATGCATCAGTCCCAATCGACAGAAGAAAAGATAACGAAAAACAGGGACGTGGAGAAAGGGCTAAAAAAGACACCATACAGAAACGGATGTCCAAGACTAAAAATTAAATGGCCTTCGCCGTATTGCTTTGGTGGATAAAAAGTAAAACGCGGACGACAGCCCGCGCGTCATTTGCTAAAACGGCCGATAACTCAGACGGCAAACCCAAGCGGGAACGTAAACGGTTAAAAAACTGGCATTCCGTCGAGAAGTGGCGGACAGTTAAAACTTGGGCGCAATGTGTACAAATTGGTGGGATAGCGCCGCTTATCAAATGACGATGGCTAAAAAGGTAGTGCCCAATACGCAGCCTAGTTAAAATGACCTCCTGCCGGCGGGAGGGCCGAAAGGAGGTCGTCCATGGCGCTCGGAGAGGCTTAATAAGCTGGAGCTTATTGCTGTGAAGGCAGGACCATTGGCGATGCCAAAGGGACACCACCTCCTGACAGACGGAAACACGGAGATCATCGGAGGAAATATAGGAAAGAGTGGGCTGATGTATGAGGACTCCAGCCTTCGCAGCAGCCTCGTTTCCTGGCTGACCGACATGACCAGGAACCCACAATCATCACAGTGGCTCCACGAAGAGTGAGCAAGTGACAGTCTTCCTGGACCTGTTGCACTAAGGGATGGGCGGTGTACAGCGCACATGGACTTTGAAGGGCGCTGAGTGAGTCTGAGGACACAATTGAAAAGTCGGTGTCGTCGGATGTACTCCGTGGCCTGATACAGGGCGAAGAGCTCGGCTGTAGGTCGTGAAACTGAAGATGATATAGCGAGGCTGGAGTAGTGTCCTTAGGAAGCGAATGAAGGCCAAGATTAACACGGGCCATTTCATGAAGTCAAGGTGGTGACGGGTTAACCAGGAAGGTGGCAGGTAGCGTGACGTTAAGCTGCTGTAGCAAGTGCCGAAAGTGGACTCCAGGAGGTAACAGAGAAGAGGGACGCGCCCCAAGTGGCGATCAAAGGAATCATTGAAGAAGGAGGCATAAGATGGGTGGCCACGCATGGCAGACAAACGGCATGCATGCCTGCTGAGGAGAAAGTCATGGCGGTAGGACAGCAGCTTAAGCATACAGACTCTCGACTGGGCTAGTGTAAAAGGTGCCAGAGGCAAAATGGTTGCCACGATGGTGGATAGTGTTGAGACAGCATTAGAGGGATGTAGGTGCAGATGCATAAACAAAGCACGCGGAGTCGAGTTTCGAATGGACAAGGGGCCAGTACAAACGGAGGAGTGTGGTTCGATTGGCACCCCAGGAAGTACCATTGAGGACACGTAGGACATTGAGGGACCGCGTACTTCTTGCTAAGCCTGTGAACCGGAATGTTCGCTCTGCTGTGTGCTATGCTTTGTTTATGCATCTCCACCTACATCCCTCTAATGCTGAACTACCACTGTCCTATCACCATGACTTTCTCCTCAGCAGGTATGCATGCCGTTTGTCTGCCATGCGTGGCCACCCATCCTATGCCTCCTTCTTCCTCTGGTCGCCGTGAGCGTCTGACACTGCCAGCACAGTGAGCTGTGGCTGTCGCGCAATTTGGCTGCGGATCTTCAATCTTATAACTGATGGGTCAAGCGCATGGTCCGATTCCACTCGTCAGCTTCGACCAATGATGTGCTGTGTGAGGTCATGAGTTAAAGGTGCGAAGGATGTGAGAGGCCTATTACTGTGCTGTTTATTCCAAATATGACTTCATGTGTCAAAACAGACGCATGGATTCGGACCCTAAGCTGATTACCAACCGGCTTGTTGAGTGTAGTTGCTCTCATGTCTCGTATCTATTGGAAAGATGCAAGGTGGTTGTAATTAAACTTTACTACTTGAGAGGGCACCATGAAAAGCGGGTGATTGGAGGACGATGAGGATTTGTGGAAACATTTATAAGGAAATGCGGAAGAGAAATAACGAATAAACCATTGAAAGAATCACACTTTAATTTCCACAGGAGAAGATAACAATTGTTACCATGCTTAAGATCCAAGTTACAAACGCTGCTCCTTGTGACGACCGTCTGCATCCACCACACGCTGGTGGTCTGTACGGATATCATTTCACAATTGTTTGCAGCACTTTTCGAACGGTGGACCATGGAATGTTCAGCTGTCGTAAAACAGCTCTTGCACTACACGATGATAGCACATTGCGTCCAGTGTTCGCAGCCATGGCAGCAGTAGCTTCATCAACAATTTGTGGTCCAATTCCTGTCGGCCTCTCCCAGGAACAATTCGCTAACCGCCAGTTAATTCGAATTTCCAAATCATGTTCTTCAACCCTAGTGCGGAAAGAGGACACCTACGTATTCCTGTAATGTGTCGATACTACGAAGAATAGCAGAACTACTGCTGTTGTTTTGGTAAACAGTTTCACGAGTAAAGCCTTGTTCAGCTTGTCCAGACCCACGTTGAAGTTTAGCAGCTGTAATGTTCACTGATGCTTGTGTTTCAGCCCTACATCACCGTACCAGTACCGGCGCCTAACGGCAATTCATGACGTTAACACTACTAACAACGCGATATTTGCAGCCCGCAGTCTGAACATCAATCCTATGAAGTTGGAAACCCATATAGTAAATAGTTTTCTGGCCACACTGGCACAGGTAGTGGCGGTTTAATTATAGCCACCCTGTATTTCTAAAAGTTATACAATAAATTTATGACCGTGTAAGGATGTCTTAGGGAAATTGTCAGATGCGGGAAAGCAGAAATTACTGAAAACACGCTAAGTTAAAATGCCACCACTAATAAATGGTTACAGCAGTTTCAGTGAAGTTTCAAAGAATCAAATGAGTGAATTCTTCAACTGTCTCTAATCAACTCAAAACCTTTTCTGTGTATCTTCGAGAAAAAGCGTTGTGTAGATTTGCAGATTGTTCTCTCTGTTCGGCATTATTCTGTTACGTCAGCTTGGCGTTTATGATCTAGTGGAAAAACTGGCATCTATTTAGCTATATGTACATAAAAACTATCAGAGTATGCTTTTATGTAGAAAACAGCACAAGCCCTTTTAGATACGCCGCGAGTATTATCAGCAGTAACGCACTACTTTATACACTCCTGGAAATTGAAATAAGAACACCGTGAATTCATTGTCCCCTCCGGGGAACGTAACTCGGGTTTGAGTGCCGCACCGTCTCGATGATGTCAAACTCCACAACATAAGACCCGGGCCATACCATCATTACTATCACATCATCACCCTCATAACACCTCCGGGCTGTGGAACGGTGAGGATTGTCGTTGTGTTAAGGAAGGACGTTAAACTCCCGTCACGGTAGGACGTTAAACGCCCCCAACCCAAGGCGAAAGCAAAGGGTGCATGGCACAGGGGGAGCTGTGTCTGAAGGACCGACCATCTGTCCTTCGCTCTCCGCAGGGCACAACACCAGCTGATGCCCTGCATGCCGGCGACCTCTTTTGTCGGCGTGGGACCTCGGCGCGAGTCGGCAAGTGCGCTTCGCCGCGCCCGTGGATAACCGGGGCGTGTTCTGCCAAACCCAGGGGGTGGTGACATCGCCTGGGCCAGGTTAGCTGGGCCCAGACCGCCGAACGACTGGGTGACCGGCCCGCCACCTGAGTAGGAGCGGGTCCCTGGCCTGCAAGGTGGGAGCTCGGGCTAGTAGGCGGCGAAGGGCGAGAAGTGCATCCGCTTCTCCGGAGTGCGGGGTGCACTTGCCGATAAACACTGGGAGAAATCGTCGGTGAAGAGGCCACTGAAGGGGACCAGGACGCTGGCAACGGCGCACTGAACTCGGCAGCTCATTCCTGCCCTTGACCTGGGGACGAGGTTGGTGGGCGAGCTGCATTTTTTAGTCCCCCCCCATGCCAGAGAAGCCGGTCCGGGGTAAGAGACGGGCTTCCAACCCCTTTTTTCGCTTGTCCAACAATGATGGCTACAGAAGAGACAAGCGACTTAAGTGCGCCCATAAGGGCTTCGATGCTATCTGATCCCTCGCCAGAGGATGGCATGGGTCAGACCACGGAAGAAAGCAATTTAGATAGACACATGAGGATCACTCATTTGATAGATCAAAATATTAAGAACGGGAAAATTAGTCAGGCCGCAGTGCAGGCAATCAAAAATGAATTGGCGGCATGGGCGATTGCCAATGCAAAATTAGAAGGGAGGATTGAGGAATTGGAAAGGGAAAATGAAAGGCTCAGAAAACAGCCAGGGAAGACATGGGCTGGCGTCGCAGCACAAGCTGCGCCAAAGGTCCAAACAACAAAGGAGACTATTGCGAAGGTATCCAAACGACCAGATACAGCAGTCTTCTTAAGACCATTACCCGGCCAAGACATAAAGAAGGTGCAGGAAGTTTTTGCATCCACAGTAAATCCCATTAGAGAGAAGATCAGGATCAATAAAGTTAAGGTAACAAAAAATGTTGTTATCGTAGATGTTGCCTCAGAGGAAGACAAAAACAAACTCCTAGAAAACCAAAAACTATGTAAATCAGTTAAATGCGAACCCCCCCGGAAACGAAAGCCATTGGTCATTCTATATGACGTCCCAAAATCAATGACAGATGAGGACTTATGTGAGACCCTTTATCAACAAAATTTTGACGATTCAGACATAGACATGGAAACCTTTCTGAAAGACTTCAAACTTAGATTCAGGACAGGACCTAGGGACAGGGACGTAGTTCACCACGTTGCAGAAGTTACAGGGGAACTATGGAGGAAACTAACAACTATGGGCAGGGTGTACATAGGCTTTCACGCCATAAACGTGAAGGACTACCTAATCGTGCCCCGTTGCCACAATTGTGGGGACATCGATCACATTCATAAATATTGCAGTAGGAAGCCGGCATGCTCGAAGTGTGGAGAGGACGATCACGTCAGAAAAGATTGCAGAAAATCCGCTGTATGCATACCATGCACACGGAGGGGCAAAAAGACATGTGGAACAACCGGAAGGAATTGCCCAACATACAAATTACTTGAACAACGACTAATTTCCAGGACGGATTATGGCTGACGGCAATAACAAAACCAGATCAACCAATAAAAGAAAGTCACCAAGTAAGAAAAGAAGGGACGCAGAAAGAGCAGGAAAGTTCAAAGAATTTCTGAAATCTCTCCAGGAAACAAAGAAAAAGGAGAAAATTGTGATTGATACAAGCACCCAAACAGAATTAGATATAGAAATTGATGAAATTGAAGAACTAGAAGAAATGGTTGACTCAGATACCTTGACAGAGCCCAAGGCTCTGGCCAACTCGACACTTAACCCAGAAGCAGAAAGCTTCATTACCAATCAAGAGATAACAAGCCCAAATCAGACAATCATGGTAGACCTATGCATACAGACGGAGCCAGAAGAGGAAACAGAGGACAATCTGCAACCGGCAGAAAATAACAGCATTGTTCCAGCTCAAAAAGGCCCTCTCCAAACCATTGTGCAAGACAACACAATTACGAGTACAATGCACACGGAAGTACCTCTGAGAGCCCCAGATCCGGATCCTAGAAGGATCTATCCAAATCTGGAACTTGCCATGCAACTTTCACGTTTGGAGCAGCCGGCTGTCCTGACTACAGCACTCAGGCACGTCGTACGTATAGGACACAAATATGGCAGAAAGGTCACCTTCTCGACAATGGAGGCTGTGGATAGGATACAGTTAAAGTCAATGAATCTTCCCACAGACTTCGGAGCTCTGCGTGACTTGCTCAAAAAGGTTTTCGAGAGAAGAGGTGAGGATTTCAACATGCAAGAGATATATGCGCAATCTGTCCTTGCAAATGGCCGAATAGCCTCAGATTATAACAAACCATGGCCTGATTGCTATTTCCACACCTATTTCCCATAATACCTGAAATTATAATTGGACAAATAAACACCCATAATAGTCGGCTGGTCATGCAGGAGCTTCGGAGGGTGGTGGAGGAGAGGAGACTGGATGTACTCTGTCTGCAGGAGCCATACTCTAGGGCGGGGCAGATCTCCTTCATGTCTACCACTTGGCAGACCATCGTTACCGGAGAAGAGCCGAAGGCAGTCTTAATAATCACAAATAAGGCCCTAAGGGCCACAACACTAACACAACTTTCAAACAATCATTGTAATGTAATAGAATTACAAACACCAGCAGGTTTAATATACATCGTAAACATGTACTTCCAATATGGAGGAAATTTTGAAGAATTCTCAGACCACCTTGCGAGAATCATCTTGACACTGCGCGGGCGTAAGATTATTGTAACAGCAGATATTAATGCAAAGTCCCCTATGTGGTACAGCGGCACAAGGGACGCCAACGGTGAGATGGCTGAAGAACTAATTATGGCTTCCCAACTTGTAGTGGCAAATAAACCGGGTAATCCCCCCACCTACAGCGGAGGTGGCGGGCAGGGAACTAACATTGATGTCACCCTGGCAACTGCAAATGCCATCGGCATCATTGAAAGATGGGAGGTTATTGAACATGCCACTACAAGTGATCACAACCTGATTACCTTCTGCCTCAGAGAAGAAGGGTGCCGCTGGGACCTAGGATGGGAAATCCAACTAAATTACAATAAGACCGACTGGGACTGCCTGGTCCGGGAGTGTGACATCCCGCCATTGCCTGAGGGTGACCTGGACATAGATAAATACGCCGAAGAGCTGGTAGGATCGATAGTTAACGCGGTCAAGGTCGCTGTGCCAACCAGGAGAAGAGCCGTGGCGGCCTCCCCATCGCCATGGTCTGCCGATCTCGAACGTATGCGTCAGTCTGTGAGACGGGAGAGGAGGTACTACCAGCGAAGTGCCGTCTGGCAAGAAAAACAGTTCTGGCTACAGCAATACAGGGAAGAAAAAGAACGATTTCAAAAAGAATTAAAACAAGTAAGATTGCAAAGTTGGGAAAGGTATGTTCTGAGCCAGCTAGCCACGGATCCTTGGGGAGTACCGTATAAACTGGTAAGGGAAAAGATCAGATCCCCCGCGGTCCTCTCGACAATCAGAGACGGAGATCGAATGACAGAGTCGTGGCAGGAAACCGCTGAGGTTCTCCTGCGCACTCTACTGCCAGATGATAAGGTAAACGAGGAGGATGACCTCCAACAACAAATCCGCAGGGAGGATCTAAATGAATATACCAATAACACCGTGGTGTATCCCTTCTCAGAGGAAGAAGTGGCAGCGCAGATCAAATTACTAAAAAAGGGCAAAGCACCGGGGCCAGACGGTATAATAGCGGAGGTAGTGCAATTCCTTGCCCCTCAGCTAGTGGTTTCTCTCACAGGACTGTTCAATGAGTGCCTAAGAACAGGGAGCTTCCCCAAAATTTGGAAAAGGGCCAACGTCATAATCATTAAAAAAGGGAAGGATAAGGACCCCACTGAACCCAAATCCTATAGGCCAATCTGCCTCCTAGATAAATTAGGAAAACTGTTAGAGAAGCTACTGGCTGACAGACTGACAGCACACAGGATGCTGTGCGGGATGAGCGACAGGCAGTTCGGCTTTAGGCCGGGGCGATCAGCGTCTGACGCAATTGCCCTGGCAGCTGAGGTCTGCAGCTCAACCCCGCACAAGTACGTGGTGGGCATCATGGTGGATATCAGTGGCGCCTTCGACAACCTGTGGTGGCCCTCGCTCTTCTCCCGCTTGCGTGAGAAGGAGTGCCCAGGGCCCCTCTATGGGTGTCTAAGGAGCTATTGTATGGACAGGGAGGTATGGCTATCATCGCCTAGCGGAAGAACAAGTAAAACCATCACGAAGGGGTGTCCACAGGGATCAGTTCTGGGGCCACTCTTTTGGGATTTAAACATAGAACCCCTCCTGGAGAGATTACAACTAAGTGAGGATGTGCTAGACGTGATAGCTTACGCTGACGACCTCCTCCTGCTGGTAGGCGGCCGAAGCCGAGAGGAACTTGAGCCAAAGATAGAACGAGCCATGATAGTGCTTCAGAAATGGTGCCAAGAAGCAAAAATGAAAGTTGCACCACACAAATCTACATATCTACTAATGAAGGGCAGTCTTGTCAGGAATCCGACAGTCAGAATTGAAGGAACTCCAGTTCTTCGGCGTCGAGAAGCCAGATATCTAGGAGTTACAATAGATGAAAAATGGAATTATAGCAGTCATATAGAAAACATCACGCAACGAGCATTAGAAGTTCTAAATAATCTTATTAGCATAGGCCACAAAAGATTCCACCTACCGCCGAAATTGATCAAACTCTATCACAACAGTATCTTAACATCCTTAGTAGGATATGCGAGCGGGGTCTGGGCACACAGGCTCACGAGGGTGGTGCCTGCAGTGACCGTGAGAAGGGTGCAGCGAAATATGCTGTTGCGTTCAGTCGGGGCATACCGAACAACACCTGGGGGGGCCTTATTGACATTAATAGGGTTATGTCCCTTAGACATAAAAATTAGAGAGCAGGGAGCGTGGTACTGGGTCTCAAAAGGAAGGATAGAAAGGACCAGGGAAATCATGGGGGTACAAGTTGGGGATAGATACGCAATAAAGAGAAGGGGCGAAGAACTATGGCAACAGCAATGGGAAACTGAAGAAACAGGAAGAAGGGTATTCCAGCTACTACCGAACATCAGAGAAAGACTCCAAATGAGCTACTTTGAGCCAAGTAGAGGTCTGCTGCACTTTCTTACAGGTCACGGGCCATATCCGACATATTTATGTCGATTTGGAAAACGGGCGACACCAGCGTGTGACTGTGGTGCTCCGGAAGGAACACCCGAACACGTCGTCTATGACTGCATGTTATACGACGATGTGGCACTCGTGTTTAGGAATCAGTTACCAACTACAGATACATACATATTACTGCGACGTGCCGAGACTTTCGATGTCCTCAACAATTTGGCAAATGCAATATCCCAGAAGATCTTGAGGGAATACATTAGTAACCAGCACGGTTAGAAGACATACAACCCGATGAAGACTCAGGTGCACCTGCAATTCCGCCGAGTGCGGAACTGGCCAGCTGTCACACAGCTGGAATCCGCCGCGCTGTCGGATTTAGGGAGCAGGAGCACAATTCCCGGATTTGACATTAGCACTTAGATTTGATATAAATTAGTTATACTAGAATAGCGTAAAAATAAGAAACTAACAACACTAACATAGATAGGGACTGCAGCGATTTTAAAGTAGTAGGCCAGCCCAGTGCCAGGGGCACGCTCACTGGGGTTAGCTCAGTGAGCAGGCCAATTCAGTAGGTTTGTATTCTGTCTGGCACACATGTAACGCTGCAGAGTAGCTAGTCTTAAAATAATTAAGTAGTTAGATTAACCCTGCCCATAGTAAGTGCCAGGTAGTAACTAGAATAAGCTGCTTCTTCTTCTCAAGAATAATAATTGGACCCACTAATTTTATAAGGTGGTGGGTCATTGTGTATCTAACAACGATGTCAATTTCAAACATTTTGTATCATAATATTTTCTTTCGATTGTCTTTTGCATAATGTGATGTTGTATCAATAAAGGTTTTTTTTTTTTTTTAAAAAAAAAAAAAACTTTATTGACACATTCCTGGGGTCAGATACATCACATGATCACACTGACAGAACCACAGGCACATAGACACAGGCCACAGAGCATGCACAATGTCGGCACTAGTACAGTGTATATCCACCTTTCGCAGCAATGCAGGCTGCTATTCTCCCATGGAGACGATCGTAGAGATGCTGGATGTAGTCCTGTGGAACGGCTTGCCATGCCATTTCCACCTGGCGCCTCAGTTGGACCAGCGTTCGTGCTGGACGTGCAGACCGCGTGAGACGACGCTTCATCCAGTCCCAAACATGCTCAATGGGGGACAGATCCGGAGATCTTGCTGGCCAGGGTAGTTGACTTACACCTCCTAGAGCACGTTGGGTGGCACGGGATACATGCGGACGTGCGTTGTCCTGTTGGAACAGCAAGTTCCCTTGCCGGTCTAGGAATGGTAGAACGATGGGTTCGATGACGGTTTGGATGTACCGTGCACTATTCAGTGTCCCCTCGACGATCACCAGTGGTGTACGGCCAGTGTAGGAGATCGCTCCCCACACCATGATGCCGGGTGTTGGCCCTGTGTGCCTCGGTCGTATGCAGTCCTGATTGTGGCGCTCACCTGCACGGCGCCAAACACACATACGACCATCATTGGCACCAAGGCAGAAGCGACTCTCGTCGCTGAAGACGACACGTCTCCATTCGTCCCTCCATTCACGCCTGTCGCGACACCACTGGAGGCGGGCTGCACGATGTTGGGGCGTGAGCGGAAGACGGCCTAACGGTGTGCGGGACCGTAGCCCAGCTTCATGGAGACGGTTGCGAATGGTCCTCGCCGATACCCCAGGAGCAACAGTGTCCCTAATTTGCTGGGAAGTGGCGGTGCGGTCCCCTACGGCACTGCGTAGGATCCTACGGTCTTGGCGTGCATCCGTGCGTCGCTGCGGTCCGGTCCCAGGTCGACGGGCACGTGCACCTTCCGCCGACCACTGGCGATAACATCGATGTACTGTGGAGACTTCACGCCCCACGTGTTGAGCAATTCGGCGGTACGTCCACCCGGCCTCCCGCATGCCCACTATACGCCCTCGCTCAAAGTCCGTCAACTGCACATACGGTTCACGTCCACGCTGTCGCGGCATGCTACCAGTGTTAAAGACTGCGATGGAGCTCCGTATGCCAAGGCAAACTGGCTGACACTGACGGCGGCGGTGCACAAATGCTGCGCAGCTAGCGCCATTCGACGGCCAACACCACGGTTCCTGGTGTGTCCGCTGTGCCGTGCGTGTGATCATTGCTTGTACAGCCCTCTCGCAGTGTCCGGAGCAAGTATGGTGGGTCTGACACACCGGTGTCAATGTGTTCTTTTTTCCATTTCCGGGAGTGTATGATAGACGTGAAATGCACAACAAGCAGCTACTCGGACGAAACGAGTTAAGAGATCAGTCCAGACATTCTGATACTTCCCTTGAGAAATATACTATGTAGGACGGCTACATATAAAAAAGAAGTGAGTCAGTTTGCTTTATCAGTCCAGTGTTTGCACTGAAACTGCACACATACGTCATATATGCACAATCGGTTAATCACATTCGCTATGATTACATGAAGCAAAGCAGCATTTGCGATGTGAAAAATACGGTCGTAAGTGGAAACATAATTACAGAGAAATTATATTGTTGTTGTTGTGGTCTTCAGTCCTGAGACTGGTTTGATGCAGCTCTCCATGCTACTCTATCCTGTACAAGCTTCTTCATCTCCCAGTACTTACTGCAACCTGCGTCCTTCTGAATCTGCTTAGTATATTCATCTCTTGGTCTCCCTCTATGATTTTTACCCTCCACACTGCCCCCCCCCCCCCCCCCCAACGCTAAATTTGTGATCCCTCGATGCCTCAGAACATGTCCTACCAACCGGTCCCTTCTTCCTGTCAAGTTGTGCCACAAACTCCTCTTCTCCCCAATCCTATTCAACACCTCCTCATTAGTTATGTGATCTACCCATCTAATCTTCAGCATTCTTCTGTAGCACCACATTTCGAAAGCTTCTATTCTCTTCTTGTCTACACTATTTATCGTCCATGTTTCACTTCCATACATGGCTACACTCCATACAAATACTTTCAGAAATGACTTCCTGACACTTAAATCTATACTCGATGTTAACAAATTTCTCTTCTTCAGAAACGCTTTTCTTGCCATTGCCAGTCTACATTTTATATCTTCTCTACTTCGACCATCATCAGTTATTTTGCTCCCCAAATAGCAAAACTTCTTTACTACTTTAAGTGTCTCATTTCCTAATCTAATTCCCTCAGCATCACCAGACTTAATTCGACTACATTCCATTATCATCGTTTTGCTTTTGTTGATGTTCATCTTGTATCCTCCTTTCAAGACACTGTCCATTCCGTTCAACTGTCTTCCAAGTCCTTTGCTGTCTCTGACAGAATTACAATGTCATCGGCGAACCTCAAAGTTTTTATTTCTTCTCCATGGATTTTAATACCTACTCTGATTTTTTCTTTTGTTTCCTTTACTGCTTGCTCAATATACAGATTGAATAACATCGGGGAGAGGCTACAACCTTGTCTTACTCCCTTCCCAACCGCTGCTTCCCTTTCATGTCCCTCGACTCTTATAACTGCCATCTGGTTTCAGTACAAATTGTAAATAGCCTTTCGCTCCCTGTATTTTACCCCTGCCACCTATAGAATATGAAAGAGAGTATTCCAGTCAACACTGTCAAAAGCTTTCTCTAAGTCTGCAAATGCTAGAAACGTAGGTTTGCCTTTCCTTAATATTTCTTCTAAGATATGTCGTAAGAACAGTATTGCCTCACGTGTTCCAATATTTCGACGGACTCCAAACTGATCTTCCCCGAGGTTGGCTTCTACTAGTTTTTCCATTCATCTGTAAAGAATTCGCGTTAGTATTTCGCAGCTGTGGCTTATTAAACTGACTGTTCGGTAATTTTCAAAAAATGGCTCTGAGCACTATGGGACTTAACATCTATGGTCATCAGTCCCCTAGAACTTAGAACTACTTAAACCTAACTAACCTAAGGACAGCACACAACACCCAGTCATCACGAGGCAGAGAAAATCCCTGACCCCGCCGGGAATCGAACCCGGGCGTGGGAAGCGAGAACTCTACCGCACGGCCTCGAGATGCGGACGGTAATTTTCACATCTGTCAACACCTGCATTCTGTGGGATTGGAATTATTATATTCTTCTTGAAGTCTGAGGGTGTTTAGCCTGTCTCATACATCTTGCTCACCAGATGGTAGAGTTTTGTCAGGACTGGCTCTCCCAAGGCCGTCAGTAGTTCTAATGGAATGTTGTCTACTCCTTGGGCCTTGTTTCGACTCAGGTCTGTCAGTGCTCTCTCAAACTCTTCATGCAGTATCGTATCTCCCATTTCGTCTTCATCTACATTCTCTTCCATTTCCAGAATATTGTCCACAAGTACATCGCCCTTGTAAAGACCCTCTATATACTCCTTCAGCCTTTCTGCTTTCCCTTCTTTGCTTAGAACTGGGTTTCCCTCTGAGCTCTTGATATTCATGAAAGTGGTTCTCTTTTCTCCAAAGGTCTCTTTAATTTTCCTGTAGGCAGTATCTATCTTACCCCTAGTGAGATAAGCCTCTACATCCTTACATTTGTCCTCTAGCCATCCCTGCTTAGCCATTTTGCACTTTCTGTAGATCTCATTTTTGAGACGTCTGTATTCCTTTTTGCCTGCTTCATTTACTGAATTTTTATATTACGGATACGAATTTCCAGTTGATATAACATCGAAAGATCTTTGAGGTATTTGGGAAGCTGCCTATTCAATATCACTGATAAATACACAGCTACCCCGAAGAATCTTATTGTTAAGGTTTCTGCTTGTTCAGTTTATGATTATCCGTAATATTTGCAACTTAAGAACCTCACAGGTCCCCGAAAAATGGCGGCAATATCGCCTCCACGCGGACTAAAAATGCAGTTTAGCCAGGAAACACTGTTTTACACACCTAGACACATTACTGACAGCTTTGGATGTTTCAGTATGTTCGATCCATCTCCTATACGAGAGTTGGAACTTAAAAAAGTGACAACTATTTATTCACTATAGATACAAATGCGTTAAATGTTTGCAACCTTTTACTGTCCTTCAAAGTGGTCACCAGCGTTGTGTAGAACCCGTTGCCAGCGATGTGGAAGGCGTAGTATACCGTTAGCAAAGCACGTTCTGTTGATGGTGCGAACCGAGCGGTCTAGCGCCTGTCGAATCTCTGGAACAGTTCTGAAGCGAATGCCACGAAGTGATTCCTTCATCTTCAGAATCAAATCAAGGACTTAATTCCGGGGAGAATGGTGGATGGTACAGTGCTTCCCAGTCCCATCGACCAAACAGAGCAGCCACAGCTTGCGCTGTATGCGCCCGCGCGTTGTCGTGTAAAATGTTGGGTGGGTTGCGTAGAAAGTGTCGCCGCTTCTTTCGCAAAGGTATAATTTTGCACGACAATGCACAGGCGCATACAGCGCAAGCTGTGGCTGCTCTGTTCGGTCGACGGCACTGGGAAGTACTTTAACATCCACCATACTCTCCGGACGTAAGCCCTTGTGACTTTGATTTGATTCCGAAGATGAAAGAACCTTCGTATAATGCATTTCAGCGATGAATTTGTTATATGCTCCATAATAGTAAATCGTTCGTTCAACGGAACATGTGGTGTACACTATACGGAGTAGGAAATATCGTATGAGGGACCTAAAAACGATTGATGTGTTTAGTTTCGATGTTAGAGATGGAGACTCATTCTGGAACGCATCGTCCACGAATAAAGCCAAGCAAAGGTAGTTGTTTCCTTTTCTACACGTCCGTCTCTACTCCGCAGTCCACCTAGCGGAGCGTTGAGGAGGCTGCTCCTGGCAACACTATCAAACCTATCCCTCACTCTCCCTGTTCCTCTCCTCCCCACTCTCCCCCAACCAGTTCTGTTCTCACATGGAATGTGGGAACCATGACTGTCGGCAGATCTCCGAGTGAGGTCTCTTCGTGGCCATTTCGCGGAATGCCTGTGGGAGGAAGTACATGTCGGCCGACTCTTCCTGCAACGTACGGTGTGAGAATTTCAACAATAAGCCTAGCCATTTTGCACGACGCTTCTCTCAGTTTTCGTTAAGCATTTCCTTAACTCTTTCAGTTTGCTAAACGACCTCTAAAGAAACAAAAGAAGGAAGATAAGAATGTAATTTCACGTCGACAGTGCAATCATTAGAGACGAAGCTCAAGCTCGGATTACGAACCGATGGGTGAGGAAATCGACAACACTCTTTTCGAGGGAAACATCCAGGGAAATCACAGGAAGCCTAAATCTGGATGGGTGGACAAATATTTTAACCGTCGTCCACAAAATAGCGACTACGTCACCTCACTCGGTCCCTAACGAAACGAGCCGCTCTTCGCTGGATCTTCTGCACCTTTTTTTTTATATCATCCTGATAAGAGTCCCAAACCGGTGGTCAGAGCTCAACAGAGGGGCGGAAGTTTGTTTCTTAAGCCACTTCCTACGTGGATGAATTACATAGCCTTAAGTTTCTTTCGGTGGATCTCTGTCATCTGCATTTGCTACTGCTAGCTATATGGCATCATTCCAATTCGGATTGCTTCAGACTGTTAATCCTAGGTATTTTCGCCCGTTGTTGTTTCCTGTAATCTATTGTCAATAGCGTAATGGAACAGTAATGGATCTCTTCGCTTTACGTTTACTTCCTGCTTTTCTGTACAGCCTCTGACATTAGGCAACAGCATCTTCCCCGAAAATCCTCACTAGATCATTCATATACATTGTAATCGGTGACTGCCCTGTAACTCTACCTTGTTCTACTCCCGAAATTTCTCTTATCTCTATGTGTTGCTTCCCATTAAGAACGACAGGTCGGTTTCTGCCTGCAAGTAAGTCCTGCTCCAATCACAAACCAGGTTCGATACTCGAATGGCTCTTATTTCGTTCACTAATCGTCAGTGCAGAACTGTATGGAATACGTTCCGAAAATCAAACAACATGGCGTCTACTCGGGGACCGTCGTCTACTGCGCTCTGTATCTCATGGTTGAATAGAGTGAGCTTACATCCTAGAGATCGGAATCCATTCTGGTTTCCACAGAGGAGATTTTCTTTCTCCAGGAAAGTCATAATTCGTCCACATAAAATACAGGGTGATTATAATTAATGTTAAACTTTCAAACCGCTGTACAGATAACATCACTGGTCAGAATGACGTCAAATTGCAACGGAATATTATCGGAGGAGGGGGAAAACGTATAGCAGAAGAAAAATAAATAATTGCAAAATATAGCAATAGGTGGCACTGTAAGCATCATAATTTAATAGTGGTTGACTACAAATAACGGTCTATCAGATGATATATGCGGTTGGATAGAAAGTTTTCTAACAGACAGGGAGCAGTATGTCGTCCTGAACGGGGTGGCTTCAACAAAAAACAAGCGTAACTTTAGGTGTGCCCCAGGGCAGCGTAACAGGTGCTCTGCTTTTTACGATTTACATAAACGATCTGGTTGATGGTATTGACAGCGGCCTTAGACTGTTTGCCGATGATGCTGTAATCTACAGGAAAGTAGTATCATACGAAAGTTGTGAACAAATCGATGAGGATTTGCAGAAAATAAATGCGTGGTGTAACGACTGGCAGTTATCTCTAGATATTAGTAAGTGTAACCTACTGCGTATAACAAGGCGAAAATTCCCATTAATGTACGAGTACCAAATAAATGCTCAGTCTTTAGAAGCGGTAACGTCCATCAAGTATCTGGGTGTGACTATTCGAAATGATCTCAAATGGAATGATCAGATTACACAAGTAATGGGTAAGGCGAACTCTAGATTGCGGTTTACTGGTAGAATCCTGAAGCGATGCAATCCTTCAACAAAGGAAATAGCTTACAATACGTTAGTTCGTCCGGTCTTGGAGTATTGTTCGTCTGTATGGGACCCTTACCAGTTGGGTCTGATTCAAGAGATTGAGGAGGTCCAAAGAAGAGCGGCAAGATTCGTGACTGGTACACTTAGCCATCGCGAGAACGTTACAAATCTCATAGAAAGTTTGAATTGGGACACACTTGTAGACAGACGGCGCGCTAAGCAGAAGGGGCTGCTCACTAAATTCCGGAATGCGATCTTCACCGAGGATGTAGAGCATATATACTTTCAAATCGCGCAATGATCACGATTCAAAGATAAGAGAAATAAGAGCTCGTACGGAGGCGTTCAGACAGTCGTTTTTACCCCGCGCGATCCGCGAGTGGAACAGAGGTGGGGGGGGGGGGGTATGACTTTGGCGCGAATTGTGCCCTCCACCATACACCGCCTGGTAGCTAGCGGAGTATATATGTAGATGACAAATGAATCATACAACAATGCCTAAGGTGTACGTTTGACGTTAAACAAACTGTACTGCTCAGTGTGCATGGGTGTACAGATATACTACTGACAGTTATGTAAGCCCATCCACCACAGCAAGGTCATATCACATCGGATGAGAAAGATCAGGTCTTAATTGTCCTGAGCCCAAAAACTGCATAAAAATCATCACTCACATCGGTTTTTATTGTCCTGAGGCGAAAACCGAATAAAAAGCTTCAATCACATCAGTTTTCAATTGTCCTGAGACCAAAAACCGCATAAAAGCATCAATCCATATAAAGTTGGATTACTAATTTCCGTATGACTGGCGCAAAACATGTTCAGTATGCTGTCCACCGTTTTCCGCAACAATTTGAAAACGAGAAAAAGCATGTTTCACAACTGTTCAAAGTGTTTCCGGGATCATGTTCAGAATCTGTTGCGCAATGCATGCCTTCAATGTAACTAAGTTTGCAATAGGAACACTGAACACAACATCTTTCAGATAGACCCACAGCCAGAAGTCACACGGATTAAGATCAGGTGATCGGTACGGCTAGGCTGTAGGGACATGGCGACTGACAATTTCTAGCATTTCCGAAATGGCCCTTCAGCATGAGCGGAGGTGCCCCATCTTGCATAACAATGATCCCATCCACAGCGGGAATAACGTGGTTGCGCTAAAGACACTCGTAGCGCTTACCACTGACGGTACAGGTAACAGGATCGGAAGCACATGTCTCTTCGAAAAAATATGGCCCTATTATAAACGATGCCATAAAACCGCACCACACAGTGACCTTTTCAGGATGAAGTGGTACTGGTTGTTTTGCGTGTGGATTTTCGGTTGCCCATATACAATTCTGTGTATTGACATATCCTGTCAGATGGAAGTGGGTTTCGTCTGTCCACAAAATCTTCCACTGCCAATCACTGTCCACTCCCTTGCGAGCAAGAAATTGTAAAGCAAAACCCTCTCTTGCTGGCAGGTCAACAGGAAACAGCTCGTGCTCATGGGTAACTTTGAATGGATAGCAAAGAAGGATGTTTTGTAGGATTTTACGCGCTGTGCTCATGGGTAAGACCAGTGTTCAGGCAGTTCTCGGTGCACCACACGTTTGCACACCACCACTCGTCTCCTCCTGCACCGCTGTGGCCGCTGCTCCCACTGACGTCGAATCAATTCCTTTCCTCCCTCTACCAGGCTGCACACCAAAAGAACCCGTCTTTTCCAATTTCCGAATCATTTTCTCCAGACCCACGACAGTCATCGGACCAACACCTGTTTTCAAACCCTTCAGTGTTCGGAATTTCTGAAGAGCGACGCGTTCACAGTCATCATTCTTGTAATACAGCTTTACAAGCAGAGCGCGATCCTACATTGAGAGAGTCATGGCGAACGTCGCAGAAGCGAAAGAAGGAAAATCCGTATACCCGGCGTGTTTATACCAACTTCAATGAGTCGTGCGCACGACAAGTGTTTTCATTTACGTATTCTGTCACATACAGTGCCATCCATCTATTGATGAATTTTCAAATTTTTTTTTTCTTCTGCCATACGTTTTCCCCTTGTTCCGATAATATTCCGTTGTAATTTGATGTCATTCTGACCAGTGGTGTTATTTCTACAACGTTTTGAAAGTTAACTTTAATTATAGTCACCCTGTATGTTCCACAGCTCTACAACAGAATGACTTCAGCTATTAAACCCAATAATCGTATGCCTGTAACCGACGACTCCTCTTTTCCATTCGCTTTGTAACCTTCGGTGTTGTAACCATCTACGATAAACTGACGCTAGAAACGGAGCAAGTTCTTTTGCATAACCTCTACTTGGGATGACTGAAAGGACGAACAGAATTTTTATATTCTACAGTGAAACAGTTTCGGAAATCCGAGTCCGCATTTCGGCCTTCTGTCATCTTCCGTTTTGGTTCTAATTTGTGCCTGAACGGCTGAATAGATATTTCTAATGCGCTTACTGGTTTTCGCAACTCCAAGAGTTCTACAGATTTTCAGTAACATCGGTTGGCAGAACTTTTCCTTATTTTTAGCCAACGTGAGTAGACAACAGAACAGATCCCTGTTGTACGCTGAACTCATCCTCATCTCCGTGTAAGTATAATTGATGACTATCATCCCTATTAAATGTGTGTCCCATTAACGACCCGACACCGTAGAGATTGAAGACAAGGACAAGGCAGATTGTGGACGGAGACTCATAGGAGAGAATAGTTCTACATCTGGGTCTGCATTGACATCTACATCAGCCACTGTACAACCTGTTGAGGTGGGTGTATAATACATCACAACAACTTTCTTCCTCCTCGATCCAATGGCAAACGAGGATAGAAATGAAGATCGTCGGTGCCCTTGTGTACGACCCCAATTTCGTCTAATTATAGCATCATAGTCACTGTGAAAGTTGGGGGAATCTAAGTTCCTTAGTTAGTGTTGGAACGAGAGACCTTGGAATACTGACAATAAGACCCTCTGCGATGCACAGGACGTTACTGAGCGTTTCTGTGACGCTCTCACTCCGTCTTCACGAATCCGTGAAGAAACGTGAAACTCTTCTTTGAATCTTTTCTGTGTCTTCTGGTAGTCCAAATGGTAAGGGTCTCAACCAAACGAATTACCCAACAATTGTTGGAACGAGGATTTTCTTAGCGACTCCCTTAGTCAGCAGATTCCAGTCTTGGAGTTCTTCTGATTCTTCGCCACGGTTTGATTTACGAGTATATGTTTTAACATTTTGCATCTTTCCAGAGCAATGTTCCTGACTACTTTATGGTTGAGAGTTGGCAACAACGACCGGTCGTCACTGTGGAGTCAAAGGTATCAGCCTTTCTTCTATTTACGCCCTTTACATTTTTTTATATTTTCTTAAGTCAAGAGTCAGGAAACTGCTTTTATACCACTGCTTGTCATCTTCAAATTCTCCTATATTTCGTAACATTTTTTTCGCGGTGTGAGATTTTGTTAGTACTCGTATATTGTCTGTGCCTTAGAGCACTAAAACTTTTGTCTGCCGGTTCCTTTATCAAATATACTGGGAACAATAGCAGTTCTCTCACAATTCAATGTGGTACATGATACGTACTTCCAGTTTTAACGATGTCTAATCATAGGCGCAGGAGATCCAGAAGTAGAATAAGAGTTCAGCAGAGCTCTGGAATGCTTGGGATCAAAGAAGGCGGAACGGGTGGATAACATCCATTCGGAATTTCTAAAATCTTTAGGAGAAGTTACAATTCAATTTGGTTTTACAAGTTATGAAATTGGAGAGAAACCATGGCTTTGAGGAGACTGTCAACTAAACTATATTTTCGCATTCAGAGGAGAAAGTTGGTGACTGAAATTTCGTGAGAAGATTCCGCCGCAACGAAAAACGGCTTTGTTTTAATGATGTACATCCCAAATCCTGTATAATTTCAGTGACACTCTGTCCCCTATTTCGCTATAACACAAAACATGGTGTCCTTCTTTGAAGTTTCTCGATGTACACTTCGTCAATCCTGCCCAGTAACGATCCCACACCACACACTAGTACTCTAAAAGAAAATGGACAAGCACAGTGTAGGCAGTCCCCTTAGTAGATCTGTTACATTTTCTAAATGTTCTGCCCATTGAACGCAGTCTTTGGTTAGCCTTCCCCACAACATTTTCTATGTGTCCTTCCAATTTCAATTATTCGTAAGTTTAATTTCTAGGTATTTAGTTGAATTTATGGCGTTTAGATTTGGCTGATTTATTGTGTAACCGAAGTTTCACTGAGAATTTAGCACTAATGTGGATGACCTCACACTTTTCGTTATTTAGGAACAATTGCCAATTTTTGCACCATACAGATATCTTTTCTAAACAGTTTTACAATTTTTTTGATCTTCTGTGACTTTATTAGTCAATAAACGACAGCATCATCTGCAAACAACCTAAGACAGCTGCTCAGATTGTCTCTTAAATCGTTTATATACGAGGGTCGGTCAAAAAGTAATGCCTCCCATTTTTTTTCTACTTAAAGAAATTAAGTTAAGTGAAAAATTTGAATTTGGCGCCATTCCTCAAACCTTCTTCTGCAATCCACTGCAGTAGTAACTTTCTGTGTCAACAGGTGGCAGCACAGCAGAAGTTTGTAAGATGGCCGACATCGATGTTCGTTTGAGACAGCGTTGTGTGATTGAATTCTTGAATGCAGAAGGTGAAACGCCCATACGCATTCATGAAAAACTGAAGAAGGTGTATGGTGTTGTGACAGTGGATGTCAGCACTGTTAGACGATGGGTTCGTCGTTGTAAGGAAGCTGAAGGGCAAACACCGTTGACTGACGAAAAGCGGAGCGGTAGGCCGGTGAGTGCAGTGACTCCACACAACATTCAGCAAGTTGATGACATCATTCGTGGTGACCGTCGGGTGACTGCAGATGAAGTGTGTCGCATTATTTCTCTTAGTAAAGGCAGTGTGATCACGATTATTAAACAATTGGGGTACTCAAAAGTTTGTGCACGGTGGGTTCCAAGAATGTTAACCGATCAGAATAAAGAGGCAAGGAAAACAATAGCCTCCCAACACTTGCAGCGCTTCCGTTTGGAGGGAGATGAGTTTCTGAAAAAAATTGTGACCGGGGACGAAACATGGGTGCATTTTTTTGAACCCGAATCAAAGAGGCAGTCAATGGAGTGGCGTCACACAAGCTCGCCGAGGAAGAAAAAATTCAAAACTGTGCGATCGGCAGGGAAAGTTATGGCAACAGTTTTCTGGGATACAGAGGGTGTGATTCTGGTTGATTTTTTGGAGCAGGGATGCACAATAAATTCTGTTCAATACGTCACAACCCTCAAAAAACTTAAAGCACGTCTTCAGCGAGTTCGCCCAACAAAATCAATGGCAGATGTTCTTCTTTTGCATGACAATGCAAGACCACACACCAGTCGTCACACCTCTGACGAGATTGTCAAAATTGGATGGGAAGTTTTGCCTCATCCCCCATACAGCCCTGACCTGGCACCATCAGACTTCCATCTGTTCGGGCCACTAAAAGAAGCTCATCGTGGGATTCATTTTGAAGATGAGGAGGCCGTCAAAACATCCGTGCGTCAATGGCTTAGGAAGCAGAGCTGTGATTTTTACCGTGCTGGGATACATGCCCTTGTTCAAAGATGGACCAAAACTGTAGAGATGGGCGGAGATTACATTGAAAAATGACAAAATGATCCTCAATGTTGTGGTTTTCAACCTATGTAATTGCATTTAAATTTCCTGACAATTAAACGTAGAAAAAAAAATAGGAGGCATTACTTTTTGACTGACCCTCGTAGATAAGGAACAGCAAATGGCCTACAACACTATCTTCGGGAACACCAGAAATCACTTCTGTTTTACTCAATGACTTTCCGTCAGTTACTACGAAGTGTGACCTCTCTGACAGGAAATCACAAAACCAGTCACGTAACTGAGACGGTATTCCAGTTTCACTAAAAGCCACTTGTGTGGTAGTGTGTCAAAAGCCTTCTGTAAATCTAGAAATTTGGAATCAATTTTGAAATCCCTTGTCAATAGCACTCAACACTTCATGTGAGTAAAAGAGCTAGTTGTGTTTCACAAGAACGATGTTTTCTAGATCCATGTTGAACGTGTGTCAAAGGACAGTTCTCTTCGAGGTAATTCATAATGTTCAAACACAATATATGTTTCAAAATCCTGGTGCATATCGACGTTAATGATATGGGCTTGTAGTTTAGTGGATTACTCCTATTATCTTTCTTGATTGTTGGTGCGACCTGTGCAACTTTCCAGTTTGTGGATATGGATCTTTTGTCGAGCCAACGGTTATACGTGGTTGTTAAGTATGGAGCTATTGTATCAGAATACCCTGAAAGGAACGTTGAGGGCTTTTGGTAGGGAGGAAACAGAATGTTATCTTGGATGGAGAGTCATCATATGTAGAAGTACACTTCAGGTGTGCGCCAGGGAAGGGTGTTGAGACCCTTCATGTTGTATATAAATGGCCTTGCCAAAGTGAACTCAGGCTTTTTGCAGATGATGCAGTTATCTATAATGAAGTGTTATATGATAGAAGCTGCATAAATATTCAATCAGATCTTGATAAGATTTCAACGTGGTGCGGAGATTGTCAACCCGCTCTAAATGTGCTGGAATATACACAATTTTGCACTTGACAAAACGGAAAAACGTAGTATCTTATGACCGCAGTATCAATGAGTCGATGTTGGAGTCGGCCAACTCATACAAATACCTGAGTGCATCATTTTGTGGGGTTATGAAATGGAATGATCACATAGTTTCAGCCGTGAGTAAAGCAGAGACTTTGGTTTATTGGTAGAATACTGGGGAAGTGCAATCAGTCTTCAAAAGAGATTGCTTACAAATGACTCTAGGTCTATACTACAACCCCCTATGTATCTCTCATATAGGGACTGTGAGGATAAGATTATAATAATTACTGCCAACACAGAGGCATTCAAACAAGCACTCTTCCTGCGCTCCATACATGAATGGAACAGGAAGAAACCCTAATAACTCGAACAATGGAGCTTACCCTCTGCCATGCACCTCACGGTGGTTTGCAGAGTATAGATGTAGATGTAGAGAGGGTACTCGAGGCTATTTCCATAGCAGCAAACATGAGAACTACATATGATTCACTGTTATTACCTGAAGATGACGCAGCTAATTCCAGCAGAACATTCCATGTCGAATGACTTTCTTCAATTGCTGAAGTTTGCTCGTACCACAACGGTTAAAATTTACGAAGCAAAGCAATCATCCCTTTTAGCGCAAGTCAACCATTCGGAGAAACACCAAACTTTTAATGGAGAATTTTCATTATTCACATACTTACATATAAACAATCAAAACGCGCATTCAAACCCCGAGGACCGTGTGATGCCGACTGGCCGCCGTGTCATCCTCTGCCAACGGTGTAACTTGGGTGTGACATGAAGGGGCATGGGGTCGGCACACTAATCTCCCAGCCTTTGTCAGCTTCCCAGACCCTGAAGACGTCACTTCTCACTGCAGCAGCTCTCCAATTGGGATACTTAAGCTGACCGCCCGACTACGGAGGCGGAAAATTTTCGTTGTTCACTAAAGAGAAATAAACTAACACATCAAGACCCTGATAAAGGTTTTCGTATTAAATCTGCAATATTTACAACGTCCTCCGTACACATCTTGAATAGGGAATCATCTGATGGCAATCTCGTGATTTTCTTTTTAGTTTTTCTACTACATAACGTAAACGAAAATAACTTTTTGCTCACGTAAACACGACTACATCCTACAAAGTGTGAATGTCATTAAAAAAAGTTAAAGAAGCACAAATGGTGCTTGTGTGATGGGACTTCCTCAAAAAGAGAAACGACAGAAGTAAGTTCACGTCTACATCTGTATTCCACAACCCATGTGACGGAGGGTACTCTGATACCTCTAACAGTCGTAAATCCTCGGCTCTTCTCGTTCCGACCACTTCGTGTGACGTATTTGGGAGGAAGCAGTATGTTGCCCAACTCTTTACGGAGCGTCCTCTCTATCAACTTTGGTAGTAAACCTTTACGCGATGCACACTTGTAGCGTTTGCCACTGGAATTTGTTGAGCATATACGTAATGCTCTCGCGTCGGCTATACGATCCTGTGACGAGACGCGCCGGTCTACGTTGCAACTTGTGTGTCTCTTCCACTGATCGGAGTTGATAAGTGCCCCAGACTGATAATCAATGCTCAAGAATCGAGCGATTACGTGTTTTGTAAGTTACTTCTTTCCTAACGATTTTTCTGGTGAATCTTAGCCTGATATCTACTTCTCCTACTACAGCTTTTGTGTGGTCATTCTACAATATATCGCTACGGTTGATTATTCTTTGGTATCTTATAGTATTGTTCACTCTTTCGAGCGATTTGCCGTCAGCAGTGTAATCGTACAGTATTGGATTTCTTCATCTTTTTATGCGCATTGCGTCACATTTATTTACGTTCTGGACCAGCTGCCGGTGCCTGCGTTAATTATCGATCCTCTACCGATCTTCCTGGAATTCGCTAAAGCCTTCTGTCGTTATAACGTTCCTTTTAAAATGGAGCAATATCAGTACTATCTGTTTCAAAACTATTAAGCACCCCTGGTGCCTCAGCAGCAAGGCAGTGAATAGACTTCCTGCTATTTCACACTGCCACAGCAAAACGTAGCATCCGGTGACACTTTCCTCTGGGTGCAGTCAGAGTGGTTGCGGCGACTACAGTTGTGCATTGTACGGGATGGACAACACGTAGAACATCTGTTGTAGCAGTCGGTATGAGGCTAATTTCCCAACTTTGAACGTTAATAACCCCTAAACTATACAGGATAGACAGGAACAAATTACACCATTAAATTCCAGAGGTCAAGCGAGTGTTATTTGATGTGTCATACACCTCCCCCCTTCCCATTAAAAAAAATGACTGGTATCCAAAATGGTGGATTTCAAGATGGCGGCCATGAATGACATTCTCTCCAAAAGTTGGGTCACCCCCCAACACCATGTTCCCATCATCACATTTCAATTTTCCCTTTAATCTCACAACTTACGAAGGTGTCCAAGGACTAATGAATCGCCCTCTATTATACCATTTCCGCCGTACTTCTCGATATCAAGCACTAGGCGGCCTCCTACCGATCGCTAGCGCAACATAATTCCCAAGATATAGACTGTAACTTATCTACAAACTCCAAACATTAGTGAGGTGCAGCTTGCTGTAAACCACTGACTAACTAGAAACAAAAACAGCAAACTCATATTTCCAATCTCGATTAGCAAAGTCGGTCATATTCCAAATCATCCCTACAATTTACAATTTCCCATGTCTAGCATTCTTTCTAAAGACCGGACATTCAGCGCCATGCAAAATCGAGGTATCGAAAATGTTGCTTCCCCCTCATTATACCTCCCGAGGAGATCACGAATGTAAAATTAGAGAGATTCGAGCGTGCACGGAGGCTTTCCGGCAGTCGTTCTTCCCGCGAACCATACGCGACCGGAACAGGAAAGGGAGGTAACGACAGTAGCACGTAGAGTGCCCTCCGCCACACACCGTTGGGTGGCTTGCTGAGTATAAATGTAGATGTAGATGTAAATCCCTTTTACATCAGAGTACCCTCAGAGGACCGAAGAAATTGTCAGAACTCTTCTGCAAATTCGAGATCGTTTCCCCTCGGCACAAACGTGTTACTGTTTCTGCTCCGAACCTGTAACGAAAGACAAGACATGATTACCTACTCTCCACAGCTTCCGAAATCTGTAATTTTCATCTGAATTCGTAAAACATAACATGAAATTATTCAAAAATCGAGCTATAACTTACCAAAAGAAAGAAATTTTCACTCAGTTATACATTGCACGTAGATAAATGGGGGGGGGGGGGGGGGGTGGTGGTATACCATGTGCACAGTACTACCGATTTTCTTCTAGAATATGTCGCCACTTCCACAAATCCCATATGAACCTGTAATGAAAGAAAAGACATGAAAACGTACTCCCCACAGCTTCCGAAATCTGTAATTTTCATCTGAATTGGTAACGCATAATATGAAAATATTCAAATTCAGAGCTATAAATCATCAAAAGAAATATTCACTCAGTTACACATAGCACTGTACTAGATAAATTTGGTGTGGGTTGTGCCATGTGCACAGCACTAGCGATTTTATTCTAGAATTTGCCACCTCTTCCACACATCTTACGTGAACCTGTAACAAAAGAAAAGACATTAATACGAACCCCCCACAGGTTCGGAAATCTGTAACTTACATCTGAATTAGTAAAGCGTAACATGAAAAAATTCAAACATCGAGCTATAACTTAGTAAAAGAACCAAATATTCACTCAGCTATAAATTGCATTTAGATAAATTTGTTGTGTAGAATTGCTATGTACACAGCACTAGCGATTTTCTTGTAGAATATGTCGCCGCTTCCACACGTATCAATGAACCTACTAAAGAAAGGAAATAGATACATTAGCACTCTCCACAGCCACCGGAATGTGCATTTTCCATCTACATTCTTAAAGCATAATATAAAAATATTCAAACATCGAGCTGTTACGTACCAAAAAACAAACTAATCACTCAGTTAGCCATTGCAAGTAGATGCGTTTGGTGATAAGATATGCTACGCGCACAGCACTAGTGATTTTCTTGTAGAAAACGTTGCCGCTTCCACACATCTCATATGAAACTGTTAACGAAAGAATATACATACATTCGTAAACTCCACAGTATCTGGAACGCGTATTTTTGATTTGAATTCTTAAAGCATAGTATAAAATTATTCAATCATCGAGCTGTTACATACCAAAAGAACGTAATATTGACTCTGTAGATATATTTGGTGTGAAGAATTGATATATGCACAGCACTAGCGACTTTCTTATAGAATATATCACCGCTTCTTCACATCTCATATAAACCTGCTAAAGAAAGAAGACACATGCATTATCACTCTTAACAGTCACCAGGATGTGTTTTTGACCTGAATACTTAAAGCATAATATAAAAATATTCAAACATGGATGTGTTACATTCCAAAAGACGAAATATTCACTCAGTAATCCATTACAAATAGATAAATTTGGCGTGAAGAATGCTTTGTGTACAGCACTAGCGATTTACTTGTAGAACACGTCTCTGATTCCACACATCTTATATGGACCTGTTAACGAAAGGAAATACACACATTAAGGTTTGTGATTGGATTCAGGATTTCCTAGAAGAAAGAACACAACATGTCATTCTTAACGGTTCAAAATCTGCAGATGTAGAGGTAATTTCGGGAGTACCGCAAGGAAGCGTGATATGACCTTTATTGTTTACAATATACATAAATGACTTAGTTGTCAACATCGGTAGCTCCGTGAGGCTATTTGCAGATGACACGGTTGTCTACAAGAAAGTAGCAACATCAGAAGACTCGTACGTACTCCAGGAAGACCTGCAGAGGATTAATGAATGGTGCGACAGCTGGCAGCTTTCCCTAAACGTAGATAAATGTAATATAATGCGCATACATAGGGGCAGAAATCCATTCCAGTACGATTATGCCATAGGTGGTAAATCATTGGAAGCGGTAACGACCGTAAAATACTTAGGAGTTACTATCCGGAGCGATCTGAAGTGGAATGATCACATAAAACAAATAGTGGGAAAAGCAGGCGCCAGGTTGAGATTCATAGGAAGAATTCTAAGAAAATGTGACTCATCGACGAAAGAAGTAGCTTACAAAACGCTTGTTCGTCCGATTCTTGAGTATTGCTCATCAGTATGGGACCCTTACCAGGTTGGATTAATAGAAGAGATAGACATGATCCAGCGAAAAGCAGCGCGATTCGTCATGGGGACATTTAGTCAGCGCGAGAGCGTTACGGAGATGCTGAACAAGCTCCAGTGGCGGACACTTCAAGAAAGGCGTTACGCAATACGGAGAGGTTTATTATCGAAATTACGAGAGAGCACATTCCGGGAAGAGATGGGCAACATATTACTACCGCCCACATATATCTCGCGTAATGATCACAACGAAAAGATCCGAGAAATTAGAGCAAATACGGAGACTTACAAGCAGTCGTTCTTCCCACGCACAATTCGTGAATGGAACAGGGAAGGGGGGATCAGATAGTGGTACAATAAGTACCCTCCGCCACACACCGTAAGGTGGCTCGCGGAGTATAGATGTAGATGTAGATGTAAAACTCTCCACAGTTTCCGAAATGTGTATTTTTCATCTGAATTCTTAAAGCGTAATATAAAATTTTTCAAACATCGAGCTGTTACATACGAAAAGAACGTAATATTGAATCTATTATTCATTGCATGTAAATACATTTCGGATGTAGAATTGCTACGTGTACAGCAGTAGCGATTTTCTTGTACAATATGTAGCCGCTTTCACACACCTCATACGATCCTCTTAACGAAAGAAATTACATACATTAGTGCTCTTCAACATTTCCAGAATGTGTATTTTTCATTTGAATTCTTGAAGCAAAATATATAAATATTCCAACATGTAACTCTTACTCACCAAGAGAGAAAAAATTCACTGAGTTATCAATTGCATGTAAATACATTTGGTTTGAAGAATGCTGTGTGCACAGAAATAGGGATTTTCTTTTCGAATATGTCGCCGCTTCCACGCATATCATATCAACCTGCTAATGGAAGAAATTATATACAATACCACTCTCCACTGCCACTGGAATTTGTATTTGTAATCTGAATTCTTAAAGCATTAAATAAAAATATTCATACATCGAGCTATTACTTACCAAAAGAAAGATCTATTCATTTAATTATCCACTACACGTAGGTACTTATGTTGTGAAAAGTGCTATGTGCATAGCTCTACCAAATACCTTGGAGAATATGTTACCGCTTCCACACATCTTATATGAAGCTGCGAACAAAAGAAAATACATACACTAGTATTCTCCATAGTTTCTGGAATGTGTACTTTCCATCTGAATTCTTACAGCAAAAGATACAAGTATTCAAACATCGAGCTGTTACTTACCAAAAAAGAAATATTCACTCAGTTATCCATTGTACATAGATACATTTGGCGTAAAAAAAGTTATGTGCACAGCACTAGCGATTTTCGTGTAAAATATATCGCCTCCTCCACACATCTCATATGAACCTGCTAACGCAAGAAAATTCATACTTTAGTATTCTCCAGATTCAACGGAATGTGTATATTCCATCTAAATTATTAAAGCAAACTATAAAAATAATCAAACAATGATGTGTTACTTACCAAAAAACGAAATATACGCTCAGTTATCTATTCCACGTAGAAACATTTGGTGTGAAGAATTCTATGTGCACAGCACTAGCGATTTGCTTGTAGAATATGTCGCCATGTACACACATCTCATATGAACATGTTAACGAAAGAAAATAAATACATTAGCAGTCTCCACAACCACCAGAATGTGTTTGGCATCTGAATTCTTAAGACATAATATAAAAATTTGTATATATAAATATGTGTTGAGAGGCCAGAAAAACGTGTGGTTCCTGAAGAGGGGCAGCAGCCTTTTCAGTAGTTGCAGAGGCAACAGTCTGGATGATTGACTGATATGGCCTTGCTGTGCTGCTACTGCGAACGGCTTAAAGCAAGGGGAAACTACACCCGTAATTTTTCCCGACGGCATGCAACTTTACTGTATGGTTAAATGATGATGGTGTCCTCTTGGGTAAAATATTCCGGAGGTAAAATAGTCCCCATTCGGATCTCCGGGCGGGGACTACTCAGGAGGACGTCGTTATCAGGAGAAAGAAAACTGATGTTCTACAGATCGGAGCGTGGAATGTCAGATCCCTTAATCGGGCAGGTAGGTTAGAAAATTTAAAAAGGGAAATGGATAGGTTAAAGTTAGAGATAGTGGGAATTAGCAAGTTCGGTGGCAGGAGGAACAAGATCTTTGGTCAGGAGAATAGCGGGTTATAAATACAAAAACAAGTAGGGGTAATTCACGAGTAGGTTTAATAATGAATAAAAAATAGGAGTGCAGGTAAGCTACTACAAACAGCGTAGTGAACGCATTATTTTGGCCAAGATAGACACGAAGCCCACGCCTACCACAGTAGTACAGGTTTATATGCCAACTAGCTCTGCATATGAAGAAATTGAAGAAATGTATGATGAGATAAAAGAAATTATTCAGATAGTGAAGGGAGATGAAAATTTAATAGTCATGGGTGACTGGAATTCGATAGTAGGAAAAGGAAGAGAAGGAAACGTAGGAGGTGAATATGGATTGGGGCTAAGAAATGAAAGAGGAAGCCGCCTGGTAGAATTCTGCACAGAGCATAACTTAATCATAGCTAACACTTGGTTCAAGATTCATAAAAGAAAGTTGTATACATGGAAGAAGCCAGGAGATACTGACTGGTTTCAGATAGATTATATAATGGTAAGACAGAGATTTAGGAACCAGCTTTTAAATTGTAAGACATTTCCAGGAGCAGATGAGAACTGTAGATTAAAACAGAAGAAACTGCAAGAAGGTGGGAATTTAAGGAGATGGGACGAGGATAAACTGACTAAACCAGAGGTTGTACAGAGTTTCAGGGAGAGCTTAAGGGAACAATTGACAAGAATGGGGGAAAGAAATACAGTAGAAGAAGAATGGGTAGCTTTGAGGGATGAAGTAGTGAAGTCAGCAAGAATCAAGTAGGTTAAAAGATGAGGGCTAGTAGAAATCCATGGGTGACAGAATAAATATTGAATTTAATTGATGAAAGGAGAAAATATAAGAATGCAGTAAATGAAGCAGGCGAAAAGGAATACAAACGTCTCAGAAATAAGACCGACAGGAAGTGTAAAATGGCTAAGCAGGCATGGCTAGAGGACAAATGTAGAGATGTAGAGGTTTATCTCACTAGGGGTAAGATAGATACTACCTACAGGAAAATTAAAGAGACCTTTGGAGAAAACAGAACCACTTGTATGAATATCAAGAGTTCAGATGGAAACCTAGTTCTAAGCAAAGAAGGGAAAGCAGAAAGGTGGAAGGAGTATTAGAGGGTCTATACAAGGGCGAGGTACATGAGGGCAATATTATGGAACTGGAAGAGGATGTAGATGAAGATGAAATGGGAGATATGATACTGCGTGAAGAGTTTGATAGAGCACTGAATGACCTAAGTCGAAACAAGGCCCAAGGAGTAGACAACATTCCATTAGAACTACTGACAGCCTTGGGTGAGCCAGTCCTGACAAAACTCTACCATCTGGTGAGCAAAATGTATGAGATAGGCGAAATACCCTCAGATTTCAAGAATAATATAATAATTCCAATCCCAAAGAAAGCAGGCGTTGGCAGATGTGAAATTTACCGAATTGTCAGTTTAATAAGTCACGGCTGCAAAATACTAACGTGAATTCTTTACAGACGAAGGGAAAAACTGGTAGAAGCCGACCTCGGGGAAGATCAGTTTGGATTCCGTAGAAATATTGGAACACGTGAGGCAATACTGACCCGACGACTTATCTTAGAAAATAGATTAAGAAAAGGCAAACCTGCAGAACTGGCATTTGTAGAGTTAGAGAAAGCTTTTGACAATGTTGACTGGAATACTCTCTCTCAAATTCTAAAGGTCGCAATGGTAAAATACAGGGAACGAAAGGCTATTTGCAATTTGTACAGAAACCAGATGGCAGTTATAAGAGTTGAGGGGCATGAAAGGGAAGCAGTGGTTGGGAAGGGGGTGAGACAGGGTTGTAACCTATCACCGATGTTATTCAATCTGTATACTGAGCACGCAATGAAGGAAACAAAAGAAAAATTCGGAGCAGGAATTAAAACCCACGGAGAGGAAATAAAAACTTCAAGGTTCGCCGATGACATTGTAATTCTGTCAGAGACAGCAAAGGACTTGGAAGTGCAGTTGAATGGGATGGACAGTGTCTTGAAAGGAGGATATAAGATGAACCTCAACAAAGGAAAAACGAGGATAATGGAATGTAATCGAGTTAACTCGGGCGATGCTGAGGGAATTAGATTAGGGAATGAGACACTTAAACTAGTAAATGAGTTTTGTTATTTGGGGAGCAAAATTACTGATGATGGTCGAAGTAGAGAGGATATAAAATGTAGACTGGCAATGGCAAGGAAAGCGTTTCTGAAGAAGAGAAATTTGTTAACATCGAGTATAGATTTAAGTGTCAGGAAGTCGTTTCTGAAAGTATTTGTATGGAGTGTAGCCATGTATGGAAGTGAAACATGGACGATAAATAGTTTGGACAAGAAGAGGATAGAAGCTTTCCAAATGTGGTGCTACAGAAGAAAGATGAAAATTAGATGGGTAGAACAGATAAACTAATGAGGAAGTATTGAATAGAAAAGGCGAGAAGATGAGTTTGTGGCACAACTTAACTAGAAGAAGGGATCGGTTTGTAGGACATGTTCTGAGGCATCAAGCGATCACCATTTTAGTATTGGAGGGCAGCGTGGAGGGTACAAATCGTAGAGGGAGGCCAAGAGTTGAATACACTAAGCAGATTCAGAAGGATGTATGCTGCAGTACGTACCGGGATATGAAGCAGCTTGCAGAGGATAGAGTAGCATGGAGAGCTGCACCAAACCAGTCTCAGGACAGAAGACCGCAACAACAACATAAAAATATTCAAACATGAGCTGATACCTACCAAAAAGCGAAATATACTCTCAGTTTTGACTTGCTCGTAGATACATTTGGTGTGAAGAGTGTTATGTGCACAGCACCAGCGATTTTCTTGTAGAATATGTCGGCGCTTACACACAATTCATTTGAACTTGCTAAAGAAAGAATATACAAGCATTTGCACTCTCCACAGTCAACGGAATGTGTATTTTTCAACTGAAATTTTAAACAATAATATGAATTTTTTCAAACAACGAGCTGTTACTTACCAAAAGGCGAAATATTCACCCTGTTATCAATTGCACGTAGATACATTTGGTGTGAACAATGCTATGTGCACAGCAATAGCAATTTACATGTAGAATATGTCGCCTCTTCCACACATGTCGTATGAACCCGATAAAGAAAGAAATTACATACCGGCATTCTACAAGAAAATCCCTAGTGCTGTGCACATACCATTCTTCACACCGAATGTATCTACGTACAATGAATGACTGAGAGGATATTTTGTTTTTTGATAAGCACAGCTCGATGTTTGAATATCTTTACATTACGCATGAGGACCAAAGATGAAAAAAACACATAATGGTGACTGTGGAGTGTGCTAATGTATGCATTTTCTTCCGTTAGCAGGTTCACAAGTGATGTGTAGGAGCGCCAACATATTCTAGGAGATAAACGCTAATGCAGTGCACATAGCATTCTTCACATCGAATGTATCTACGTACAGTAAATGACTGAGTGGATATTTCGCTTTTTGGGGAGTAACAGCTCAATGTTTGAATGATTTTATATTATACTTTAACAATATACACTCCTGGAAATGGAAAAAAGAACACATAGACACCGGTGTGTCAGACCCACCATACTTGCTCCTGACACTGCGAGAGGGCTGTACAAGCAATGATCACACGCACGGCACAGCGGACACACCAGGAACCGCGGTGTTGGCCGTCGAATGGCGCTAGCTGCGCAGCATTTGTGCACCGCCGCCGTCAGTGTCAGCCAGTTTGCCGTGGCATACGGAGCTCCATCGCAGTCTTTAACACGGGTAGCATGCCGCGACAGCGTGGACGTGAACCGTATGTGCAGTTGACGGACTTTGAGCGAGGGCGTATAGTGGGCATGCGGGAGGCCGGGTGGACGTACCGCCGAATTGCTCAACACGTGGGGCGTGAGGTCTCCACAGTACATCGATGTTGTCGCCAGTGGTCGGCGGAAGGTGCACGTGCCCGTCGACCTGGGACCGGACCGCAGCGACGCACGGATGCACGCCAAGATCGTAGGATCCTACGCAGTGCCGTAGGGGACCGCACCGCCACTTCCCAGCAAATTAGGGACACTGTTGCTCCTGGGGTATCGGCGAGGATCATTCGCAACCGTCTCCATGAAGCTGGGCTACGGTCCCGCACACCGTTAGGCCGTCTTCCGCTCACGCCCCAACATCGTGCAGCCCGCCTCCAGTGGTGTCGCGACAGGCGTGAATGGAGGGACGAATGGAGACGTGTCGTCTTCAGCGATGAGAGTCGCTTCTGCCTTGGTGCCAATGATGGTCGTATGCGTGTTTGGCGCCGTGCAGGTAAGCGCCACAATCAGGACTGCATACGACCGAGGCACACAGGGCCAACACCCGGCATCATGGTGTGGGGAGCGATCTCCTACACTGGCCGCACACCACTGGTGATCGTCGAGGGGACGCTGAATAGTGCACGGTACATCCAAACCGTCATCGAACCCATCGTCCTACCATTCCTAGACCGGCAAGGGAACTTGCTGTTCCGACAGGACAATGCACGTCCGCATGTATCCCGTGCCACCCAACGTGCTCTAGAAGGTGTAAGTCAACTACCCTGGTCAGCAAGATCTCCGGATCTGTCCCCCATTGAGCATGTTTGGGACTGGATGAAGCGTCGTCTCACGCGGTCTGCACGTCCCGCTCGAACGCTGGTCCAACTGAGGCGCCAGGTGGAAATGGCATGGCAAGCCGTTCCACAGGACTACATCCAGCATCTCTACGATCGTCTCCATGGGAGAATAGCAGCCTGCATTGCTGCGAAAGGTGGATATACACTGTACTAGTGCCGACATTGTGCATGCTCTGTTGCCTGTGTCTATGTGCCTGTGGTTCTGTCAGTGTGATCATGTGATTTATCTGACCCCAGGAATGTGTCAATAAAGTTTCCCCTTCCTGGGACAATGAATTCACGGTGTTCATATTTCAATTTCCAGGAGTGTAGATGAAAAATACAGATTCTGGTGACATTGGATTGTGCAAGTGTATGTATTTTCTTTCGATAGCAGTTCATATGAGATCTGTGTAGGGAGCCACATATTCTACAAGAAAATCGCTAGTGCTGTGCACATATCTCCTTTCACAGCAAATGTATCTACGGGCAATGAATAACAGAGTGAATATTTGTTTTTTGATAAGCAACAGCTCAATGTTTGAATATTTTTATATTGTGCTTTAAAATTACAAATGAAAAATACACATTCTGGTGACTGTGGAGTGTGATACTGTATGTATTTTCTTTCGTTAGCAAGTTCACTAGAGAGGTGGGGAAGTGGCCACATATTCTATAAGAAAATCGCTAGTGCTGCACGCACAGAATTATTCATACCAAATGTATGTATGTGCAATGGATAACTGAGTGAATATTCGTTTCTTGGTAAGTAACGGCTCAATGTTTGAATACTTTTACCTTATTCATTATGACTAGAAATGCAAAATACGCAATCTGGTCACCGTGGAGTGCACTAATGTTCGTTTCTTCATTTGTTAATAGGTTCATATTATGTGTGTGGTAGCGGCCACATATTCTACAAAAAAATCGCTAGTGCTCTGCACATGGCATCTTTCACATCAAATGTAAGACAGTGTAATAGGTAACTGAGTGAATATTCGTTTTTTCGTAAGCAACAGATAGATGTTTGAATCCTTTTCTACTATGCACAGGAATTTAATCCGTTTTATTGCTCAGTAACAGCTTGATGTTGGAATGTTGTTATATTATGCTTCAAGAATACAGATGAAAAATACAAAATCCGGTAACTGTGGGGAATGCTAATTATTTATTTTCTTTAGTTAGCAAATTCATATGAGATGTATGGGAGCAGCAACATATTCTACAAGAAAATCAATAGTGATGTGCACATCACATTCTTCATTTAAATGTATCACCGTGTAATAGATAACTGAATAAATATTCTTATTTTGGTGGGTAACACTAGGTGTTTAAATACGTTTATATTATGTTTTAAGAGTACAGATGAAAAGTACACATTCTGGTCACAGTGGAGTGTGCTGATGTATATATTTTCCATCGTTAGGAAGTTCATATGAGATGTGTGGAAGCGGCCAGATATTCCAAATTAAATAGCTAGTGCTGTGCACATAGCATTCTTGACACCTAATGTATCACCCTGTAACAGGTAACTGAGTGAATATCCGTTTTTTTAATTAAAAGCTCATTTTCGAATATTTTTATATTATGCTTTAAGAGTACTGATGTTAAATACACATTCTGGTGACTGTGAAGTGTACTAATATATGTATTTTCCTTCGTTAGCAGGTTTATGAGAGATGTGTGGAAGCGGCGACGTATGCTACAAGAAAATCGCTGGTAATGTGCACATAGCATTCTTCACACCAAATGTAGCACCGTGTAATAGGTAACTGAGTGAATATTCGTTTTTTCGCAAATCACACCTCAATGTTTGAATATTTTATACTATGATTTAAGAATACAGATGAAACAAAGAAGTTCTGGTGACTGTGGAGTGTGCTGATATATGTATGTATTTTCTTTTGTTAGCAGTTTCATAGAAAATGTGTCAAAGTGGCAACATATACTAGAAGAAAATCGCTAGTGCTGTGCACATAGCACTTTTAATTCCAAATGTATCACCGCGTACTAGGTACTTGAGTAGATGTTAGTTTTTTGGTAAGGTACAGCTCGATGTTTGAATATCTTTATATTGTGCTTTAAGAATTCAGTTGAAAAATACAAGTTCTGGTGACTGAGGAGTGTGCTAATGTCTGTATTTTCTTGCGTTAGCAGGTTCATATGAAATGTGTGGAAGCGGCCACATATCCTAGAAGAAAATCGCTAGTGCTGTGCACGTAACATTCTTCACACCAACTGTATCACAGTGTATTACGTAACTTAGTGGATATTCGTTTTTTGGTAAGTAACAGCTCGATGTTCGAATATTTTTATATTATGCTTTAAGAATATAGATCAAAAACAAACATTATGGTGTATGCTTTAAGAATACAGATGAAAATACATATTCTGTTGGTGTGGAATGTGCTAATGTGCTTATTTACCTTCGTTAGCAGGTTCAAATGAGTTGTATGGAAGCGCCACATATTCTAGAAGAAAATCGCTAGAGCTGTGCACATTGCATTCTTCTCACCAAATATATCTCTGTGTGATAAGTAACTGAGTGAATATTCGTTTTTTGGTAAGTAACGGCTGTATGCTTGTATATTTTTATATTATGCTTTAAGAATACAGACGAAAAACACACAATCTGATGACAGTGGAGTGCGCTAATGTCGGTTTCTTCTTCTGTTAAGAGGTCCATATTTTGTGTGCGGTAACGGTAAGATATTCGACAAGAAAATAGCTTGTGCTGTGCACATAGCATTTTTCACATCAAATATAAGACAGTGTAGTAGGTAACTGAGTGAATATTCGTTTTTTGTTAAGCAACAGCGAGATGTTTGAATATTTTTATACTATCCTTTAAGAATAGAGATGCAACATACACATTCTATTGACTATGGAGAGTGCTAATGCATGTATCTTCTTTCGATAGCAGGTTCATATGAGTTGTGTGGAAACGGCGACGTATGCTACAAGAAAATCGCTAGTGTTGCGAGCATAGGATTCTTCACACGAAATTTATCATCGTGTAATAGGTAACTGAGTGATCGTTACGTTTTTTGGTATGCAACAGCTAGATGATTGCATACTTTTATATTATACTAAATATTTCAAATGAAAAAAAAGCATTCTCGTGATTGTGGAGGATGCTAATGTATGTATTTTCTTTCGTTAGCAGTTTCACATGAAATGTGTGGAAGCTGCCATATATTCTGCAAGAAAATCGCTTGTGCTGTGCGCATAGCATTCTCCGTTTTGTAGGTAACTGAGTGAATAATCATTTTTTTGTTAAGTAACAGTTGTATGTTTGAATATTTTTATATTGTGCTTTTAGAATACAGATGAAAAATACACAGTCCGGTGACTGTAGGGAATGCAAATGTATGTACACTCCTGGAAATGGAAAAAAGAACACATTGACACCGGTGTGTCAGACCCACCATACTTGCTCCGGACACTGCGAGAGGGCTGTACAAGCAATGATCACACGCACGGCACAGCGGACACACCAGGAACCGCGGTGTTGGCCGTCGAATGGCGCTAGCTGCGCAGCATTTGTGCACCGCCGCCGTCAGTGTCAGCCAGTTTGCCGTGGCATACGGAGCTCCATCGCAGTCTTTAACACGGGTAGCATGCCGCGACAGCGTGGACGTGAACCGTATGTGCAGTTGACGGACTTTGAGCGAGGGCGTATAGTGGGCATGCGGGAGGCCGGGTGGTCGTACCGCCGAATTGCTCAACACGTGGGGCGTGAGGTCTCCACAGTACATCGATGTTGTCGCCAGTGGTCGGCGGAAGGTGCACGTGCCCGTCGACCTGGGACCGGACCGCAGCGACGCACGGATGCACGCCAAGACCGTAGGATCTTACGCAGTGCCGTAGGGGACCGCACCGCCACTTCCCAGCAAATTAGGGACACTGTTGCTCCTGGGGTATCGGCGAGGACCATTCGCAACCGTCTCCATGAAGCTGGGCTACGGTCCCGCACAGCGTTAGGCCGTCTTCCGCTCACGCCCCAACATCGTGCAGCCCGCCTCCAGTGGTGTCGCGACAGGCGTGAATGGAGGGACGAATGGAGACGTGTCGTCTTCAGCGATGAGAGTCGCTTCTGCCTTGGTGCCAATGATGGTCGTATGCGTGTTTGGCGCCGTGCAGGTGAGCGCCACAATCAGGACTGCATACGACCGAGGCACACAGGGCCAACACCCGGCATCATGGTGTGGGGAGCGATCTCCTACACTGGCCGTACACCACTGGTGATCGTCGAGGGGACTCTGAATAGTGCACGGTACATCCAAACCGTCATCGAACCCATCGTTCTACCATTCCTAGACCGGCAAGGGAACTTGCTGTTCCAACAGGACAATGCACGTCCGCATGTATCCCGTGCCACCCAACGTGCTCTAGAAGGTGTAAGTTAACTACCCTGGCCAGCAAGATCTCCGGATCTGTCCCCCATTGAGCATGTTTGGGACTGGATGAAGCGTCGTCTCACGCGGTCTGCACGTCCAGCATCTCTACGATCGTCTCCATGGGAGAATAGCAGCCTGCATTGCTGCGAAAGGTGGATATACACTGTACTAGTGCCGACATTGTACATGCTCTGTTGCCTGTGTCTATGTGCCTGTGGTTCTGTAAGTGTGATCATGTGATTTATCTGACCCCAGGAATGTGTCAATAAAGTTTCCCCTTCCTGGGACAATGAATTCACGGTGTTCTTATTTCAATGTCCAGGAGTGTATTTTCTTTCGTAAGCAATTTCTTATGTGACTGAGTGAGCGACGACATAGTCTACAAGGATATCGCTAGTGCTGTGCACGTAGCATTCTTCACACCAAATGTATCACCGTGTAATAGGTAATTGAGTCATTATTCCTGTTTTGGTAAGTACAACTCGATGTTTGAATATTTTTGTGTTATGCTTTAAGAATACACATGAAAAATTCACATTCTTGTAATTCTAGAGTGTGCTAATGTATGTATTTTCTTTCATTAGCAGATTCATAAGAGATGTGTGGAAGCGGCGACGTGTGCTACAAGAAAATCGCTAGTCCTGGCCACATTCCATTCTTCAAATGAAATGTGTAACCGTGTAATAGGTAACTGAGTGCATATTCGTTTTTTAGTCTTTAAGGATACAAATGAATAATACAGAATCTGGTGACTGTGGTGTGTGCTAATGTATGTATTACCTTTCGTTAGCAGGTGCCTATGAGATGTGTGGAAGCAGACACGTATTCTAAAAGAAAGTCGTTAGTGCTGTGCACATAGTATTCTTCACACCAAATGTATCAACGTGTAAATTGATAACTGAGAGAACGTTCATTCCTTGTGAAGTAACAGCTCGATGTTTGTGTGTATTTATATTGTGAGTTAAGAATACAAATGAAAGATGCACAGTCTGGTGGCTGTGGATCGAGCTAATGAATATATTTTCTTTCGTTAGCTTCATGATATGAGATGTGTTTAAGCGGTCACATATTCTACAAGAAAATCGCTAGTGGTGTGCCCATAGCATTCTTCTCACGAAATGTGGCACCGTGTGTTAGGTAACTGAGTGAATATTCCAAATTTGTAATTAACAGTCGAATTTTGAATATTTTTGTATTATGTTTTAAGAATACAGATGAAAAATTCACATTCTGGTGACTGTGGAGTGTGCTAATGTATGTGTTTTCTTTCGTTTGCTGGTTCATATGAGATGTGTGGAAGCGGCGACATTTTCTACAAGTTAATCGCTAGTGCTGCGCAAATAGCATTCTTCACACAAAATGTATCTACGTGCAATTTATTATTGAATGTGTATTTCAGATTTTGCTACATAACCGCTCGATATTTGTATATTTTTGTATTATGCTTTTCGAATTCAGATGTAAAATACAAATTCTGGTGACTCTAGAGAGGGCTAATATATGTATTTTCTTTCGTTAGCAGGTTCATGTCAGATGTGTAGAATCGGCGACGCATTCTACAAGAAAATCGCTAGTGGTGTACACATAGCATTCTTCACAAAACATGTATCTACGTGCAATGGGTAACTGAGTGTTTCGTTTTTTGGTAAGCAACAGCTCGATCGTTGAATTTTTTTATTATACTTTACGAATCCAGATGAAAAATATACATTCAAGTTACTCTGGAGTGTGCTAAAGTACTTATTTACTTTCGTTGGCAGGTTAATATGAGATGTGTGGAAGAGGCGACGTATTCTGCAAGAAATCGCTAGTGCTGTGCACATAGCATTCTTCACACCAAATGTATCTCCGTGCAAGGGATAACTGAGTGAATATTGCGTTACTTGGTAAGTAACAGCTCGCTGTTTCAAGATTTCTATATTGTTGTTGTTGTGGTCTTCAGTCCTGAGACTGGTTTGATGCAGCTCTCCATGCTACTCTATCCTGTGCAAGATTCTTCATCTCCCAGTACCTACTGCAACCTACATCCTTCTGAATCTGCTTAGTGTTTTCATCTCTTGGTCTCCCTCTACGATTTTTACCCTCCTCGGTGCCCTCCAATGCTAAATTTGTGATCCCTTGATGCCTCAAAACATGTCCTACCAACCGATCCCTTCTTCTAGTCAAGTTGTGCCACAAACTTCTCTTCTCCCCAATCCTATTCAATACCTCCTCATTAGTTACGTGGTCTACCCACCTTATCTGCAGCATTCTTCTGTAGCACCACATTTCGAAAGCTTCTATTCTCTTCTTGTCCAAACTAGTTATCGTCCATGTTTCACTTCCATACATGGCTACACTCCATACAAATACTTTCAGAAACGACTTCCTGACACTTAAATCTATACTCGATGTTAACAAATTTCTCTTTTTGAGAAACGCTTTCCTTGCCATTGCGTCTACATTTTATATCCTCTCTACTTCGACCATCATCAGTTATTTTACTCCCTAAATAGCAAAACTCCATTACTACTTTAAGTGTCTCATTTCCTAATCTAATTCCCACAGCATCACCCGACTTAATTTGACTACATTCCATTATCCTCGTTTTGCTTTTGTTGATGTTCATCTCATATCCTCCTTTCAAGACACTGTCCATTCCGTTCAACTGCTCTTCCAAGTCCTTTGCTGTCTCTGACAGAATTACAATGTCATCGGCGAACCTCAAAGATTTTATTTCTTCTCCATGGATTTTAATACCTACTCCGAATTTTTCTTTTGTTTCCTTTACTGCTTGCTCAATATACAGATTGAATAACATCGGGGAGAGGCTACAACCTTGTCTTACTCCCTTCCCAACCGCTGCTTCCCTTTCATGTCCCTCGACTCTTATAACTGCCATCTGGTTTCTGTACAAATTGTAAATAGCCTTTCGCTCCCTGTATTTTACCCCTGCCACCTTCAGAATTTGAAAGAGAGTATTCCAGTTAACATTGTCAAAAGCTTTCTCTAAGTCTACAAATGCTAGAAACGTAGGTTTGCCTTTTCTTAATCTTTCTTCTAAGATAAGTCGTAAGGTTAGTATTGCCTCACGTGTTCCAACATTTCTACGGAATCCAAACTGATCTTCCCCGAGGTCGGCTGCTACCAGTTTTTCCATTCGTCTGTAAAGAATTCGTGTTAGTATTTTGCAGCCGTGACTTATTAAACTGACAATTCGGTAAATTTCACATCTGCCAACGCCTGCTTTCTTTGGGATTGGAATTATTATATTCTTCTTGAAGTCTGAGGGTATTTCGCCTATCTCATACATTTTGCTCACCAGATGGTAGAGTTTTGTCAGGACTGGCTCACCCAAGGCTGTCAGTAGTTCTAATGGAATGTTGCCTACTCCTTGGGCCTTGTTTCGACTTAGGTCATTCAGTGCTCTATCAAACTCTTCACGCAGTATAATATCTCCCATTTCATCTTCATCTACATCCTCTTCCATTTCCATAATATTGTCCTCAAGTACATCGCCCTTGTATAAACCCTCTATATACTCCTTCCACCTTTCTGCCTTCCCTTCTTTGCTTAGAACTGAGTTTCCATCTGAGCTCTTGATATTCATACAAGTGGTTCTCTTCTCTCCAAAGCTCTCTTTAATTTTCCTGTAGGCAGTATCTATCTTACCCCTAGTGAGACAAGCCTCTACATCCTTACATTTGTCCTCTATCCATCCCTGCTTAGCCATTTTGCACTTCCTGTCGATGTCATTTTTGAGACGTTTGTATTCCTTTTTGCCTGCTTCATTTACTGCATTTTTATATTTTCTCCTTTCATCAATTAAATTCAATATTTCTTCTGTTACCCAAGGATTTCTATTATCCCTCGTCTTTTTACCTACTTGATCGTCTGCCGCCTTCACTACTTCATCCCTCAGAGCTACCCATTCTTCTTCTACTGTATTTCTTTCCCCCATTCCTGCCAATTGTTCCCTTATGCTCTCCCTGAAACTCTCTACAACCTCTAGTTCTTTCAGTTTATCCAGGTCCCATCTCCTTAAATTCCCACCTTTTTGCAGTTTCTTCAGTTTCAATCTGCAGTTCATAACCAATAGATTGTGGTCAGAATACACATCTGCCCCAGGAAATGTCTTACAATTTAAAACCTGGTTCCTAAATTTCTATATTACGAATTAGGAATTAAGATGAGGAATACACGTTCCGGTAACTGTGGAGAGTGCTAATATATGTATTTTCATTCATTGGCTGGCTCATATGAGATGTGTGGAAGAGGCGCCATTTATTTCGTTTTTTGGTAAGAAACATCTCGTTGTTTGAATATTTTTATATTATGCGTTAGGAATTCAGATGAGAAATACACATTCCGGTGACTGGAGAGTGCTAAAGTATGATACTCTTTCGTTAGAAGTTTCATATGAGATGTGCGTAAGCGGTGACATTTTCTGTAAGAAAATAACTGGGGCTGTGCACATAGTATCCTTCTTACCAAACGCATATACGCGCATTGGATTACTGAGTGAATATTTCGATTTTTGGTAAGTAATAGCTCGATTTTGGAATATTTCAATGTTATTCTTCAAGAATAATAATGAAAAATACACAATCCGCTGACTGTGGAGTGCGCTAATGTCTGTTTTTTCTTTTGTTAACAGGTCGATATCATGTGTGTGGTAGCGGTCACATATTCTACAAGACAATCTTTAGAGTTATGCACATAGCATTCTTCACTCGAAATGTATCACCGTGTAATAGGTACCTGAGTGAATTTTCGTTTTTTGGTAAGTAACAGCTCAATGTTTTAGTATTTTTATATTATGCTTTAAGAATACGGATGTAAAATACACATTCTGGTGACTGAAGTGTGCTAATGTATGTATTTTCTTTTGTTAGCAAGTTCATATGAGATGTGTGGAGTCGGCAACATATTTTACAAGAAAATCGCTAGTATTGTGCGTATAGCATTTTTCACACAAAATGTATGTGCGTCTAATGGATAATTGAGGGAATATTGGTTTTTTGGTAAGTAACGGCTAGATGTTTGAATATTTTTTAAATATGCTTTAAGAATACAGAAGAAAAATACAGTTTCTGTTAATTGTGGAGTGTGCTAATGTATGTATATTCTTGCGTTAGCAGGTTAACATGAGATGTGTGTAAGCGGCCACATAATCTAGACGAAAATCGCTAGTGCTGTGCAGATATCGTTGGTCACACCGTGTAGTAGGTAACTAAGTGAATATTCGTTTTTTGGTAAGTGACAGCTGAATGTTTTTGAATATTTTAATACTATGCTTTAAGAATACAGGTTAACTATATACATTCTGGTGACTGTGGAGTGCGCTAATGTATGTATCTTCTTTCGTTAGGAAGTTCATATGGGATGTGTGGAAGGAGCATCATATACTACAAGAAAAGCGCTAGTGCTGTTCACATAGCATTCTTCTCACCAAATGTATCTACGTGTAATAGATAACAGTGAATTTTCATTTTTTGTTTAAGTAACAGCTTGATGTTTGAATATTTCTATACATTATGCTATAAGAATACAGATGAAAAATCCACATTCCGGTGACTGTAAAGAATGCTAATGCATGTATTTTCTTTCGATAGCAGGTTCATATGAGATGTGTGGAAGCGGCGACGAATGCTACAAGAAAATCGCTATGTTGTGAGCATAGCAATCATCACACGAAATGTATCATCGCGTAATAGGTAACTGAGTGAACGTTACTTTTTTCGTAAGTAACAGCTAGATGATTGCATGTTTTTATATTATAATTTTAAATGAAAAAAAGAATTCTGGTGATTGTAGAGGATGCTAATGCATGTATTTTCTTTCGTTAGCAGATTCATATGACATGTGTGGAAGCTGCGTTATATTCTGCTAGAAAATCGCTAGTGATGTGCACATAGCATTCTTCACTCGAAATGTAACTCCGTGTTATAGGTAACTGAATGAATAATCCTTTTTTGGTAAGTAACAAACGTATCTACGGGCAATAGATAATTGAGAGAGTATTTCTTCCCTCTGGTAAGTAACAGCTCGATGATTGACTATTTTTATATTGTGCTTTAAGAATTCAGATGGAAAATACACATATCCGAGACTATGGAGAGTACAAGTGTATGTATTTTCATTCGTTTTAATCATCATATCATATGTCTGTAAGCGGTGACAAGATATTCACTAGTTCCTTGCACATAGCACTTATTACAACTAACGTATCTATGTGCAATGGATAACTGAGAGAATATTTCTTTCTTTTGGTAAGTAATAGTTCAACGTTTGAATATTTTTATATTGTGCTTTAAGAATTCAGATGAAGCATACACACTCCCGTGTCTGTGGAGAGTGCTAATGTATATACACTCCTGGAAATTGAAATAAGAACACCGTAAATTCATTGTCCCAGGAAGGGGAAACTTTATTGACACATTCCTGGGGTCAGATACATCACATGATCACACTGACAGAACCACAGGCACATAGACACAGGCAACAGAGCATGCACAATGTCGGCACTAGTACAGTGTATATCCACCTTTCGCAGCAATGCAGGCTGCTATTCTCCCATGGAGACGATCGCAGAGATGCTGGATGTAGTCCTGTGGAACGGCTTGCCATGCCATTTCCACCTGGCGCCTCAGTTGGACCAGCGTTCGTGCTGGACGTGCAGACCGCGTGAGACGACGCTTCATCCAGTCCCAAACATGCTCAATGGGGGACAGATCCGGAGATCTTGCTGGCCAGGGTAGTTGACTTACACCTTCTAGAGCACGTTGGGTGGCACGGGATACATGCGGACGTGCATTGTCCTGTTGGAACAGCAAGTTCCCTTGCCGGTCTAGGAATGGTAGAACGATGGGTTCGATGACGGTTTGGATGTACCGTGCACTATTCAGTGTCCCCTCGACGATCACCAGTGGTGTACGGCCAGTGTAGGAGATCGCTCCCCACACCATGATGCCGGGTGTTGGCCCTGTGTGCCTCGGTCGTATGCAGTCCTGATTGTGGCGCTCACCTGCACGGCGCCAAACACGCATACGACCATCATTGGCACCAAGGCAGAAGCGACTCTCATCGCTGAAGACGACACGTCTCCATTCGTCCCTCCATTCACGCCTGTCGCGACACCACTGGAGGCGGGCTGCACGATGTTGGGGCGTGAGCGGAAGACGGCCTAACGGTGTGCGGGACCGTAGCCCAGCTTCATGGAGACGGTTGCGAATGGTCCTCGCCGATACCCCAGGAGCAACAGTGTCCCTAATTTGCTGGGAAGTGGCGGTGCGGTCCCCTACGGCACTGCGTAGGATCCTACGGTCTTGGCGTGCATCCGTGCGTCGCTGCGGTCCGGTCCCAGGTCGACGGGCACGTGCACCTTCCGCCGACCACTGGCGACAACATCGATGTACTGTGGAGACCTCACGCCCCACGTGTTGAGCAATTCGGCGGTACGTCCACCCGGCCTCCCGCATGCCCACTATACGCCCTCGCTCAAAGTCCGTCAACTGCACACACGGTTCACGTCCACGCTGTCGCGGCATGCTACCAGTGTTAAAGACTGCGATGTAGCTCCGTATGCCACGGCAAACTGGCTGACACTGACGGCGGCGGTGCACAAATGCTGCGAAGCTAGCGCCATTCGACGGCCAACACCGCGGTTCCTGGTGTGTCCGCTGTGCCGTGCGTGTGATCATTGCTTGTACAGCCCTCTCGCAGTGTCCGGAGCAAGTATGGTGGGTCTGACACACCGGTGTCAATGTGTTCTTTTTTCCATTTCCAGGAGTGTATTTTCTTTCGTTGGCAGGTTCATATGAGATGTGTTTAAGTGGCGACATATTCTACAAGAAAATCGCTAGTCCTGTGCACATAGCATTCTTCAAACAAAATGAATCTACTGCGTTAATATATCGATTTTTGGTAAGTAACAGCTCGTTATTTGAATATTTTTATATTATACTTTATGAATTCAGATGGAAAACACCCATTCTGGTGACGGTGGATTGTGCTAAAGTATGAATTTTCATTGTTAGCAGGCGGAGACATATAATACAAAAAATTGCTAGTACTGTAGACATAGCATTCTTGACACCAAATGTAATGGACTACTGAGTGAATATTTCGTTTCATGGCAAGTTACACTTCGATGTTTGAACATTTTTATATTATACTTTAAGAACTGAGATAAAAAAACCACTCCAGTAACTATGTATGGGAGTTCTAATGTACGTAATTTTTTTCTTTAGCAGGTTCATTTGAGATGTGTGGAAGAAGCGACATACTCTATATGAATAGTACTAGAGCTGTGCACATAGCGTTCATAATACATTCGGTGTGAAGAATGCTATCTGCACTGCACTAGCGGATTCCTTTTAGTATATGTCGCCCCTCCCACACATCTATTTGAACCTGCTAATGAAAGAAGATGCATACATTAGCGCACCCCAAAGCCAACAGAATGTTTATTTTTCATCGGTATTCATAAAGCATAATAAAGAAGTTTTTGAACATCGAGCTATTACTTACCAAAAAACAAAATATTCACTCAGTCATCCACTGTACTTCGATACATTCGATGCGAAAATTCCTATGTGCACAGCACTAGCGATTTTCTTCTAGAATATGTCGCCGCTCCCACACATGTCTAGTGAATATGCTAGGGAAAGAAAATGCATACATTAGCGCACTCCAAAGTCGCCAGAATGTGTATTTTTATCTGTATTGTTAAAGCATAATACGAAAATATTTAAACATCGAGCAGTTACTTACAAAAAAAGGCAATATCCACGCAGTCATCCACTGTACGTAGATACATTCGCTCTGAAGAATGCTATGTGCACAGCACTAGCCATTTACTTCTAGAGTATGTCGCTGTTTCCATACATCTCTTGTCAACCTACTAACGAAAGAAAATGTACACATTAGAACACTCAAAAGTCACCAGAATAAGTATTTTTATCTTTATTCGTAGAGTATAATATAAAATTGTTTAAACATCGAGCTGTTACTTACCAAAATACGAAATATCAACACAGTCATCCACAGTACGTAGATACATTCGGTGTGAGGAATGCTATGTGCACAGCACTGGCGCATTTCTTCTACAATATGTCGCCGCTCCCTCACACCACTTGACAACCTACTAACGAAACAAAATGTATACATTAGCGCACACCTAAGTCACCAGAATGTGTATTTATATCTCTATTGTTAAAGTGTAACATAAAAATATTTAAACATCGAGATGATACTTCCCAAAAAACGAAATATCGACGCACTCATCCACAGTACGTAGATACATTCGGTGTGGGGAATGCTATGTGCACAGCACGAGCGATTCTCTTCTACAACATGTTCCCGCCATTCACACCTCTTGTCAACCCTGCTAACGAAAGAAAATGTATACATTAGCGCACTCCAAAGTCACCAGAATGAGTATTTTTATCTCTATTGTTAAAGCATAACATAAAAATATTTTTACATCGAGCTGTTACTTACCAAAATACGTATTATCGACGCAGTCGTCCACAGTACGTAGATACATTCGGTGTGAAGAACGCTATGTGCACAACACTAGCGATTTTCTGCTACAACATGTCCCCGCCATTCACACCTCTTGTCAACCCGCTAACGAAAGAAAATGTATACATTAGCGCACTCCAAAGTCAGCACAATGTGTATTTTTATCTCTATTGTTAAAGCATAAGATAAAAATATTTAAACATCGGGCTGTTAGTTACCAAAAAATGAAATATCGATGCAGTCATCCACAGTACGTAGATACATTCGGTGTGAAGAATGCAATGTGCACAGCACTAGCGATTTTCTTCTGCAATACGTCGCCGCCCCTCACACGTGTTGTCAACCTGCTAACGAAGGGAAATGTATACATTAGCGCATGCCAAAGTCACCAGGATGTGTATTTTTATCCCTATTGATAAATCATAAGATAAAAATATTTAAACATCGAGCTGTTACTTACCAAAAAACGAAATATCGACGCAGTCATTCACAGTACGTAGGTTTATTCGGTGTGAAGAATGCTATGTGCGTAGCACTAGAGATTTTCTTCTACAATATGTCGCCGCCCCTCACACCTGTTGTCAACCTGCTAACGAAAGAAAATGTATACATTAGCGCACTCCAAAGTCAGCACAATGTGTATTTTTATCTCTATTGTTAAAGCATAACATAAAAATATTTAAACATCGGGCTGTTACTTAGCAAAAAAAGAAATATCGACGCAGTAATCCACAGAACGTAGATACATTAGGTGTGAACAACGCTATGTGCACAGCACTAGCATCTTTCTTCTATAATATGTCGACGCCCTTCACAACTCCTGTCAACCTACTAACGAAAGAAAATGTATACATTAGCGCACTCCAAAGTCACCAGAATGTGTATTTCTATCTCTATTGTTGAAGCATAAACATAAAAATATTTAAACATCGAGCTGTAACTTACCAAGAAACGAAATATCGACGCAGTTATCCACAGTACGTAGATACATTCGGTGTGAAGAATACTATGTGCACAGCACTAGCGATTTTCTTCTACAATATAGCGCCGCCGCCTCACACCTCTTGTCAACCTGCTAACGAAAGAAAATGTGTACATTAGCGTGCTCCAAAGTCGCCAGAATGTGTATTTTTATCTCTGTTGTTAAAGCATAACATAAAGAAAATTAAACATCGAGTTGTTACTTCCCAAAAAACGAAATATCGACGCAGCTATCCACAATACGTAGATACGTTCGGTGTGAAGAATGCTATGTGGACAGCACTAGCGATTTTCTTCTGCAATATGTCGCCGCCCCTCACAACTGTTGTCAACCTGCTAACGAGAGAAAATGTACATATTAGCGCATTCCACAGTCACCAGAATGTGTATTCTTACATCTATTGTTATAGCATAAGACAAAAATATTGAAACATCGAGCTGTTACTTCTAGAAATACGAAATATCGACGCAGTCATCTACAGTTCGTAGATACATTCGGTGTAAAGAATGCTATGTTCACAGCACTAGCGATTTTCTTCTACAGTATGTCGCCGCCCTCACACCTGTTGTAAACCCTCTCAACGAAAGAACATGTATACATTAGCGCACGCCAAAGTCAGCTAAATGTGTATTTTAATCAATATTGTTAAAGCATAACATAAAAATCTTTAAACATCGGGCTGTCACATACAAAAAAACGAAATATCGACGCAGTCATCCACAGTACGTAGATACATTCGGTAGGAGGAATGCTAATTGCACAGCACTAGCGATTTTCTTCTACAATATGTCCCCGCCCCTCACAACTGTTGTCAACCTGGTAACGAAAGAAAATGTGTACATTAGCGCACTCCAAAGTCACCAGAATGTGTATTCTTACATCTATTGTTAAAGCATAAGACAAAAACATTTAAACATCGAGCTGTTACTTACCAAAAAACGAAATATCGACGCAGTCATCCACAGTACGTTGATACATTCGGTGTGAAGAATGCTATGTTTACAGCAGTACCGACTTTCTTCTACAATATGTCACCGCCCCTCACATCTTTTGTCAACCTGCTAAGGAAAGAAAATGTATACATTAGCGCACTCCAAAGTCACCAGAAAGTGTATTTATATCTCATTTGTTAAAGCATAACATAAAAATATTTAAATATCGAGCTGTTACTTCCCAAAAAACGAAATATCGACGCAGTCATCCCCAGTACGTAGATACATTCGGTATGAATTATGCTATGTGCACAGCACAAGCGATATTCTTCTACAATATGTCGCCACCCCTCACACCTGTTGTCAACCTGCTAACGCAAGAAAATGTATGCATTAGCGCACTTCAAAGTCACCAGAATATGTGTTTTTATCTCTATTGTTAAAGCATAACTTAAAAATATTCAAACATCGAGCTGTTAATCCCCAAAAAAATAAATATCTACGCGGTCATCCACAGTACGTAGATACATTCGGTGTGAAGAATGCTATGTGCACAGCACTAGCGATAATCTTCTACAACATGTCCCCACCATTCACACCTCTTGTCAACCTGCTAACGAAAGAAAATGTAAACATTAGCGCACTCCAAGTCAGCAGAATATGTATTTTTATCTCTATTGTTAAAACATAACATAAAAATACTTATTCATCGAGCTGTTACTTCCCAAATAACGAAATATCGACGCGGTCATCCACAGTACGAAGATACATTCGGTGTGAAGAATGCTATGTGCACAGCACTAGCGATTTTCTTCTACAATATGTCGCCTCCCATCACTCCTGTTGTCAACCTGCTAACGAAAAAAATGTATACATTAGCGCACTTTAAAATCACCAGAATGTGTATTTTTATTTTTATTGTTGAAGCATAACATAAAGATATTTAAACATCGAGCTGTTACTTACCAGAAAACGAAATATCGACGCAGTCATCCACAGTACGTAGATACATTCGGTGTGAGGAATGCAATGTGCACAGCACTAGCAATATTCTTCTACAATATGTCGACGCCCCTCACAACTGTTGTCAACCTGCTAAGGAAAGAAAATGTATACATTAGCGCACTCCAAAGTCACCAGAAAGTGTATTTATATCTTATTTGTTAAAGCATAACATAAAAATATTTAAACATCGAGCTGTTACTTCCCAAAAAACGAAATATCGACGCAGTCATCCACAGTACGTAGATAAATTCGGTGTGAAGAATGCTTTGTGCACAACACTAACGACTTTATCTACAATACGTCGCCGCCCCCTCACACCTCTTGTCAAACTGCTAACGAAAGAAAATGTATACATTAGTGCAATACAAAGTTACAGGAATGTGTATTTTTATCACTTTTGTTAAAGCATAACATAAAAATATTTAAACATCGAGCTGTTACTTACCAAAATACGTAATATCGACGCAGTCGTCCACAGTACGTAGATACATTCGGTGTGAAGAATGCAGTGTGCACAGCACTAACGATATTCTTCTACAATATGTCGACGCCCCTCACACCTGTTGTCAACCTGCTAACGAATAAAATGTATACATTAGCGCACTCCAAAGTCACCAGAATGTATATTTTTATTTTTATTGTTGCAGCATAACATAGAGCTGTTACTTACCAGAAAACGAAATATCGACGCAGTTATCCACAGTACGTATATACATTCGGTGTGAGGAATGCTATGTGCACAGCACTAGCAATATTCTTCTACAATACGTCGACGCCCCTCACAACTGTTGTCAACCTGCTAAGGAAAGAAAATGTATACATTAGCGCACATCAAAGTCACCAGAAAGTGTATTTTTATCTCTATTGTTAAAGCTTAACATAAAATATATTTAAACATCTAGCTGTTACTTAGCAAAGAACGAAATATCGACGCAGTCATCCACAGTACGTAGATACATTCGGTGTGAAGAATGCTATGTTCACAGCACTAGTGATTTTCTTCTGCAACATTTCGCCGCCAATCACACTAGTTGTAAACCCGCTAACGAAAGAAAATGTATACATTAGCGCACTCCAAAGTCAGCTAAATGTGTAATTTTATCCCTATTGTTAAAGCATAACATAAAAATCTTTAAACATTGTGCTGTTACTTGCCAAAAAATGAAATATTGACTCAGTCATCCACAGTACGTAGATACATTCGGTGTGAAGAATGCTATGTGCACAGCATTAGCGATTATCTTCTACAATATGTCGCCGCCCCTGACAACTGTTGTCAACCTGCTAACGAAAGAAAATGTTTACATTAGCGTACTCCAAAGTCGCCAGAATGAGTATCTTTACCTCCATTGTTAAAGCATAACATAAAAATCTTTAAACATCGAGCTGTTACTTGCCAAAAAATTAAATATTGACGCAGTCATCCACAGTACGTAGATACATTCGGTGTGAAGAATGCTATGTGCACAGCACTAGCGATATTCTTCTACAATATGTCACCGCCCCTCATAACTGTTGTCAACCTGGTAACGAAAGTAAATGTATACTTTAGCGCACTCCAAAGTCGCGAGAAAGTGTATTTTTATCTCTATTGTTAAAGCATAAAATAAAAATTTTTAAACATCGAGCTGTTACTTACCAAAAAACGAAATATTGACGCAGTCATCCATAGTACGTAGATACATTCGGTGTGAAGAAAGCTATGTGCGCAGCACTAGCGATTTTCTTCTACAATATGTCGCCGCCAATGACAACTGTTGTCAACCTGCTAAGGAAAGAAAATGTATACATTAGCGCACTCCAAAGTCACCAGAATGTGTATTTATATCTCAATTCTTAAAACATAACGTAAAAATTTTTAAACATCGGGCTGTTACTTCCCAAAAAAAGAAATATCGACGCAGTCATCCACATTACGTAGATACATTCGGTGTGAAGAAAGCTATGTGCACGGCATTAGCGATTATCTTCTACAATATGTCGCCGCCGCCTCACACCTCTTGTCAACCAGCTAACGAAACAAAATGTATATATTAGCGTACTCCAAAGTCGCCAGAATGAGTATCTTTACCTCTATTGTTAAAGCATAAAATAAAAATATTTAAACATCGAGCTGTTACTTACAAAAATACGAAATATCGACGCAGTCATCCACAGTACGTAGATACATTCGGTGTGAAGAATGCTATGTGCACAGCACTAGCGATTTTCTTCTACAATATGTCACCGCCCCTCACAACGGTTGTCAACCTGCTAACGAAAGAAAATGTATTATTAGCGCACACCAAAGTCACCAGAAAGTGTATTTTTATCTATATTGTTAAAACATAACATAAAAATATTTAAACATCGCGCTGTTACTTACCAAAAAACGAAATATCGATGCAGTCATCCACAGTACGTAGATACATTCGGTGTGAAGAATGCTATGTGCACAGCACTAGCGTTTTTCTTAAACAATATGTCGACGCCCCTCACAACTGTTGCCAACCAACAAACGAAAGAAAATGTATACATTAGCGCACTCCAAAGTCATCAGAATGTGTATTCTTACATCTATTGTTAAAGCATAAGACAAAAATATTGAAACATCGAGCTGTTACTTCGCGATATACGTAATATCGACGCAGTCATCTACAGTACGTAGATACATTCGGTGTGAAGAATGCTATGTGCACAGCATTAGCGATTATCTTCTACAATATGTCGCCGCCCCTGACAACTGTTGTTAACCTGCTAAGGAAAGAAAATGTATACATTAGCGCACTCCTAAGTCACCAGAATGTGAATTTATATCTCAATTCTTAAAGCGTAACATAAAAATATTTAATCATCGAGCTGATACTTACCAAAAAAAGAAATATCGACGCAATCATCCACAGTACGTAGATACATTCGGTGTGAAGAAAGCTATGTGCACAGGACTAGCGATTATCTTCTACAATACGTCGCCGCCGCCTCACACCATTTGTCAACCTGCTAACGAAAGAAAATGTTTACATTAGCGTACTCCAAAGTCGCCAGAATGAGTATCTTTACATCTATTGTTAAAGCATAACATAAAAATATTTAAACATCGAGCTGTTACTTACAAAAATTCGAAATATCGACGCAGTCATCCACAGTACGTAGATACATTCGGTGTGAGGAATGCTCATTGCACAGCACTAGAGATTTTCTTCTACAATATGTCGCCGCCCCTCACAACTGTTGTCAACCTGGTAACGAAAGTAAATGTACACTTTAGCGCACTCCAAAGTCGCGAGACAGTGTATTTTTATCTCTATTGTTAAAGCATAAAATAAAAATATTTAAACATCGAACTGTTACTTACCAAAAAACGAAATATCGACGCAGTCATCCATAGTACGTAGATACATTCGGTGTGAAGAATGCTATGTGCGCAGCACTAGCGATTTTCTTCTACAATATGTCGCCGCCAATGACAACTGTTGTCAACCTGCTAAGGAAAGAAGATGTATACATTAGCGCACTCCAAAGTCACCAGAATGTGTATTTATATCTCAATTCTTAAAACATAACGTAAAAATATTTAAACATCGGGCTGTTACTGCCCAAAAAAAGAAATATCGACGCAGTCATCCACATTACGTAGATACATTCGGTGTGAAGAAAGCTATGTGCACAGCATTAGCGATTATCTTCTACAATATGTCGCCGCCGCCTCAAACCTCTTGTCAACCTGCTAACGAAACAAAATGTATACATTAGCGTACTCCAAAGTCGCCAGAATGAGTATCTTTACCTCTATTGTTAAAGCATAACATAAAAATATTTAAACATCGAGCTGTTACTTACAAAAATACGAAATATCGACGCACTCATCCACAGTAGGTAGATACATTCGGTGTGAAGAATGCTATGTGCACAGCACTAGCGATCTTCTTCTACAATATGTCACCGCCCCTCACAACTGTTGTCAACAAAACATAACATAAAAATATTTAAACATCGGGCTGTTACTTACCAAAAAACGAAATATCGACGGAGTCATCCACAGTACGTAGATACGTTCGGTGTGAAGAACGCAATGTGCACAGCACTAGCGATTTTGTTCTACAATATGTCGCCGCCCCCTCACACCTCTTGTCAACCTGCTAACGTAAGAAAAAGTATACATTAGTGCAATACAAATTTACAAGAATGTGTATTTTTCTCTCTTTTGTTAAAGCATAAGATGAAAATATTTAAACATCGAGCTGTTACTTACCAAAAAACGAAATATCTACGCAGTCATCCACAGTACGTAGATACATTCGGTGTGTAGAATGCTATGTGCACAGCACTAGCGATTTTCTTCTATAATATGTCGCCGCTCCCCCACACCTGTTGCCAACCTGCTAACGAAAAAGAATGTGTTCATTAACGCACTCCAAAATCACCAGAATGTGTATTTCTATCTCTTTTGTTAAAGCATAACGTAAAAATATTTAAACAACGAGCTGTTACTTCCCAAAAAACGAAATATCCACGCAGTCGTCCACAGTACGTAGAACCATTCGGTGTGAAGAAAGCTATGTGCAAAGCACTAGCGATTTTGTTCTACAATATGTCGCCGCACCCTCACACCATTTGTCAACTTGCTACCGATACAAAATGTATATATTAGCACACTGCAAAGTCACCAGAATGTGTATCTTAATCTCTACTGTCAAAGCATAACACAAAAATAGTTAAACATTGAGCTGTTACGTCCCAAAAAACGAATTATCCACGCAGTCATCCTGAGTACGTAGATATATTCTGTGTGAAGAATCCTATGTGCAAAGCACTAGCGATTTTGTTCTACAATATGTCGCCGCCCCCTCACTCCTCTTGTCAACCTGCTAACGAAAGAAAATGTATACATTATCGGACTACAGAGACACGAGAATGTTTTATTTTATCTCTATTGTTAAAGCATAACATAAAAATATGTAAACATCGAGCTGTTAATTCCCAAAATACCGATGCAGTCATCCACTCTGCGTAGATATATTCGGTGTGAAGAAATCTATGTGCATCGCACTAGCGATTCTGTTCTACAATATGTCGCCGCCCCCTATCACCTCTTGTCAAACTGCTAGCGGAAGAAAATGTATATATTAGCGCACTCCAAAGTCACCAGAGTGTTTATTTTTATATCTATTGTTAATGCAAAACATAAAATTATCTAAACAACGAGCTGGTACTTACCAAAATACGTAATATCGACGCAGTCGTCCACAGTACGTAGATACATTCGGTGTGAAGAATGCTATGTGCACAGCACTAGCGATTTTCTTCTATAACATGTCCCCGCCATTCACACCTCATGTCAACCTCCTAACGAAAGAAAATGTATACATTAGCGCACTCCAAAGACACCAGAATGATTATTTTTATCTCTATTGTTATAGCATATTATAAAAATATTTAAACATCGAGCTGTTACTAACCAAAATACGTAATATCGACGCAGTTGTCCACGGTACGTAGATACATTCGGTGTGAAGAATGCTATGTGTACAGCCCTAGCGATTTTCTTCTACAATATGTCACCGCCCCCTCATATCTGTTGTCAACCTGCTAGCGAAACAAAATGTATACATTAGCGCACACCTAAGTCACCACCAGAATGTGTATTTATATCTCTATTTTAAAGTGTAACATAAAAATATTTAAACATCGAGATGTTACTGCCGAAAAATGTAATATCGACGCAGTCATGTACAGTACGTTGATACATTCGGTGTGAGGAATGCTATGTGTACAGCACTAGCGATTGTCTTCTACAATATGTCGCCGCCCCCTCACATCTGTTGTCAACCTGCTAACGAAGCAAAATGTATACATTAGCGCACACCTAAGTCACCAGAATGTGTATTTATATCTCTATTGTTAAAGTGTAACATAAAAATATTTAAAAATCGAGATGTTACTTCCCAAAAAATGAAATATCGACGCAGTCATCCACAGTACGTAGATACATTCGGTGTGAGGAATGCTATGTGCACAGCACTAGCGATTTTCTTCTACAACATGTCCCCGCCATTCACACGTCTTGTCAACCTGCTAACGAAAGGAAATGTATACATTAGCGCACTCCAAAGTCACCAGAATGAGTATTTTTATCTCTATTGTTAAAGCATAACATAAAAATATTTAAACATCGAGCTGTTACTTACCAAAATACGTAATATCGACGCAGTCGTCCACAGTACGTAGATACATTCGGTGTGAAGAATGCTATGTGCACAGCACGAGCGATTTTCTTCTACAATATGTCGCCGCCCCCTCACACCTCTTGACAACCTACTAACGAAACAAAAAGTATTGATTAGCGCATACTTAAGTCACCAGAATGTCAATTTATATCTCTATTGTTAAAGTGTAACATAAAAATATTTATACATCGAGATGGTACTTCCCAAAAAACGAAATATCGACGCAGTCATTCACAGTAAGTAGATACGTTCCTTGTGAGGAATGCTATGTGCACAGCACTAGCGATTTTCTTCTACAACATGTCCCCGCCATTCACACCTCTTGTCAATCTGCTAACGAAAGAAAATGTAACATTAGCGCACTGCAAAGCCACCAGAATGAGTATTTTTATCCATATTATTAAAGCATGACACAAAAATATTTAAACATCGAGCTGTTACTTACCAAAATACGTAATGTCGACGCAGTCGTCCACAGTACGTAGATACATTCGATGTGAAGAATGCTATGTGCACACGACTAGCGATTTTCTTCTACAATATGTCGCCGCCCCCTCACACCTCTTGACAAACTTTTAACGAAACAAAATGTATACATTAGCGCATACCAAATTCACCAGAATGTCTATTTATGCCACTATTGTTAAACTGTAACATAAAAATATTTATACGTCGAGATGTTACTTCCCAAAAAACGAAATATCGACGCAGTTATCCACAGTACGTAGATACATTCGGTGTGAGGAATTCTATGTGCACAGCACTAGCGATTTTCTTCTACAACATGTCCCCGCCATTCACACCTCTTGTCAATCTGCTAACGAAAGAAAATGTATACATTAGCGCACACCAAAGTCACCAGAAAGAGTATTTTTATCTCTATTGTTAAAGCATAACATGATAATATTTAAACATCGAGCTGTTACTTACCAAAATACGCAATATCGACGCAGTCATCCACAGTATGTAGATACATTCGGTGTGAAGAATGCTGTGTGCACTGCACTAGCGATTTTCTTCTACAATATGTCGCCTCGCCTCCACACCTCTTGACAACCTACTAACGAAACAAAATTAATACATTAGCGCACACCTAAGTCACCAGAATGTGTACTTATATCTCTGTTGTTAAAGTGTAACATAAAAATATTTAAACATCGAGCTGTTACTTACCAAAATAAGTAATATCGACGCAGTCATCCATAGTACGTAGATACATTGGGTGTGAGGAATGCTATGTGCACAGCACTAGCGATTGTCTTCTACAACATGTCCCCGCCATTCACACCTCTTGTCAACCTGCTAACGACAGAAAATGTATACATTAGCGCACCTCAAAGTCACCAGAATGAGTATTTTTATATCTATTGCTAAAGCATAACATATAAATAGTTAAACATCGAGCTGTTACTTACCAAAATACGTAATATCGACGCAGTCGTCCACAGTACGTAGATACATTCGGTGTGAAGAATGCTATGTGCACAACACTAGCGACTTTCTTCTACAATATGTCCCCGCCATTCACACCTCTTGTCAACCTGCTAACGAAAGAAAATGTATACATTAGCGCACTCCAAAGTCACCAGAATAAGTATTTTTATCTCTATTGTTAAAGCATAACATAAAAATATTTAAAAATCGAGCTGTTACATACCTAAATACGTAATATCGACGCAGTTGTCCACAGTACGTAGATACATTCGGTGTAAAGAGTGCTATGTGCACAGCACTAGCGATTATCTTCTACAACATGTCCCCGCCATTCACACCTCTTGTCAACCACCTAACGAAAGAAAATGTATACATTAGCGCACTCCAAAGTCACCAGAATGAGTATTTTTATCTCTATTGTTAAAGCATAACATAAAAATAGTTGAACATCGACCTGTTACTTACCAAAATACGTAATATCGACGCAGTCGTCCACAGTACGTAGATACATTCGGTGTGAAGAATGCCATGTGCACAGCACTAGCGATTTTCTTGTACAATATGTAGCCGGTCCCTCACACCTATTGACAACCTACTAACGAAATTAAATGTATACATTAGCGCACACCTAAGTCAGCAGAATGTGTATTTGTATCTCTATTGTTATGTTGTAACATAAAAATATTTAAACATCGAGATATTACATACCAATATACGTAATATCGACGCAGTCGCCCACATTACGTAAATTCATTAGGTGTGAAGAATGATATGTGCACAGCACTAGCGATTTTCTTCTACAATATGTCGCCGCCCCCTTACACCTCTTGACAACCTACTAACGAAATTAAATGTATACATTAGCGCACACCTAAGTCACCAGAATGTGTATTTATATCTCTATTGTTAACGTGTAACATAAAAATATTTAAACATCGAGATGTTACTTCCCAAAAAACGAAATATCGACGCAGTCATCCACAGTACGTAGATACATTCGATGTGAAGAATGCTATGTGCACAGCACTAGCGATTGTCTTCTACAACATGTCCCCATCATTCACACCTCTTTTCAACCTGCTAACGAAAGAAAATGTAGACATTAGCGCACTCCAAAGTCAACAGAATGTGTATTTATATCTCTATTGTTAAAGTGTAACATAAAAATATTTAAACATCGAGATGTTACTTCCCAAAATACGTAATATCGACGCTGTCATCCACAGTACGTAGAAAAATTCGGTGTGAGGAATGCTATGTGAACAGCACTAGCGATTTTCTTCTACAACATCTCCCCGCCAATCACACCTCTTGTCAACCTGCTAACGAAAGAAAATGTATACATTAGCGCATTCAAAAGTCACCAGAATGAGTATTTTTATATCTATGGTTAAAGCATAACAAAAAATAGTTAAACATCGACCTGTTACTTACCAAAATACGTAATATCGACGCAGTCGTCCACAGTACGTAGATACATTCGGTGTGAAGAATGCTATGTGCACACCACTAGCGATTTTCTACTACAATATGTCGCCGTCCCCTGACACCTCTTGACAGCCTACTAACGAAACAAAATGTATACATTAGCTCACACCTAAGTCACCAGAATGTGAATTTATACCTCTATTTTTAAAGTGTAATATTAAAATATTTAAACATCGAGATGTTACTTCCCAAAAATCGAAATATCGACGCAGTCATCCACAGTACGTAGATACATTCGGTGTGAGGAATGCTATGTGCACAGCACTAGCGATTGTCTTCTACAACATGTCGCCGCCATTCACACCACTTGTCAACCAGCTAACGAAAGAAAATGTATACATTAGCGCACTCCAAAGTTACCAGAATGAGTATTTTTATCTCTATTGTTAAAGCATAAGATAAAAATATTTAAACATCGAGCTGTTACTTACCAAAATACGTAACATCGACGCAGTCGTCCACAGTACGTAGATACATTCGGTATGAAGAATGCTATGTGCACAGCACTAGGGATTTTGTTCTACAATATGTAGCCGCTACCTCACACCTATTGACAACCTACTAACGAAGCTAAATGTATACATTAGCGCACACCTAAGTCAGCAGAATGTGTATTTGTATCTCTATTGTTAAATTGTAACATAAAAATATTTAAACATCGAGATGTTACTTATCAAAATACGTAATATCGACGCAGTCATCCACAGTACGTAGATACAGTCGGTGTGAAGAATGCTATGTGCACAGCACTAGCGATTTTCTTCTACAACATGTCCCCGCCATTCACACCTCTTGTCAACCTGCTAACGAAAGAAAATGTATATATTAGCGCACTCGAAAGTCACCAGAATGAGTATTTTTATCTCTATTGTTAACGCATAACATTAAATAATTTAAACATCGAGCCGTTACTTACCAAAATACGTAATATCGACGCAGTCGTCCACAGTACGTAGATACATGCGGTGTGAAGAATGATGTGTGCACAGCACTAGCGATTTTCTTCTACAATATGTCGCCGCCATCTCACACCTCTTGACAAACTTCTAACGAAACAAAATGTATACATTAGCGCATACCTAAGTCACCAGAATGTGTATTTATATCTCTATTGTTAAAGTGTAATATAAAAATATTTAAACATCGAGATGTTACTTCCCAAAATACGTAATATTGATACATTCGGTGTGAGGAATGCTATGTGCACAGGACTAGCGATTTTCTTCTACAACATGTCCCCGCCATTCACACCTCTTGTCAACCAGCTAACGAAAGAAAATGTATACATTAGCGCACTCCAAAGTCACCAGAATGAGAATTTTTATCTCTATTGTTAAAGCATAACATAAAAATATTTAAACATCGAGCTGTTATTTACCGAAATACGTAATAGCGACGCAGTCGTCCACAGTACGTAGATATATTCGGTGTGAAGAATGCTATGTGCACAGCACTAGCGATTTTCTTCTACAATATGTCGCCGGCCCCTCACACCTCTTGACAACCTACTAACGAAACAAAATGTATACATTAGCGCACACCTAAGTCACCAGAATGTGTATTTGTATCTCTATTGTTAAAGTGTAACATAAAAATATTTAAAGATCGAGATGTTACTTCCCAAAATACGAAATATCGACGCAGTCATCCACAGTACGTAGATACATTCGGTGTGAGGAATGCTATGTTCACAGCACTAGCGATTTTCTTCTACAATATGTCGCCGCCCCCTCACACCACTTGACAACCTACTAACGAAACAAAATGTATACATTAGCGCACACCTAAGTCTCCAGAATGTGTATTTATATCTCTATTGTTAAAGTGTAATATAAAAATATTTAAACATCGAGATGTTACTTCCCAAAATACGTAATATTGATACATTCGGTGTGAGGAATGCTATGTGCACAGGACTAGCGATTTAAGTCTACAATATGTCGCCGATCCCTCACACCTGTTGACAGCCTACTAACGAAACAAAATGTCTACATTAGCGCACACGTAAGTCACCAGAATGTGTATTTTTATCTCTATTGTTCAAGTGTAACATACAAATATTTAAACATCGAGATGTTACATCCCAAAAAACGAAATATCGACGCAGTCATCCACAGTACGTAGATTCATTCGGTGTGAGGAATGCTATGTGCACAGCACTAGCGATTGTCTTCTACAACATGTCCCCGCCATTCACACCTGTTGTCAACCTGCTAACGACAGAAAATGTACACATTAGCGCACTCCAAAGACACCAGACTGAGTATTTTGATCTCTATTGTTAAAGCATTACATAAAAACATTTAAACACCGAGCTGTTACTTACCAAAATACGTAATATCGACGCAGTCGTCCACACAAGGTAGATACATTCGGTGTGAAGAATGCTATGTGCACAGCACTAGCGATTTCCTTCTACAATATGTCGCCGACCCCTCACACACCTTGACAACCTACTAACGAAACAAAATGTATACTTTAGCGCACACCTAAGTCACCAGAATGTGTATTTGTATCTCTATTGTTAAAGTGTAACATAAAAATATTTAAACATCGAGATGTTACTTTCCAAAATACGTAATATCGACGCAGTCGTCCACAGTACGTAGATACATTCGGTGTGAAGAATGCTATGTGCACAGCACTAGCGATTGTCTTCTACAACATGTCCCCGCCATTCACACCTCTTGTCAACCTGCTAACGAAAGAAAATGTATACATTAGCGCACACCTAAGTCACCAGAATGTGTATTTGCATCTCTATTATTAATGTGTAACATAAAAATATTTAAACATCGAGATGTTACTTCTCAAAATACGTAATATTGATACATTCGGTGTGAGGAATGCTATGTGCACAGCACTAGCGATTTTCTTCTACAACATGTCCCCGCCATTCACACCTCTTGTCAACCTGCTAACGAAAGAAAATGTATACATTAGCGCACGCCAAAGTTACCAGAATGAGTATTTTTATCTCTATTGTTAAAGCATTACATAAAAACATTTCAACATCGAGCTGTTACTTACCAAAATACGTAATATCGACGCAGTCGTCCTCACAACGAAGATACATTCGGTGTGAAGAATACTATGTGCACAGCACTAGCGATTTTCTTCTACAATATGTCGCCCCCCCCGTCACATCTCTTGACAACCTACTAACGAAACAAAATGTATACATTAGCTCACACCTAAGTCACCAGAATGTGTATTTATATCTCTATTGTTAAAGTGTAATATAAAAATATTTAAACATCGAGATGTTACTTCCCAAAAATCGAAATATCGACGCAGTCATCCACAGTACGTAGATACATTCGGTGTGAGGAATGCTATGTGCACAGCACTAGCGATTTTCTTCTACAACATGTCCCCGCCATTCACACCTCTTGTCAACCAGCTAACGAAAGAAAATGTATACATTAGCGCACTCCAAAGTTACCAGAATGAGTATTTTTATCTCTATTGTTAAATCATAACATAAAAATATTTAAACATCGAGCTGTTACTTACCAAAATACGTAATTTCGACGTAGTCGTCCACACAACGTAGACACATTCGGAGTCAGGAATGCTATGTGCACAGCACTAGCGATTTTCTTCTACAACATGTCCCCGCCATTCGCTCCTCTTGTCAACCTGCTAACGAAAGAAAATATATACATTAGCGCACTCCAAAGTCACCTGAATGAGTATTTTTTTCTCTATTATTTAAAGCATAACATAAAAATATTTGAACATCGAGCTGTTACTTACCAAAATACGTAATATCGACGCAGTCGTCCACAGTACGTAGGTACATTAGGTGTGAGGAATGCTATGTGCACAGCACTAGCGATTTTCTTCTACAACATGTCCCCGCTATTCACACCTCTTGTCAACCTGCTAACGAAAGAAAATGTGTACATTAGCGCACTCCAAAGACACCAGAATGAGTATTTTCATCTCTATTGTTAAAGCATTACATAAAAATATTTAAACATCGTGCTGTTACTTACCAGACTACGTATTACCGACGCAGTCGTCCGCACAACGTAGATACAATCGGTGTGAAGAGTGCTATGTGCACAGCACTAGCGATTTTCTTCTAGAATATGTCGCCGCCCCCTCACACCTCTTGACAACCTAGTAACGAAAAAAAATGTATACATTAGCTCACACCTAAGTCACCAGAATAAGTATTTTTATCTCTATTGTTAAACCATAACATAAAAATATTTAAACATGGAGTTGTTTTTCACCAAAATACGTAATATCGACGCAGTCGTCCACACAACGTAGATACATTCGCTGTGAAGAATGCTATGTGCACAGCACTAGCGATTGTCTTCTACAACATGTCCCCGCCACTCACACCTCTTGTCAACCTGCTAACGAAAGAAAATGTATACATTAGCGCACTCCAAAGTTACCATGTAAGTAGGCTGTTTAGGTTTTTTTATTGATAACGCCACCTCAGTATGAAAATCACCGGCTGTGCCGTGTGCAGTCTGTGGCTGCTTTGCATTGTTGTAATACTCAACCATTGTAGTGTTAGGCAGCTGGCTGTGAACAGCGCGTAGCGCTGGGCAGTTGGAGGTGAGCCGCCAGCAGTGGTGGATGTGGGGAGAGAGATGGCGGAGTTTTGTAATTTGTCATGATATCAAGGTAAATACATTGTTGGTTCTCTATTAATATCTTTCATTTGCTAACTATCCCTATCAGTAGTTAGTGCCTTCCATAGTTTGAATCTTTTATTTAGCTGGCAGTAGTGGCGCTCGCTGTATTGCAGTAGCTTGAGCAGCGAAGATTTTTGTGAGGTGAGTGATTTGCGAAAGGTATAGTTTAATGTTAGTCAGGGCCATTCTCTTGTAGAGATTATTGAAAGTCAGATTGCGTTGCGCTAACAAAATATTGTGTGTTGAAAGTCAGATCGCGTTGCGCTAAAAAAATATTGTGTGTCAGGTTAAGCACAGTCGTGTAAAATTATTCAAAGGGGAAGTTTCATATGGCGACCCTGCCAGGATACCTCACTGGAATCTTCTGATTTTTTCTTGTAGTTTGTGTAATTAGTGTAGATTTTGTTTATTGCTAGCGCGTAATTGTAGAGAGAATCTCCATTGTAGTTGTAGTTTTTCAGTGTTGTATAGTAAAATAGTTGTGGCATGCATGTAGATTTGCACCAAGTATTTCGCAGCTGCAATTAACTAGATATTATTTTCAGTGTTATGTTAATGTGTTCTCTTATTTTTGCTCTTCAAATTGTGTTTTTTCTGTGTTGTCGTGTGAAATACTGTGACAATAATGGCGTGTGAAAAGCGTAACACTAGGCTCCAAAGTAAATTGAGAAACAACAGCGAAGACGAAAGCAGTATGTTAGCGCCGCAGAGTAATGAATTAACTAATGTTAAAAGTAGTAATTTGGTAATTGCGCATAGGGAGATGGAGCGGGTTGCAAACAATGGTGTAGACAGCGAAACAATTAGAGAACAGGGAAGCATTATCGATCGATCGGTCGGCAATAGCTCGGCTCAGGAATCCGAAATGACACGAGACGATCTCACAAATACTGTAGATTCAGGTTTTGGATCCTCACCGTTTTCTCAAATAAGTCAAGACACATTTTCTGCTTGTCAAAATGTGAATGTTGCCGGTGAAAATGCACTGCCAAAAAGCATAGAGAAACAGATTCCAGACACTAATACATTATTATTGCAATTAATGCAACAAATGGAACAAAATCAGAGAGAAATGAAACAAATGGGACAAAATCTTCAAAAGTTAGACACAATGGAACAAAATCTTCAAAAGTTAGACACAGTGGAACAAAATCTTAAAAAGTTAGATACCACACTTGAACAAACACGTGAGGATTTAACTAATGAGTTACATCACATTGAATCGAAATGTCAAAAAGTCTGTAATGACGTAAAAACACAAATTTGTGAACATTTCCAACCTATTTTTTCGCGGCATGAAAATGCACTACAGAATCACGAAGCAGCCATAAAAGAACTGCAAACTACTGTTCATGAAAATCATGAGACCTTGCAAGCTAAATTTGACTCAGTTGCATCTACCGATTCGGTTACGCAACTTGCAAAAACCCAGGAAAACTTAAAAGACACAGCAGAAAAACACACTGAGGAAATAAGTACATTATCGGATAAAGTAGCCGAACTTTCAGATCAGTTCACTAACTTATCTACGAGGGTAGATGATGATCTGAATGACACAACACCTGTAGCCTTCACTGACACAGAAGAGTATGAACAAATTAGAAAATTCAAACAAAATCAAAATCAAATTAATACGCAACACCAAAGAGAAATCCGCGAAGTACAAGATCAGCTGACACAGGTAATACAAGAATTACGTATTTCAGAGGACACTCGCGCCCCAATACGGGAAGAGGGACGTAGAAATACGGAACAGCCACAAAATAATAACTCAGGGCACTTCGGAAATTATGAAAGAAATTGGCAAGGCACACCGAATTTTGAGATGGAACCGCCGACACGACGTAACAATGACCGGTATGCTACTCGCCGACACGATGATTTTGACTATAAGCTGTTCATTACTACACGTAAATTTAAAACATTTAAGAATTCTGCCAACGACATTCATCCACAAGCATGGCTCCATCAATTCTCTCATTGTTTTCCTCCCAACTGGTCGTTAGAACACAGATTAGAATTTATGTGTGGCTACTTAGAGAATGAACCAGCTGTAAGAATGCGATCGGTCATTCACGATTGCCACAGTGAAGGAGAATTTTACCATGCCTTCCTCTCCGCATACTGGTCTCAAGCCACACAAGACCGAGTAAAACATGGCATCATAATGATGAAACATTTCGAACAATCTGAATTCTCCAGTCTTGTGAAATATTTTGAAGACATGTTGCATAAGAATCAGTATCTTTCAAACCCATACAGCCCTTCAGAACTCATCCGCATTTGCTTAATGAAATTACCTGAACATTTACGGCATATTATTTTAGCAGGACGTTGTAAAGACGACATTGAAGCTTTTCAGGGACTGTTACAAGAACTGGAAATTGACACTGACAATCGCGGAACGCAGGAGCACAACAATTACAGATTACATCCGTCGCAATTACGCGATGAAAGAAATAATAACTGGACGCGACAAGGCTATTCTCACAACACAAATCGTGACCGAAACAGACACCACCCGTATAACAACCGTTGGCAGAGTAGTAATAATTACAGGGAAAGATCACCTCTCCGCGGTAATGACTATGACAGAGACAATCATAGAAACAGACAATATGGGAACCAAAACAATTATTATTATCAAGGGTGGCAGAATGACTTCAGACGCGACGGTTCGGCGCGCAGTTGCGATTCCGGGAGAGATTCTCCACCACATCACCGACAAACAAGAAACTATGTAAACTACCGACATAACGACAGACCTGAATTGCATCAGAACTGGCGGGATTCTAACAGAGCTGGGCCCTCTCGGCAAGGCGAATTTGTGGAGGTTCGGTCTCCGAATCCCATTAGCGACGCGCGCCAGTGGAGAGACAGACAATGACCCGCACCGCAGGCAGACACCTGCGCCGGCTGGCTCCGAGAAAAATAACATAGCGCTAACCTTGAGAAAAAAAATTCCAGTATTCTTTACCGACGTATACTACTTGACAATTGCGTTAAAGTTGAAACTCTGCATACTATGAAGAGCAAAGGTTTACACCACATTTCACACGTAAAACCGTTTATTGAGAGATAATGTGCTTTTTTAACTTGAGATTTTAATGCAACATTTTGGTTTATTTGAAAATACATTCTGAAATTAAAGTGCTTTCTGTGAGATACCAGATGACACAGAGGTTAGTTTATGTGACAGCTACACGACTATATCACGACGCTATTAATGAGTGACAATTTACAATGTTGCTTTTGCGGTGTATCTGTTTTATATCTGCACAGTTTTTCTGAATTCTTCTGGAAAGAAAAACATGTTTTAGTAGTAACTTTTGTGGTATAGCAATAATGAGGCAGCCTTTTTCGTGGCACAACAATACGTTACAGCACAGTACTTTCTTCATCACAACAATAAGCATAACTAAGATATCTATACGCAAAGCATTTCACTTTTGTGTATCATCAGGTAAGTACATTGACTTCTGCAGAACTTAGCTTTCGGAGGACGATAACTACGAGACTTCCACAGAGATTATCTTACAACATGACGCACAGTTTAGCGCTACAGGACACGTATTTGAGTGATTAATTTTGTACTTAAAACATTTATTTTTAAAGATTTTTGAATTACAAAGAAAGTTTTCTGAGATATATTTCACTCCATTGCTGTAATCTGTAACACCTAAGGGTATAATTACATTAATCCTCAGGGGGGTACACGCTTACTTTGTGTATCATGTGTTTAGCACGCACAAGGAGCCCTAGCTAATATGGTATTTGCTTATACAACTTTACACATCGGTACCATATTTCTCTAACACAGAATTACACAGCTATCTGATTATTTACCTGAGAGAGACAAACATTTATTTTACAACATTAGTGACAGATGTTTACGTAATTACACCGTTGGATAACTTCACACTTACGAAATTGTATTTTGTCTGTACTTTGTCAACTGTTCATACTTTTTCAGAACCATTGTGATACTATGAGAGCGTTGAATGATGTATTTGGTATGAGATCATGATTTTTAAGGTACGTTTGAGGTAGATGACACTTTTGACATGAGCAGAGAATTTTTTTAGGTTTTGAAACTGTTGGAGGAAGCTACGACGATTTTGAGAGTTGACTGAGGTATTATGATGTTATTTTTACGACGACGATGTGTATTATGCTGTTGAGGTATGTTTATGATTAATAAGCTAATGTTATATGAAGAATTTGATTATGCTATGTATCTAATGATGAAGTATTGAAGAAGCGTCGACGAATTTATATATGTGTAATAAGGTAAGGAATAATGAATAGTGATTAGGGCACTCTGATTTGTGGAAAAGGTTGTTGGAAACCAAGATCGTACTTTAAGAGTTATGAAATGTGTGTAAATGCGTGAATGTATCACAATGCCGACGAACATTTTTTTGGACACTGTTATATCAATAAGATTTTGTTTCTACAGATTGGTAACGCAAATTCTCACCCTGTGAATTTTTGTAATATAAGACTGCCATTGTAGTGAAAACTGCTGTCGTAAATATTTCCATACGAAAGTTAAGTGACCACCTGCACGTAATACGTCGTGGGCACACAGCTGTGTCAGACACCTGGGCGACAGCCGCCCGAACAAAAAAAAGCCATCAGCCTTCCAGCGGCACAGGTAGAAGAAAAAAAATGCCATTAGGGGAAGCCATTATAATCGCTATTGACGTTCCTTTGTAGAAAGCATCGCAAAAACGACACGGTCGAACTTGAAAACGATGAGAAACATTTCACGGCTATTGTCGTGCTAATTGAGAGAAATGCCATATGGCTAGTGAATGACGTTTCACGCCTTGCTTTGCCCATTTTGTTTAATATCTAGTTTCTAGCTGCACTGCAGCACTGGTTAAAATAAAATTTTATAGATGTACTAATTTAAATATTTTCTGTCTACAGATCTATTAAATAATAATTTTGTAATCCACATCCTAAAAAAAAAAAAAAAGGAGCTCTTGGAATGGAAAGAACAATAAGAAGGGACTAGTAACAGTTACTGCACACATAATTTTCTTTTCAAGTACATGGTAATATTTTTTTTACAATAAGTTGTTGTGGTGCACCACTTTAATTACTTAGACATTAAGATGTGATTATACATTTCCCTTATCTGCATTGTTATCTTTAGTGTACTATTTTTTCTGCTTGAGCTATGTCATGTTTAGGTATAAGTTGCTGCTGTTTGCCAGGCATTGTGTTATTGAATTTGACTTTGTATTATTCTGTTAAGCCAGTTTTACTAATGATTTATTTTTATTATTTGCTGCACATTGCCTTAGATTAGTTGTAATATTACAATTGCTTTGCTAATTTCTTAATGCTGCTTGCTTCGCAAATCTGCGTTTTTTTTTAATTGCTGTTTATATTAATTGTTTTATGTGATGCTGCATTGCCTCGTCCCTTAGTTTAGCATCTGAGCTCAGTAGATATAAGTTAGCTTAAGAGGGGGTAGCCTATAAGATAATGAGTAGCGATTAATTGGAAAAAATGCATTGAGAAGCTATACGAGTAAAGTACAGAAAGCAGGTGTAGATAGGACTTTTGGAAAAAATGAGGAATGAAGGGAGATCTCCGAGAAGTAAAGAAAGTTTTTGTTTGCAACATACTGCAGTAAAAGAAACCCTGTCCTTTCCTTGTGTTATCCCACTATGTGTTTGTGTTCCCTTGTGTATTTATGTTTTTCCTGTATTTATATGTATATCTGATAATACTTATGTTGTAGAATTTTTCTAATACTAAGCTACATTCACTATGATGAGGAATACTGTGATCCTCAAATATAATTTGCATTGATAATATGTTATTTACTTTGTAAAGATGTTTAGACATTTATCTGTTCTGTGTTAATGCTTAGGTGTGAAGTTGATGTTTCAAAAGTTATTCTGATCTTTTATGTATGAAATTATGTCATAATTCCTGTAACACTGATGTATATGTTTATTTCTATTCTTTTGTAAAGCCCCTATTACCGCAACTGTTATTTGTATTGTTATGTTCTTGAATGATGTGTTTTGTACCTTTGTTATTGTGTTCTTATGTTATAAAATTGTAATTGACACCAGGTCATCAAATTAAGTAACTTTTAAGTTACATTTCACTGCACACGTTTCTATTGGTCATAGTATATGGACAATATGTGAGAAGTAGGGACTGTTAGTGTTTGCACGTGTGTTAATAATTCAGCAAGGGACTGGTTAACAGCATTGCTGGTTCTCAGGACAATTCAAAAACTTTGTGAGTGCACAAGTGGTGGTTATGGACTTGCTCTATTATCTGCAAGACTCTTCAATGGTGATTGTGCACCTGCACAGTTGCAACAGATGGCTGCTTGCCGTCTCTACAAGGACTACAGTGGGTCTGCATCTTTGATGGCCCACCAGTACCATTATCTCTACAAGGACTATAGTGGGTCTGCATCTCTGGTGGCCCACCAATACTGTCATCTCTACCAAGACTACAGTGGGTCTGCACTGTGATGACCTACCCACCAATACTCTTCAAAACTTCGATAGACTACGCTGTGGGTTTGCTCTGTTGTGGCCCATTACATGTCAGCATGTCAAGAGTCAGCACTGTCTTTCCGTTGGAAGGACAACACTACTTCTTCAAGACTGCATGGAAATCCACTACTTCCGTGTGCATTTTCTTTTACTGCTCAGACTTTGAGAAAAACACTGCAATGTGATGAATGATCAGGACTGTCTTTATGGACTGTGAGAAAATTTTAGCTTTTGACCAACATTGTATCAATAAGTGTGTGCATTTGATTTCTTTGTTATTGTAATTATGAAAAATTTTTTCAAATCTGTATTGGGCACTGCCCAACCCAATTTGTAAAATTTTTTGTGGGGAGCATGGGGGCTATGTAAGTAGGCTGTTTAGGTTTTTTTATTGATAACGCCACCTCAGTATGAAAATCACCGGCTGTGCCGTGTGCAGTCTGTGGCTGCTTTGCATTGTTGTAATACTCAACCATTGTAGTGTTAGGCAGCTGGCTGTGAACAGCGCGTAGCGCTGGGCAGTTGGAGGTGAGCCGCCAGCAGTGGTGGATGTGGGGAGAGAGATGGCGGAGTTTTGTAATTTGTCATGATATCAAGGTAAATACATTGTTGGTTCTCTCTTAATATCTTTCATTTGCTAACTATCCCTATCAGTAGTTAGTGCCTTCCATAGTTTGAATCTTTTATTTAGCTGGCAGTAGTGGCGCTCGCTGTATTGCAGTAGCTTGAGCAGCGAAGATTTTTGTGAGGTGAGTGATTTGCGAAAGGTATAGTTTAATGTTAGTCAGGGCCATTCTCTTGTAGAGATTATTGAAAGTCAGATTGCGTTGCGCTAACAAAATATTGTGTGTTGAAAGTCAGATCGCGTTGCGCTAAAAAAATATTGTGTGTCAGGTTAAGCACAGTCGTGTAAAATTATTCAAAGGGGAAGTTTCAACCAGAATGAGTATTTTTATCTCTATTGTTAAATCATAACATAAAAATATTTAAACATCGTGCTGTTACTTACCAAAATACGTAATATCGACGCAGTCGTCCACACAACGTAGACACATTCGGTGTCAAGAATGCTATGTGCACAGCACTAGCGATTTTCTTCTACAACATGTCCCCGCCATTCGCTCCTCTTGTCAACCTGCTAACGAAAGAAAATATATACATAAGCGCACTCCAAAGTCACCTGAATGAGTATTTTTATCCCTATTATTTAAAGCATAACATAAAAATATTTGAACATCGAGCTGTTACTTACCAAAATACGTAATATCGACGCAGTAGTCCACAGTACGTAGGTACATTAGGTGTGAGGAATGCTATGTGCACAGCACTAGCGATTTTCTTCTGCAACATGTCCCCGCTATTCACACCTCTTGTCAACCTGCTAACGAAAGAAAATGTGTACATTAGCGCACTCCAAAGACACCAGAATGAGTATTTTCATCTCTATTGTTAAAGCATTACATAAAAATATTTAAACATCGAGCTGTTACTTACCAAAATACGTAATATCGACGCAGTCGTCCACAGTACGTAGACACATTCGGTGTGAGAAATGCTATGTGCACAGCACTAGCGATTTTCTTCTACAACATGTCCCCGCTATTCACACCTCTTGTCAACCTGCTAACGAAAGAAAATGTATACATTAGCGCACTCCAAAGTCACCAGAATGAGTATTTTCATCTGTATTGTTAAAGCATATCATAAGATATTTAAACACCGTGCTGTTACTTACCAAAATACGTAATATCGACGCTTTCGTCCACACAACGTAGATACATTCGGTGTGAAGAATGCTATGTGCACAGCACTAGCGATTTTCTTCTACAACATGTCGCCGACCCCTCATACCTCTTGACAACCTACTAACGAAACAAAATGTATACATTAGCGTACACCTAAGTCAGCAGAATGTGTATTTGTATCTCTATTAATAAAGTGTAACATAAAAATATTTAACATCGAGATGTTACTTTCCAAAATACGTAATATCGACGCAGTCCTCCACAGTACGTAGATACATTCGGTGTGAAGAATGCTATGTGCACAGCACTAGCGATTGTCTTCAACAACATGTCCCCGCCACACACACCTCTTGTCAACCTGCTAACGAAAGAAAATGTATACATTAGCGCACTCCAAAGACACCAGAATGAGTATTTATACCTCTATTGTTAAAGCATAACATAAAAATATTTGAACATCGAGTTGTTACTTACCAAAATACGTAATATCGAAGCAGTCGCCCACAGTACGTAGATACATTCGGTGTGAGGAATGCTATGTGCCCAGCACGAGCGATTTTCTTCTACAACATGTCCCCGCTATTCACACCTCTTGTCAACCTCCTAACGAAAGAAAATGTATACATTAGCGCACACCAAAGTCACCAGAATGAGTATTTTTATCTCTACTGTTAATGCATTACATAAAAATATTTAAACATCGTGCTGTTACTTACCAAAATGCGTAATATCGACGCAGTCGTCCACACAACGTAGATACATTCGGTGTGAAGAATGCTATGTGCACAGCACTAGCGATTTTCTTCTACAATATGTCGCCGCTCCCTCACACCTCTTGACAACCTACTAACGAAAGAAAATGTATACATTAGCGCCCCCCAAAGTTACCAAAATGAGTAATTTTATCTCTATTGTTAAAGCATTACATAAAAATATTTAAACATCGAGCTGTTACTTACCACAATACGTAATATCGACGCAGTCGTCCACAGTACGTAGATACATTCGGTGTGAAGAATGCTATGTGCACAGCACTAGCGATTGTCTTCAACAACATGTCCCCGCCACACACACCTCTTGTCAACCTGCTAACAAAAGAAAATATATACATTAGCGAACTCCAAAGTCACCAGAAAAGTATTTTTATCTCTATTGTTAAAGCATAACATAAAAATATTTAAACATCGAGCTGTTACTAACCAAAATACGTAATATCGACGCAGTCGTCCACAGTACGTAGATACATTCGGTGTGAGGAATGCTATGTGCACAGCACTAGCGATTTTCTTCTACAACATGTCCCCGCCATTCACACATCTTGTCAACCACCTAACGAAAGAAAATGTATACATTAGCGCACTTCAAAGTCACCAGAATAAGTATTTTTATCTCTATTGTTAAAGCATAACATAAAAATATTTAAACATCGAGCTGTTACTTACCAAAATACGTAATATCGACGCAGTCGTCCACAGTACGTAGATACATTCGGTGTGAGGAATGCTATGTGCACAGCACTAGCGATTTACTTCTACAACATGACCCCGCCATTCACGCCTCTTGTCAACCTGCTAACGAAAGGAAATGTATACATTAGCGCACTCCAAAGTTACCAGAATGAGTATTTTTATCTCTATTCTTAAAGCATAACATAAAAATATTTATACATTGAGCTGTTACTTACCAAAATACGTAATATCGACGCAGTCGTCCACAGTACGTAGATACATTCGGTGTAAGGAATGCTATGTGCACAAAACTAGCGATTTTCGTCTACAACATGTCCCCGCCATTCGCTCCTCTTGTCAACCTGCTAACAAAAGAAAATATATACATTAGCGAACTCCAAAGTCACCAGAATAAGTATTTTTATCTCTATTGTTAAAGCATAACATAAAAATATTTAAACATCGAGCTGTTACTTACCAAAATACGTAATATCGACTCACTCATCCACAGCAGGTAGATACATTCGGTGTGAAGAATGCTATGTGCACAGCACTAGCGATTTTCTTCTACAATATGTCGCCGCCCCCTCACACCTCTTGACAACCTACTATCGAAACAAAATGTATACATTAGCGCACACCTAAGTCACCAGAAAGTGTATTTATATCTCTATTGTTAAAGTGTAACATAAAAATATTTAAAAATCGAGATCTTACTTCCCAAAATACGTAATATCGACGCAGTCATCCACAGTACTTAGATACATTCGCTGTGAGGAATGCTATGTGCACAGCACCAGTGATTTTCCTTTACAACATGTCCCCGCCATTTACACCTCTTGTCAACCTGCTAACAATAGAAAATATATACATTAGCGAACTCCAAAGTCAGCAGAATGAGTATTTTGTCTCTATTGTTAAAGCATAACATAAAAATATTTAAACATCGAGCTGTTACTTACCAAAATACGTAATATCGACGCAGTCGTCCACAGTACGTAGATACATTCGGTGTGAGGAATGCTATGTGCACAGCACTAGCGATTTTCCATTACAACATGTCCCCGCCAATAGCTCCTCTTGTCAACCTGCTAACAATAGAAAATATATACATTAGCGAACTCCAAAGTCACCAGAATGAGTATTTTTCCCCATTGTTAAAGCATAACATAAAAATATTTAAACATCGAGCTGTTACTTACCAAAATACGTAATAGCGACGCAGTCGTCCACAGTACGTAGATACATTCGGTGTGAAGAATGCTATGTGCACAGCACTGGCGATTTTCTTCTACAACAGGTCCCCGCCAATAGCTCCTCTTGTCAACCTGCTAACAATAGAAAATATATACATTAGCGAACTCCAAAGTCACCAGAATGAGTATTTTTCCCCATTGTTAAAGCATAACATAAAAATATTTAAACATCGAGCTGTTACTTACCAAAATACGTAATAGCGACGCAGTCGTCCACAGTACGTAGATACACTCGGTGTGAAGAATGCTATGTGCACAGCACTAGCGATTTTCTTCTACAATATGTCTACGGATCCTCACACCTCCTGACAATCTAGCAACGAAACAAAACGTATACATTAGCGCACACCTAAGTCACCAGAATGTGTATTTGTATGTCTATTATTAAAGTGTAACATAAAAATATTTAAACATCGAGATGTTACTTCCCAAAATACGTAATATCGATACATTCGGTGTGAGGAATGCTATGTGCACAGCATTAGCGATTGTCTTCTACAACATGTCCCCGCCATTCACCCCACTTGTCAACCTGCTAACAAAAGAAAATATATACGTTAGCGAACTCCAAAGTCACCAGAATGAGCATTTTTATCTCTATTGTTAAAGCATAACATAAAAATATTTAAACATCGAGCTGTTACTTACCAAAATACGTAATATCGACGCAGTCGTCCACAGTACGTAGATACATTCGGTGTGAAGAATGCTATGTGCACAGCACTGGCGATTTTCTTCTACAACATGTCCCCGCCATTAGCTCCTCTTGTCAACCTGCTAACAATAGAAAATATATACATTAGCGAACTCCAAAGTCACCAGAATGAGTATTTTGTCTCTATTGTTAAAGCATAACATAAAAATATTTAAACATCGAGCTGTTACTTACCACAATACGTAATATCGACGCAGTCGTCCACAGTACGTAGATACATTCGGTGTGAGGAAAGCTATGTGCACAGCACTAGCGATTGTCTTCTACAACATGTCCCCGCCATTCGCTCCTCTTGTCAACCTGCTAACAAAAGAAAATATATACATTAGCGAACTCCAAAGTCACCAGAAAAGTATTTTTATCTCTATTGTTAAAGCATAACATAAAAATATTTAAACATCGAGCTGTTACTTACCAAAATACGTAATATCGACGCAGTCGTCCACAGTACGTAGATACATTCGGTGTGAGGAATGCTATGTGCACAGCACTAGCGATTTTCTTCTACAACATGTCCCCGCCATTCACACCTCTTGTCAACCACCTAACGAAAGAAAATGTATACATTAGCGCACTTCAAAGTCACCAGAATAAGTATTTTTATCTCTATTGTTAAAGCATAACATAAAAATATTTAAACATCGAGCTGTTACTTACCAAAATACGTAATATCGACGCAGTCGTCCACAGTACGTAGATACATTCGGTGTGAGGAATGCTATGTGCACAGCACTAGCGATTTTCTTCTACAACATGTCCCCGCCATTCACGCCTCTTGTCAACCTGCTAACGAAAGAAAATGTATACATTAACGCACTCCAAAGTTACCAGAATGAGTATTTTTATCTCTATTCTTAAAGCATAACATAAAAATATTTATACATCGAGCTGTTACTTACCAAAATACGTAATATCGACGCAGTCGTCCACAGTACGTAGATACATTCGGTGTGAGGAATGCTATGTGCACAGAACTAGCGATTTTCGTCTACAACATGTCCCAGCCATTCGCTCCTCTTGTCAACCTGCTAACAAAAGAAAATATATACATTAACGAACTCCAAAGTCACCAGAATAAGTATTTTTATCTCTATTGTTAAAGCAGAACATAAAAATATTTAAACATCGAGCTGTTACTTACCAAAATACGTAATATCGACTCACTCATCCACAGTAGGTAGATACATTCGGTGTGAAGAATGCTATGTGCACAGCACTAGCGATATTCTTCTACAATATGTCGCCGCCCCCTCACACCTCTTGACAACCTACTATCGAAACAAAATGTATACATTAGCGCACACCTAAGTCACCAGAAAGTGTATTTATATCTCTATTGTTAAAGTGTAACATAAAAATATTTAAAAATCGGGATCTTACTTCCCAAAATACGTAATATCGACGCAGTCATCCACAGTACTTAGATACATTCGCTGTGAGGAATGCTATGTGCACAGCACCAGTGATTTTCCTTTACAACATGTCCCCGCCATTTACACCTCTTGTCAACCTGCTAACAATAGAAAATATATACATTAGCGAACTCCAAAGTCAGCAGAATGAGTATTTTGTCTCTATTGTTAAAGCATAACATAAAAATATTTAAACATCGAGCAGTTACTTACCAAAATACGTAATATCGACGCAGTCGTCCACAGTACGTAGATACATTCGGTGTGAAGAATGCTATGTGCACAGCACTGGCGATTTTCTTCTACAACATGTCCCCGCCATTAGCTCCTCTTGTCAACCTGCTAACAATAGAAAATATATACATTAGCGAACTCCAAAGTCACCAGAATGAGTATTTTGTCTCTATTGTTAAAGCATAACATAAAAATATTTAAACATCGAGCTGTTACTTACCACAATACGTAATATCGACGCAGTCGTCCACAGTACGTAGATACATTCGGTGTGAGGAATGCTATGTGCACAGCACTAGCGATTATCTTCTACAACATGTCCCCGCCATTCACACCTCTTCACAACCTGCTAACGTGAGAAAATGTATACATTAGCGCACTCCAAAGTTACCAGAATGAGTATTTTTATTTCTATTGTTAAAGCATAACATAAAAATATTTAAACATCGAGCTGTTACTTACCAAAATACGTAATATCAACGCAGTCGTCCACAGTACGTAGATACATTCGGTGTGAAGAATGCTATGTGCACAGCACTGGCGATTTTCTTCTACAACAGGTCCCCGCCATTAGCTCCTCTTGTCAACCTGCTAACAATAGAAAATATATACATTAGCGAACTCCAAAGTCACCAGAATGAGTATTTTGTCTCTGTTGTTAAAGCATAACATAAAAATATTTAATAATCGAGCTGTTACTTACCAAAATACGTAATAGCGACGCAGTCGTCCACAGTACGTAGATACATTCGGTGTGAGGAATGCTATGTGCACAGCACTAGCGATTTTCTTCTACAACATGTCCCCGCCATTCACACCTCTTCACAACCTGCTAACGAAAGAAAATATATACATTAGCGCACACCTAAGTCACCAGAATGTGTATTTGTATCTCTATTATTAAAGTGTAACATAAAAATATTTAAACATCGAGATGTTAATTCCCAAAATACGTAATATCGATACATTCGGTGTGAGGAATGCTATGTGCACAGCACTAGCGATTGTCTTCTACAACATGTCCCCGCCATTCACACCTCTTGTCAACCTGCTAACGAAAGAAAATGTATACGTTAGCGCACGCCAAACTTACCAGAACGAGTATTATTATATCTATTAATAAAGCATTACATAAAAATATTTAAACATCGAGCTGTTACTTACCAAAATACGTAATATCGACGCAGTCGTCCACAGTACGTAGATACATTCCGTGTGAAAAATGCTATGTGATCAGCACTAGCGATTTTCTTCTACAACATTTCCCCGCCATTCGCTCCTCTTGTCAACCTGCTAACGAAAGAAAATATATACATTAGCGCACTCCAAAGTCACCAGAATGAGTATTTTTATCTCTATTGTTAAAGCATAACATAAAAATATTTAAACATCGAGCTGTTACTTACCAAAATACGTAATATCGACGCAGTCGTCCACAGTACGTAGATACATTCGGTGTGAGGAATGCTATGTGCACAGCACTAGCGATTTTCTTCTACAACATGTCCCCGCCAATCACACCTCTTGTCAACCTGCTAACGAAAGAAAATGTATACATTAGCGCACTCCAAAGTTACCAGAATGAGTATTTTTATCTCTTTTGTTAAAGCATAACATAAAAATATTTAAACATCGAGCTGTTACTTACCAAAATACGTAATATCGACGCAGTCGTCCACAGTACGTAGACACATTCCGACGCACTCATTCACAGTACGTAGATACATTCGGTGTGAGGAATGCTATGTGCACAGTACTAGCGATTGTCTTCTACAACATGTCCTCGCCATTCACACCTCTTGTCAACCTGCTAACGAAAGAAATTGTTAAAGCATAACATAAAAATATTTAAACATCGAGCTGTTACTTACCAAAATACGTAATATCGACGCAGTCGTCCACAGTACGTAGATACATTCGGTGTGAGGAATGCTGTCTGCAGAGCACTAGCGATTTTCTTCTACAACATGTCCCCGCCATTCACACCTCTTGTCAACCTGCTAACGAAAGGAAATGTATACACTAGCGCACTCCAAAGTTACCAGAATGAGTATTTTTATCTCTATTGTTAAAGCATAACATAAAAATATTTAAATATCGAGCTGTTACTTACCAAAATACGTAATATCGACGCAGTCGTTTACAGTACGTAGGTACATTCGGTATGAAGACTGCTATGTGCACAACGCTAGCGATTTTCTTCTGCAACATGTCCCCGCCATTCACACGTCTTGTCAACCACCTAACGAAAGAAAATGTATACATTAGCGCACTCCAAAGTTATCAGAATGGTTATTTTTATCTCTATTGCTTAAGCATGACATAAAAATATTTAAACATCGAGCTGTTACTTACCAAAATACGTAATATCGTCGCAGTCGTCCACAAAACGTAGATACATTCGGCGTGAAGAATGCTATGTGCACAGCACCAGCGATTTTCTTCTACAATATGTCGCCGCCCCCTCACATCTCTTGAACACCTACTAACGAAGCAAAATGTATACATTAGCGCACACCTAAGTCACCAGAATGTGTATTTGTATCTCTATTATTAAAGTATAAAATACAAATATTTAAACATCGATATGTTACTTCCCCAAATACGTAATATCGATACATTCGGTGTGAGGAATGCTATGTGCACAGCATTAGCGATTGTCTTCTACAACATGTCCCCGCCATTCACCCCTCTTGTCAAACTGCTAACAAAAGAAAATATATACGTTAGCGAACTCCAAAGTCACCAGAATGAGCATTTTTATCTCTATTGTTAAAGCATAACATAAAAATATTTAAACATGGAGCTGTTACTTACCAAAATACGTAATATCGACGCAGTCGTCCACAGTACGTAGATACATTCGGTGTGAAGAATGCTATGTGCACAGCACTGGCGATTTTCTTCTACAACATGTCCCCGCCATTAGCTCCTCTTGTCAACCTGCTAACAATAGAAAATATATACATTAGCGAACTCCAAAGTCACCAGAATGAGTATTTTGTCTCTATTGTTAAAGCATAACATAAAAATATTTAAACATCGAGCTGTTACTTACCAAAATACGTAATATCGACGCAGTCGTCCACAGTACGTAGATGCATTCGGTGTGAGGAATGCTATGTGCACAGCACTAGCGATTTTCTTCTACAACATGTCCCCGCCATTCACACCTCTTCACAACCTGCTAACGAAAGAAAATGTATACATTAGCGCACTCCAAAGTTACCAGAATGAGTATTTTTATTTCTATTGTTAAAGCATAACATAAAAATATTTAAACATAGAGCTGTTACTTACCAAAATACGTAATAGCGACGCAGTCGTCCACAGTACGTAGATACATTCGGTGTGAGGAATGCTATGTGCACAGCACTAGCGATTTTCTTCTACAACATGTCCCCGCCATTCACACCTCTTCACAACCTGCTAACGAAATAAAATATATACATTAGCGCACACCTAAGTCACCAGAATGTGTATTTGTATCTCTATTATTAAAGTGTAACATAAAAATATTTAAACATCGAGATGTTACTTCCCAAAATACGTAATATCGATACATTCGGTGTGAGGAATGCTATGTGCACAGCACTAGCGATTGTCTTCTACAACATGTCCCCGCCATTCACACCTCTTGTCAACCTGCTAACGAAAGAAAATGTATACATTAGCGCACGCCAAACTTACCAGAACGAGTATTTTTATATCTATTGTTAAAGCATTACATAAAAATATTTAAACATCGAGCTGTTACTTACCAAAATACGTAATATTGACGCAGTCGTCCACAGTACGTAGATACATTCCGTGTGAAAAATGCTATGTGATCAGCACTAGCGATTTTCTTCTACAACATTTCCCCGCCATTCGCTCCTCTTGTCAACCTGCTAACGAAAGAAAATATATACATTAGCGCACTCCAAAGTCACCAGAATGAGTATTTTTATCTCTATTGTTAAAGCATAACATAAAAATATTTAAACATCGAGCTGTTACTTACCAAAATACGTAATATCGACGCAGTCGTCCACAGTACGTAGATACATTCGGTGTGAGGAATGCTATGTGCACAGCACTAGCGATTTTCTTCTACAACATGTCCCCGCCAATCACACCTCTTGTCAACCTGCTAACGAAAGAAAATGTATACATTAGCGCACTCCAAAGTTACCAGAATGAGTATTTTTATCTCTATTGTTAAAGCATAACATAAAAATATTTAAACATCGAGCTGTTACTTACCAAAATACGTAATATCGACGCAGTCGTCCACAGTACGTAGACACATTCCGACGCACTCATTCACAGTACGTAGATACATTCGGTGTGAGGAATGCTATGTGCACAGTACTAGCGATTGTCTTCTACAACTTGTCCTCGCCATTCACACCTCTTGTCAACCTGCTAACGAAAGAAAATGTTAAAGCATAACATAAAAATATTTAAACATCGAGCTGTTACTTACCAAAATACGTAATATCGACGCAGTCGTCCACAGTACGTAGATACATCCGGTTTGAAAAATGCTATGTGCACAGCACTAGCGATTTTCTTCTACAACATGTCCCCGCCATTCACACCTCTTGTCAACGTGTTAACGAAGAAAATATATACATTAGGACACTCCAAAGTCACCAGAATGAGTATTTTTATCTCTATTGTTAAAGTGTAACATAAAAATATTTAAACATCGAGATGTTACTTCCCAAAACACGAAATATCGACGCACTCATCCACAGTACGTAGGTACATTCGGTGTGAAGAATTCTATGTGCACAGCACTAGCGATTATCTTCTACAACATGTCCCCGCCATTCACACCTCTTGTCAACCAGCTAACGAAATAAAATATATATATTAGCGCACTCCAAAGTCACCAGAATGAGTATTTTTATCTCTATTGTTAAAGCATAACATAAAAATATTTAAACATCGAGCTGTTTCTTACCAAAATACGTAATATCGACGCAGTCGTCTACAGTACGTAGATACATTCTGTGTGAAGAATGCTATGTGCACAGCACTAGCGATTTTCTTCTACAACATGTCCCCGCCATTCACACCTCTTGTCAACCTGCTAACGAAAGAAAATATATACATTAGGGCACTCCAAAGTCACAAGAATGAGTATTTTTATCTCTATTGTTAAAGCATAACATAAAAATATTTAAACATAGAGCTGTTACTTACCAAAATACGTAATATCGACGCAGTCGTCCACAGTACGTAGGTACATTCGGTATGAAGACTGCTATGTGCACAACGCTAGCGATTTTCTTCTGCAACATGTCCCCGCCATTCACACGTCTTGTCAACCACCTAACGAAAGAAAGTGTATACATTAGCGCACTCCAAAGTTATCAGAATGAGTATTTTTATCTCTATTGTTTAAGCATGACATAAAAATATTTAAACATCGAGCTGTTACTTACCAAAATACGTAATATCGTCGCAGTCGTCCACAAAACGTAGATACATTCGGCGTGAAGAATGCTATGTGCACAGCACTAGCGATTTTCTTCTACAATATGTCGCCGCCCCCTCACATCTCTTGACAACCTACTAACGAAGCAAAATGTATACATTAGCGCACACCTAAGTCACCAGAATGTGTATTTATATCTCTATTGTTAAAGTGTAACATAAAAATATTTAAACATCGAGATGTTATTTCGCAAAAAACGAAATATCGACGCACTCATCCACAGTACGTAGATAGATTCGGTGTGAGGAATGCTATGTGCACAGCAGTAGCGATTGTCTTCTACAACATGTCCTCGCCATTCACACCTCTTGTCAACCTGCTAACGAAAGAAAATGTATACATTAGCGCACTCCAAAGTCACCAGAATGAGTATTTTTATCTCTATTGTTAAAGCATAACATAAAAATATTTAATCATCGAGCTGTTACTTATCAAAATACGTAATATCGACGCAGTCATCCACAGTACGTAGATACATTCGGTATGAAGAACGCTATGTGCACAACACAAGCGATTTTCTTCTGCAACATGTCCCCGCCATTCACACGTCTTGTCAACCACCTAACGAAAGAAAATGTATACATTAGCGCACTCCAAAGTTATCAGAATGAGTATTCTATCTCTATTGTTAAAGCATGACATACAAATATTTAAACATCGAGCTGTTACTTACCAAAATACGTAATATCGACGCAGTCGTCCACAGTACGTAGATACATTCGGTGTGAAGAATGCTATGTGCACAGCACTAGCGATTTTCTTCTACAACATGTCCCCGCCATTCACACCTCTTGTCAACCTGCTAACGAAAGAAAATGTATACTTTAGCGCACTCCAAAGTTACCAGAATGAGTGTTTTTATCTCTATTGTTAAAGCATAACATAAAAATATTTAAACATCGAGCTGTTACTTACCAAATACGTAATATCGACGCAGTCATCCACAGTACGTAGATACATTCGGTATGAAGAATGCTATGTGCACAACACTAGCGATTTTCTTCTGCAACATGTCTCCGCCATTCACACGGGTTGTCAACCACCTAACGAAAGAAAATGTATAGATTAGCGCACTCCAAAGTTACCAGAATGTGTATTGTTATCTCTATTGTTAAAGCATGACATAAAAATATTTAAACATCGAGCTGTTACTTACCAAAATACGTAATATCGACGCTCTCGTCTACAGTACGTAGATACATTCGGTGTGAAGAATGCTATGTGCAAAAGCACTAGCGATTTTCTTCTACAATATGTCGCTGCCCCCTCACACCTCTTGACAACGTACTAACGAAAGAAAATGTATGCATTAGCGCACACCTAAGTCACCAGAATGTGTATTTACATCTCTATTGTTAAAGTGTAACATAAAAATATTTAAACATCGAGATGTTACTTTCCAAAATACGTAATATCGACGCAGTCGTCCACAGTACGTAGATACATTCGGTGTGAGGAATGCTATGTGCACAGCACTAGCGATTTTCTTTTACAACATGTCCCCTCCATTCACACCCCTTGTCAACCTGGTAACGAAAGAAAATGTATACATTAGCACACTCCAAAGTCACCAGAATGAGTATTTTTATCTCTATTGTTAAAGCATAACATAAAAATATTTAAACATCGAGCTGTTACTTACCAAAATACGTAATACCGACGCAGTCGTCCACAGTACGTAGATACATTCGGTGTGAGGAATGCTATCTGCAGAGCACTAGCGATTTTCTTCTACAACATGTCCCCGCCATTCACACCTCTTGTCAACCTGCTAACGAAAGAAAATGTATACACTAGCGCACTCCAAAGTTACCAGAATGAGTATTTTTATCTCTATTGTCAAAGCATAAAATAAAAATATTTAAACATCGAGCTGTTACTTACCAAAATACGTAATATCGACGCAGTCGTTTACAGTACGTAGGTACATTCGGTATGAAGACTGCTATGTGCACAACGCTAGCGATTTTCTTCTGCAACATGTCCCCGCCAGTCACACGTCTTGTCAACCACCTAACGAAAGAAAATGTATACATTAGCGCACTCCAAAGTTATCAGAATGAGTATTTTTATCTCTATTGTTAAAGCATGACATAAAAAATATTTAAACATCGAGCTGTTACTTCCCAAAAAACGAAATATCGACGCACTCATCCACAGTACGTAGATACATTCGGTTTGAAGAATGCTATGTGCACAGCACTAGCGATTATCTTCTACAACATGTTCCCGCCATTCACACCTCTTGTCAACCTGCTAACGAAACAAAATATATACTTTAGCGCACTCCAAAGTTACCAGAATGAGTATTTTTATCTCTATTGTTAAAGCATAACATAAAAATATTTAAACATCGAGCTGTTACTTACCAAATACGTAATATCGACGCAGTCATCCACAGTACGTAGATACATTCGGTATGAAGAATGCTATGTGCACAACACTAGCGATTTTCTTCTGCAACATGTCTCCGCCATTCACACGGGTTGTCAACCACCTAACGAAAGAAAATGTATAGATTAGCGCACTCCAAAGTTACCAGAATGTGTATTGTTATCTCTATTGTTAAAGCATGACATAAAAATATTTAAACATCGAGCTGTTACTTACCAAAATACGTAATATCGACGCTCTCGTCTACAGTACGTAGATACATTCGGTGTGAAGAATGCTATGTGCAAAAGCCCTAGCGATTTTCTTCTACAATATGTCGCTGCCCCCTCACACCTCTTGACAGCGTACTAACGAAACAAAATGTATGCATTAGCGCACACCTAAGTCACCAGAATGTGTATTTACATCTCTATTGTAAAAGTGTAACATAAAAATATTTAAACATCGAGATGTTACTTCCCAAAATACGTAATATCGACGCAGTCATCCACAGTACGTAGATACATTCGGTGTGAGGAATGCTATGTGCACAGCACTAGCGATTTTCTTTTCCAACATGTCCCCTCCATTCACACCCCTTGTCAACCTGCTAACGAAAGAAAATGTATACATTAGCGCACTCCAAAGTCACCAGAATGAGTATTTTTATCTCTATTGTTAAAGCATAACATAAAAATATTTAAACATCGAGCTGTTACTTACCAAAATACGTCATACCGACGCAGTCGTCCACAGTACGTAGATACATTCGGTGTGAGGAATGCTATCTGCAGAGCACTAGCGATTTTCTTCTACAACATGTCCCCGCCATTCACACCTCTTGTCAACCTGCTAACGAAAGAAAATGTATACACTAGCGCACTCCAAAGTTACCAGAATGAGTATTTTTATCTCTATTGTCAAAGCATAACATAAAAATATTTAAACATCGAGCTGTTACTTACCAAAATACGTAATATCGACGCAGTCGTTTACAGTACGTAGGTACATTCGGTATGAAGACTGCTATGTGCACAACGCTAGCGATTTTCTTCTGCAACATGTCCCCGCCAGTCACACGTCTTGTCAACCACCTAACGAAAGAAAATGTATACATTAGCGCACTCCAAAGTTATCAGAATGAGTATTTTTATCTCTATTGTTAAAGCATGACATAAAAAATATTTAAACATCGAGCTGTTACTTCCCAAAAAACGAAATATCGACGCACTCATCCACAGTACGTAGATACATTCGGTTTGAAGAATGCTATGTGCACAGCACTAGCGATTATCTTCTACAACATGTTCCCGCCATTCACACCTCTTGTCAACCTGCTAACGAAACAAAATATATACATTAGCGCACTCCAAAGTCACCAGAATGAGTATTTTTATCTCTATTGTTAAAGCATAGCATAAAAATATTTAAACATCGAGCTGCTACTTACCAAAATACGTAATATCGACGCAGTCGTCCACAGTACGTATATACATTCAGTGTGAAGAATGCTATGTGCACAGCACTAGCGATTTTCTTCTACAATATGTCGCCGCCCCCTCACACCTCTTGACAACCAACTAACGAAATAAAATGTATACATTAGCGCATACCTAAGTCACCAGAATGTGTATTTATATCTCTATTGTTAAAGAGTAACATAAAAATTTTTAAACATCGAGATGTTACTTCCCAAAAAACGAAATATCGACGCACTCATCCACAGTACGTAGATACATTCGGTGTGAAGAATGCTATGTGCACAGCACTAGCGATTTTCTTCTACATCATGTCCTCGCCATTCACACCTCTTGTCAACCTGCTAACGAAAGAAAATATATACATTAGGGCACACCAAAGTCACCGGAATGAGTATTTTTATCTCTATTGTTAAAGCATAACGCAAAAATGTTTAAACATCGAGCTGTTACTTACCAGAATACGTAATATCGACGCAGTCGTCCACAGTACGTAGATACATTCGGTGTGAGGAATGCTATCTGCAGAGCACTAGCGATTTTCTTCTACAACATGTCCCCGCCATTCACACCTCTTGTCAACCTGCTAACGAAAGACAATGTATACATTAGCGCACTCCAAAGTTACCAGAATGAGTATTTTCATCTCTATTGTTAAAGCATAACATAAAAATATTTAAACATCGAGCTGTTACTTACCAAAATACGTAATATCGACGCAGTCGTTTACAGTACGTAGATACATTCGGTATGAAGAATGCTATGTGCACAACACTAGCGATTTTCTTCTGCAACATGTCCCCGCCATTCACACCTCTTGTCAACCACCTAACGAAATAAAATGTATACATTAGCGCAATCTAAAGTTATCAGAATGAGTATTTTTATCTCTATTGTTAAAGCATGACATACAAATATTTAAACATCGAGCTGTTACTTACCAAAATACGTAATATCGACGCAGTCGTCCACAGTACGTAGATACATTCGGTATGAAGAATGCTATGTGCACAACACTAGCGATTTTCTTCTGCAACATGTCTCCGCCATTCACACGTCTTGTCAACCACCTAACGAAAGAAAATGTATAGATTAGCGCACTCCAAAGTTACCAGAATGTGTATTGTTATCTCTATTGTTAAAGCATGACATAAAAATATTTAAACATCGAGCTGTTACTTACCAAAATACGTAATATCGACGCTCTCGTCTACAGTACGTAGATACATTCGGTGTGAAGAATGCTATGTGCAAAGCACTAGCGATTTTCTTCTACAATATGTCGCTGCCCCCTCACACCTCTTGACAACGTACTAACGAAACAAAATGTATGCATTAGCGCACACCTAAGTCACCAGAATGTGTATTTACATCTCTATTGTTAAAGTGTCACAAAAAAATATTTAAACATCGAGATGTTACTTCCCAAAATACGTAATATCGACGCAGTCGTCCACAGTACGTAGATACATTCGGTGTGAGGAATGCTATGTGCACAGCACTAGCGATATTCTTTTACAACATGTCCCCTCCATTCACACCCCTTGTCAACCTGCTAACGAAAGAAAATGTATACATTAGCGCACTCCAAAGTCACCAGAATGAGTATTTTTATCTCTATTGTTAAAGCATGACATAAAAATATTGAAACATCGAACTGTTATTTACCAAAATACGTAATATCGACGCAGTCGTCCACAGTACCTAGATACATTCGGTGTGAGGAATGCTATGTGCACAGCACTAGCGATTTTCTTCTACAACATGTCCCCGCCATTCACACCTCTTGTCAACCTGCTAACGAAAGAAAATATGTACATTAGGGCACTCCAAAGTCACCAGAATGAGTATTTTCATCTCTACTGTTAAAGCATAACGCAAAAATATTTAAACATCGAGCTGTTACTTACCAAAATACGTAATATAGACGCAGTCGTCCACAGTACGTAGATACATTCGGTGTGAGGAATGCTATCTGCAGAGCACTAGCGATTTTCTTCTACAATATATCCCCGCCATTCACACCTCTTGTCAACCTGCTAACGAAAGAAAATGTATACATTAGCGCACTCCAAAGTTACCAGAATGAGTATTCTTATCTCTATTGTTAAAGCATAACATAAAAATATTTAAACATCGAGCTGTGACTTACCAAAATACGTAATATCGACGCAGTCGTTTACAGTACGTAGATACATTTGGTATGAAGAATGCTATGTGCACAACGCTAGCGATTTTCTTCTGCAACATGTCCCCGCCATTCACACGTCTTGTCAACCACCTAACGAAAGAAAATGTATACATTAGCGCACTCCAAAGTTACCAGAATGAGTATTTTTATCTCTATTGTTAATGCATGACATAAAAATATTTAAACATCGAGCTGTTAGTTACCAAAATACGTAATATCGACGCAGTCGTCCACAGTACGTAGATACATTCGGTGTGAAGAATGCTATGTGCACAGCACTAGCGATTTTCTTCTACAATATGTCGCCGCCCCCTCACACCTCTTGACAACCTACTAACGAAACAAAATGTATACATTAGCGAACACCTAAGTCACCAGAATGTGTATTTTTATCTCTATTGTTAAAGCATAACATAAAAATATTTAAACATCGAGCTGTTACTTACCAAAATACGTAAGATCGACGCAGTCGTCCACAGTACGTAGATACATTGGGTGTGAAGAATGCTATGTGCACAGCACTAGCGATTTTCTTCTACAACATGTCCCCACCATTCACACCTCTTGTCAACCACCTAACGAAAGAAAATGTATACATTAGCGCACTCCAAAGTTACCAGAATGAGTATTTTTATCTCTATTGTTAAAGCATAACATAAAATAATTAAAAATCGAACTGTTACTTACCAAAATACGTAATATCGACGCAGTCGTCCACAGTACGTAGATACATTCGGTGTGAGGAATGCTATGTGCACAGCACTAGCGATTTTCTTCTACAATATGTCGCCGCCCCCTCACACCGCTTGACAACCTACTGACGAAACTAAATGTATACGTTAGCGCACACCTAAGTCACCAGAATGTGTATTTATATCTCTATTGTTAAAGTGTAACATAAATATGTTTAAACATCGAGATGTTACTTACCAAAATACGTAATATCGTCGCAGTCGTCCACGGTACGTAGATACATTCGGTGTGAGGAATGCTATGTGCACAGCACTAGCGATTTTCTTGACAATATGTCGCCGCCCCCTCACCTACTGACGAAACTAAATGTATACATTAGCGCACACCTAAGTCACCAAAATGTGTATTTATGTCTCTATTCTTAAAGTGTAACATAAAAATATTTAAACATCGAGATGTTACTTCCCAAAATACGTATATATCGACGCAGTCGTCCACGGTACGTAGATACATTCTTCCACAATATGTCGCCGCCCTCTCACACCTCTTGACAACCTACTAACGAAACAAAATGTATACATTAGCGCACACTTAAGTCACCAGAATGTGTATTTATATCTCTATTGTTAAAGTGCAACATAAAAATATTTAAACATCGAGATGTTACATCCCAAAAAACGAAATATCGACGCACTCATCCACAGTACGTAGATACATTCGGTGTGAAGAATGCTATGTGCACAGCACTAGCGATTATCTTCTTCAACATCTCCCCGCTATTCACATCTCTTGTCAACCTGCTAACGAAATAAAATATATACATTAGCGCACTCCAAAGTAACCAGAATGAGTATTTTTATCTCTATTCTTAAAGCATAACATAAAAATATTTAAAGATCGAGCTGTAACTTACCAAAATACGTAATATTGACGCAGTCGTCCACAGTACGTATATACATGCAGTGTGAAGAATGCTATGTGCACAGCACTAGCGATTTTCTTCTACAATATGTCGCCGCCCCCTCACACCTCTTGACAACCTACTAACGAAACAAAATGTATACATTAGCGCACACCTAAGTCACCAGAATGTGTATTTGTATCTCTATTGTTAAAGTGTAACATAAAAATATTTAAACATCGAGATGTTACATCCCAAAAAACGAAATATCGACGCACTCATCCACAGTACGTAGATACATTCGATGTGAGGAATGCTATGTGCACAGCATTAGCGATTGTCTTCTACAACATGTCCCCGCCATTCACACCGCTTGTCAACCTGCTAACGAAAGAAAATGTATACATTAGCGCACTCCAAAGTCACCAGAATGAGTATTTTTATCTCTATTGTTAAAGCATAACATAAAAATTTTTAAACATCGCGCTGTTACCTACTAAAATACGTAATATCGACGCAGTCGTTCACGGTACGTAGATACATTCGGTGTGAATAATGCTATGTGCACAGCACTAGCGATTTTCTTCTACATCATGTCCTCGCCATTTACACCTCTAGTCAACCTGCTAACGAAAGAAAATATACACATTAGGGCACACCAAAGTCACCAGAATGAATATTTTTATCTCTATTGTTAAAGCATAACGTAAAAATATTTAAGAATCGAGCTGTTACTTACCAAAATACGTAATATCGACGCAGTCGTCCACAGTACGTAGATACATTCGGTGTGAGGAATGCTATGTGCACAGCACTAGCGATTTTCTTCTACAACATGTCCCCGCCATTCACACCTCTTGTCAACCTGCTAACAAAAGAAAATGTATAGATTAGCGCACTCCAAAGTTACCAGAATGAGTATTTTTATCTCTATTGTTAAAGCATAAAATAAAATATTTAAACATCTTGATGTTGCTTACCAAAATACGTAACATCGACGCAGTCGTCCACAGTACGTAGATACATTCGGTATGAAGAATGCTATGTGCACAACACTAGCGATTTTCTTCTACAACATGTCCCCGCCATTCACACCTCTTGTCAACCACTTAACGAAAGAAAATGTATACATTAGTGCACTCCAAAGTCACCAGAATGAGATTTTTATCTCTATTGTTAAAGGATAAAATAAAAATATTTAAACATTGCGCTGTTACCTACTAAAATACGTAATATCGACGCAGTCGCCTACAGTACGTAGATACATTCGGTGTGAAGAATGCTAAGTGCACAGCACTAGCGATTTTCTTCTACATCATGTCCCCGCCATTCACACCTCTTGTCAACCTGCTAACGAAAGAAAATGTATACATTAGCGCACACCTAAGTCACCAGACTGTTTATTTATATCTCTATTGTTAAAGTGTAACATAAAAATATTTAAACATCGAGATGTTACTTCCCAAAAAACGAAATATCGACGCAGTCATCCACAGTACGTAGATACATTCGGTGTGAGGAATGCTATGTGCACAGCACTAGCGATTGTCTTCTACAACATGTCCCCACCATTCACACCTCTTGTCACCCTGCTAACGAAAGAAAATATACACATTAGGACACTCCAAAGTCACCAGAATGAGTATTTTTATCTCTATTGTTAAGCATAACATAAAAATATTTGAACATCGAGCTGTTACTTACCAAAATACGTAATATCGACGCAGTCGTCCACAGTACGTAGATACATTCGGTGTGAAGAATGCTATGCGCACAGCACTAGCGATTTTCTTCTACAATATGTCGCCGCGCCCAAACACCTTTTGACAACCTACTAACGAAACAAAATGTATATATTAGCGCACACCTAAGTCACCAGAACGTGTATTAATATCTCTATTGTTAAAATGTAACATCAACATATTTAAACATCGTGATGTTACTTCCCAAAATACGTAATATCGACGCAGTCATCCTCAGTACGTAGATACATTCCGTGTGAGGAATGCTATGTGCACAGCACTAGCGATTTTCTTCTACATCATGTCCCCGCCATTCACACCGCTTGTCAACCAGCTAACGAAAGAAAATGTATACATTAGCGCACTCCAAAGTTACCAGAATGAGTATTTTTATCTCTATTGTTAAAGCATAACATAAAAATATTTAAACATCGAGCTGTTACTTACCAAAATACGGAACAGCGACGCAGTCGTCCACAGTACGTAGATACATTCGGTGTGAAGAATGCTATGTGCACAGCACTAGCGATTTTCTACTACAATATGTCGCCGGACCCTCACACCTCTTGACAACCTAGTAACGAAACAAAATGTATACATTAGCGGACACCTAAGTCACAAGCATGTGTATTTGTATCTCTGTTGTTATAGTGTAACATAAAAATATTTAAACATCGAGATGTTAGTTCCCAAATACGTAATATCGATACATTCGGTGTGAGGAATGCTATGTGCACAGCACTAGCGATTTTCTTCTACAACATCTCCCCGCCAATCACACCTCTTGTCAGCCAGCTAACGAAAGAAAATGTATACTTTAGCGCACTCCAAAGTCACCAGAATGAGTATTTTTATTTCTATTGTTAAAGCATAACATAAAAATATTTAAACATCCAGCTGTTACTTACCAAAATACGTAATATCGACGCAGTCGTCCACGGTACGTAAATACATTCGGTGTGAAGAATGCTATGTGCACAGCACTAGCGGTTTTCTTCTACAACATGTCGCCGCCCCCACACACCTCTTGACAACCTACTAACGAAACAAAATGAATACATTAGCGCACACTTAAGTGACAAGAATGTGTATTTGTATCTCTATCTTTATAGTGTGACATAAAAATATTTAAACATTAAGATGTTACTTCCCAAAATACGTAATATCGATACATTCGGTGTGACGAATGCTATGTGCACAGCACTAGCGATTTTCTTCTACAACATGTCCCCGCCATTCACACCTCTTGTCAACCTGCTAACGAAAGAAAATGTATACATTAACGCACTCCACAGTCACCAGAATGAGTATTTTTATCTCTATTGTTAAAGCATAGCACAAAAATATTTAAACATCGAGCTGTTACTTACCAAAATACGTAATATCGACGCAGTCGTCCACAGTACGTAGATACATTCGGTGTGAAGAATGCTATGTGCACAGCACTAGCGATTTTCTTCTACAACATGTCCCCGCCATTCACACCTCTTGTCAACCTGCTAACGAAAGCAAATATATACATTAGGGCACTCCAAAGTCACCAGAATGAGTATTTTTATCTCTATTGTTAAAACACAACGTAAAAATATTTAAACATCGAGCTATTACTTACCAAAATACGTAATATCGACGCAGTCGTCCACAGTACGTAGATACATTCGGTGTGAGGAATGCTATCTGCAGAGCACTAGCGATTTTCTTCTACAACATGTCCCCGCCATTCACACCTCTTGTCAACCTGCTAACGAAAGAAAATATATACAATAGGACACTCCAAAGTCACCAGAATGAGTATTTTTATCTCTATTGTTAAAGCATAACATAAAAATATTTAAACATCGAGCTGTTACTTACCAAAATACGTAATAGCGACGCAGTCGTCCACAGTACGTAGATACATTCGGTGTGAAGAATGCTATGCGCACAGCACTAGCGATTTTCTTCTACAATATGTCGCCGCCCCCTCACACCTCAGACAATCTACTAACGAAACAAAATGTATACATTAGCGCACACCTAAGTCACCAGAATGTGTATTTATATCCCTATTGTTAAAGTGTAACATAAAAATATTTAAACATCGAGATGTTACTTCCCAAAAAACGAAATATCGACGCACTCATCCACAGTACGTAGATACATTCGGTGTGAAGAATGCTATGTGCACAGCACTAACGATTTTCTTCTACAATATGTCGCCGCCCCCTCACACCTCTTGACAACCTACTGACGAAACTGAATATATACATTAGCGCACACCTAAGTCACCAGAATGTGTATTTATATCTCTATTGTTAAAGTGTAACATAAAATTATTTAAACATCGAGATGTTACTTACCAAAAAACGAAATATCGACGCACTCATCCACAGTAGGTAGATACATTCGGTGTGAAGAATGCTATGTGCACAGCACTAGCGATTTTCTTCTACGATATGTCGCCGCACCCTCACACCTCTTGACAACCTACTAACGAAACAAAATGTATACATTAGCGCACACCTAAGTCACCAGAATGTGTATTTATATCTCTATTGTTAAAGCATAACATAAAAATATTTAAACATCGAGCTGTTACTTACTAAAATACGTAATATCGACGCATTCGTCCACAGTAAGTAGATACATTCGGTATGAAGAACGCTATGTGCACAACACTAGCGATTTTCTTCTACAACATGTCCCCGATATTCACACCTCTTGTCAACCACCTAACGAAACAAAATGTATACATTAGGGCACTCCAAAGTTACCAGAATGAGTATTTTTATCGCTATTGTTAAAGCATAACATAAAATTATTTAAACATCGAACTGTTACTTACCAAAATACGTAATTTCGACGCAGTCGTCCACAGTACGTAGATCCATTCGGTGTGAAGAATGCTATGTGCACAGCACTAGCGATTTTCTTCTACAATATGTCGCCGCCCCCTCACACCTCTTGACAACCTACTAACGAAACAAAATGTATACATTAGCGCACACCATAGTCATCAGAATGTGTATTTTTATCTCTATTGTTATAGCATAACATGAAAATATTGAAACATCGAGCTGTTACTTACCAAAATACGTAATATCGACGCAGTCGTCCACACTACGTAGATACATTCGGTGGGAAGAATGCTAAGTGCACAGCACTAGCGATTTTCTTCTACAATATGTCGCCGCCCGCTCACACCACTTGACAACCTACTAACGAAACAAATTGTATACATTAGAGCACACCTAAAACACCAAAATGTGTATTTATATCTCTATTGTTAAAGTGTCACATAAAAATATTTAAACATCGAGATGTTACTTACCAAAATACGTAATATCGACGCAGTCGTCCACAGTACGTAGATACATTCGGTGTTAAGAATGCTATGTGCACAGCACTAGCGATTTTCTTCTACAATATGTCGCCGGCCCCTATCACTCCTTGACAACCTAATATCGAAACAAAATGTATACATTAGCGCACACCTAAGTCACCAGAATATGTATTTGTATCTCTATTATTAAAGTGTAACATAAAAATATTTAAACATCGAGATGTTACTTCCCAAAAAACGAAATATCGACGCACTCATCCACAGAACGTAGATACATTCGGTGTGAGGAATGCTATGTGCACAGCAATAGCGATTGTCTTCTACAACATGTCCCAGCATTCACACCTCTTGTCAACCTGCTAACGAAAGAAAATGTATACATTAGCGCACTCCAAAGTCACCAGAATGAGTATTTTTATCTCTATTGTTAAAGCATAACATAAAAATATTTAAACATCGAGCTGTTACTTACCAAAATACGTAATATCTACGCAGTCGTCCACAGTACGTAGATACATTCGGTGTGAAGAATGCTATATACACAGCACTAGCGATTTTCATCTACAACATGTCCCCGCCATTCACACCTCTTGTCAACCTGCTAACGAAAGAAAATGTATACATTAGCGAACTCCAAAGTCACCAAAATGAGTAATTTTAACCCTATTGTTAAAGCATAACATAAAAATATTTAAACATCGAGCTGTTACTTACCAAAATACGTAATACCGACGCAGTCGTCCACAGTACGTAGATACATTCGGTGTGAAGAATGCTATGTGCACAGCACTAGCGATTTTCTTCTACAACATGTCCCCACCATTCACACCTCTTGTCAACCTGCTAACGAAAGAAAATATATACATTAGGACATTCCAAAGTCACCAGAATGAGTATTTATATCTCTATTATTAAAGCATAACATAAAAATATTTAAACATCGAGCTGTTACTTACCAAAATACGTAATATCGACGCATTCGTCCACAGTACGTAGATACATTCGGTATGAAGAATGCTATGTGCACAACACTAGCGATTTTCTCCTACAACATGTCCCCGCCATTCACACCTCTTGTCAACCACCTAACGAAACAAAATGTATACATTAGCGCACTCCAAAGTTACCAGAATGAGTATTTTTATCTCTATTGTTAAAGCATAACATAAAATTATTTAAACATCGAACTGTTACTTACCAAAATACGTAATATCGACACAGTCGTCCACACTACGTAGATCCATTCGGTGTGAAGAATGCTATGTGCACAGCACTAGCGATTTTCTTCTACAATATGTCGCCGCCCCCTCACACCTCTTGACAACCTACTAACGAAACAAAATGTATACATTAGCGCACACCTAAGTCACCACAAAGTGTATTTATATCTCTATTGTTCAAGTGTAACATAAAAATATTTAAACATCGAAATGTTACTTCCCAAAATACGTAATATCGACGCAGGCATCCACAGTACGTAGATACATTCGGTGTGAGGAATGCTATGTGCACAGCACTAGCGATTTTCCATTACAACATGTCCCCGCCATTCACACCTCTTGTCAACCTGCTAACGAAAGAAAATGTATACATTAGCGCACTCCAAAGTCATCAGAATGAGTATTTTTATCTCTATTGTTATAGCATAACATAAAAATATTTAAACATCGAGCTGTTACTTACCAAAATATGTAATATCGACGCAGTCGTCCACAGTACGTAGATACATTCGGTGTGAAGAATGCTATGTGCACAACACTAGCGATTTTCTTCTGCAACATGTCGCCGCCATTCACACGTCCTGTCAACCACCTAACGAAGGAAAATGTATACATTAGCGCTCTTCAAAGTCACCACAATGCGTATTTTTAAATCTATTGTTAAAGCATAACATAAAAATATTTAATCATCGAAGTGTCACTTCCCAAAAAACGAAATATAAACGGAGTCATCCACAGTACGTAGATACATTCGGTGTGAGGAATGCTATGTGCACAGCTCTAGCAATTGTCTTCTACAACATGTCCCCGCCAGTCACACCTCTTGTCAACCTGCTAACGAAAGAAAATGTATACATTAGCGCACTCCAAAGTCACCAGAATGAGTATTTTTATATCTATCGTTAAAGCATAACAAAAAATATTTAAACATCGAGCTGTTACTTACCAAAATACGTAATATCGACGCAGTCGTCCACACTACGTAGATCCATTCGGTGTGAAGAATGCTATGTGCACAGCACTAGCGATTTTCTTCTACAATATGTCGCCGCCCCCTCACACCTCTTGACAACCTACTAGCGAAACAAAATGTAGACATTAGCGCACACCTAAGTCACCACAAAGTGTATTTATATCTCTATTGTTCAAATGTAACATAAAAATATTTAAACATCGAAATGTTACTTCCCAAAATGCGTAATGTCGACGCAGTCATCCACAGTACGTAGATACATTCGGTGTGAGGAATGCCATGTACACAGCACTAGCGGTTTTCTTTTACAACATGTCCCCGCCATTCACACCTCTTGTCAACCAGCTAACGAAAGAAAATGAATGCATTAGCGCACTCCACAGTTACCAGAATGAGTATTTTTATCTCTATTTTTAAAGCATAACATAAAAATATTTGAACATCGAGCTGTAACTTATCAAAATACGTAATATCGACGCAGTCGTCCACAGTACGTAGATACATTCGGTATGAAGAATGATATGTGCACAACACTAGCGATTTTCATCTGCAACATGTCGCCGCCATTCACACGTCCTGTCAACCACCTAACGAAAGAAAATGTATACATTAGCGCACTCCAAAGTTACCTGAATGAGTATTTTTATCTCTATTGTTAAAGCATAACATGAAAATATTTAAACATCGTGCTGTTACTTACCAAAATACGTAATATCGACGCAGTCATCCACAGTACGTAGATACATTCGGTGTGAAGAATGCTATGTGCACAGCACTAGCGATTTTCTTCTACATTATGTCGCCGCCCCCTCACACCTCTTGACAACCTTCTAACGAAACAAAATGTATACATTAGCGCACACCTAAGTCACCAGAATGTGTATTTATAACTCTATTGTTCAAGTGTAACATAAAAATATTTAAACATCGAGATGTTACTTCCCAAAAAACGAAATATCGACGCACTCATCCACAGTACGTAGACACATTCGGTGTGAGGAAAGCTATGTGCACAGCACTAGCAATTTTCATCTACAACATGTCCCCGCCATTCACACCTCTTGTCAACCTGCTAACGAAAGAAAATGTATACATTAGGGCACTCCAAAGTCACTACTATGAGTATTTTTGTCTCTATTGTTAAAGCATAACGTAAAAATATTTAAACATCGTGCTGTTACATACCAAAATACGTAATATCGACGCACTCATCCACAGTACGTAGATACATTCGGTGTGAGGAATGCTATGTGCACAGCACTAGCGATTTTCTTCTACAACTGTCCCCGCCATTCACAACTCTTGTCAACCTGCCAACGAAAGAAAATGTATACATTAGCGCACTCCAAAGTCACCATAATGAGTATTTTTATCTCTATTGTTAAAGCATAACATAAAAATATTTAAACATAGTGCTGTTACTTACCAAAATACGTAATATCGACGCAGTCGTCCACAGTACGTAGATATATTCGGTGTGAAGAATGCTATGTGCACAGTACTAGCGATTTTCTTCTACAATATGTCGCCGGCCCGTCTCACTTCTTGACAACCTAATAACGAAACAAAGTGTATACATTAGCGCACACCTAAGTCACCAGAATATGTATTTGTATCTCTATTATTAAAGTGTAACATAAAAATATTTAAACATCGAGATGTTACTTCCCAAAATACGTAATATCGATACATTCGGTGTGAAGAATGCTATGTGCACAGCACTAGCGATTTTCTTCTACAAAATGTCGCCGCCCCCTCACACCTCTTGACAACCTACTAACGAAACAAACTGTATACATTATCGCACACCTAAGACACCAGAATGTGTATTTATATCTCTATTGTTAAAGTGTAACATAAAAATATTTAAACATCGAGATGTTACCTCCCAAAAAACGAAATATCGACGCAGTCATCCACAGTACGTAGATACATTCGGTGTGAGGAATGCTATGTGCACAGCACTAGCGATTGTCTTCTACAACATGTCCCCGCCATTCACACCTCTTGTCAACCTGCTAACGAAAGAAAATGTATACATTAGTGCACTCCAAAGTCACAAGAATGAGTATTTTTATCCCTATTGTTAATGCATAACATAAAAACACTTAAACATCGAGCTGTTACTTACCAAAATACGTAATATCGACGCAGTCATCCACAGTACGTAGATACATTCGGTGTGAGGAATGCCATGTACACAGCACTAGCGGTTTTCTTTTACAACATGTCCCCGCCATTCACCCCTCTTGTCAACCAGCTAACGAAAGAAAATGTATACATTAGCTCACTCCACAGTTACCAGAATTAGTATTTTTATCTCTATTGTTAAAGCATAACATAAAAATTTCTAAACATCGAGCTGTTACATACCAAAATATGTAATAGCGACGCAGTCGTCCACAGTACGTAGATACATTCGGTGTTAAGAATGCTATGTGCACAGCACTAGCGATTTTCTTCTACAATACGTCGCCGGCCCCTCTAACTCCTTGACAACCTAATATCGAAACAAAATGTATAAATTAGCGCACACCTAAGTCACCAGAATATGTATTTGTATCTCTATTATTAAAGTGTAACATAAAAATATTTAAACATCGAGATGTTACTTCCCAAAAAACGAAATATCGACGCACTCATCCACAGTACGTAGATACATTCGGTGTGAGGAATGCTATGTGCACAGCACTAGCGATTGTCTTCTACAACATGTCCCCGCCATTCGCACCTCTTGTCAACCTGCTAACGAAAGAAAATGTATTCATTAGCGCACTCCAAAGTCACCAGAATGAGTAGTTTTGTCTCTATTGTTAAAGCATAACGTAAAAATATTTAAACATCGAGCTGTTACATACCAAAATACGTAATATCGACGCAGTCGTCCACAGTACGTAGATACATTCGGTGTGAAGAATGCTATGTGCACAGCACTAGCGATTTTCTTCTACAATACGTCGCCGCCCCCTCACACCTCTTGACAACCTACTAACGAAACAAATTGTATACATTAGCGCACACCTAAAACACCAAAATTTGTATTTCTATCTCTATTGTTAAAGTGTAACATAAAAATATGTCATCATCGAAGTGTTACTTCCCAAAAAACGAAATATCAACGCGGTCATCCACAGTATGTAGATACATTCGGTGTGAGGAATGCTATGTGCACAGCACTAGCGATTGTCTTCTACAACATGTCCCCGCCAGTCACACCTCTTGTCAACCTGCTAACGAAAGAAAATGTATACATTAGCGCACTCCACAGTTACCAGAATGAGTATTTTTATCTCTATTGTTAAAGCATAACATAAAAATATTTAAACATCGAGCTGTAACTTACCAAAATACGTAATAGCGACGCAGTCGTCCAAAGTACGTAGATACATTCGGTGTTAAGAATGCTATGTGCACAGCACTAGCGATTTTCTTCTACAATATGTCGCCGGCCCCTCTCACTCCTTGACAACCTAATATCGAAACAAAATGTATACATTAGCGCGCACCTAAGTCACCAGAATATGTATTTGTATCTCTATTATTAAAGTGTAACATAAAAATATTTAAACATCGAGATGTTACTTCCCAAAAAACGAAATATCGACGCACTCATCCACAGTACGTAGATACATTCGGTGTGAGGAATGCTATGTGCACAGCACTAGCGGTTTTCTTTTACAACATTTCCCCGCCATTCACACCTCTTGTCAACCAGCTAACGAAAGAAAATGTATGCATTAGCGCACTCCACAGTTACCAGAATGAGTATTTTTATCTCTATTGTTAAAGCATAACATAAAAATATTTAAACATCGAGCTGTAACTTATCAAAATACGTAATATCGACGCAGTCGTCCACAGTACGTAGATACATTCGGTATGAAGAATGCTATGTGCACAACACTAGCGATTTTCTTCTGCAACATGTCGCCGCCATTCACACGTCCTGTCAACCACCTAACGAAAGAAAATGTATACATTAGCGCACTCCAAAGTTACCTGAATGAGTATTTTTATCTCTATTGTTAAAGCATAACATGAAAATATTTAAACATCGTGCTGTTACTTACCAAAATACGTAATATCGACGCAGTCGTCCACAGTACGTAGATACATTCGGTGTGAAGAATGCTATGTGCACAGCACTAGCGATTTTCTTCTACAATATGTCGCCGCCCCCTCACACCTCTTGACAACCTACTAACGAAACAAAATGTATACATTAGCGCACACCTAAGTCACCAGAAAGTGTATTTATATCTCTATTGTTAAAGTGTAACATAAAAATATTTAAACATCGAGCTGTAACTTATCAAAATACGTAATATCGACGCAGTCGTCCACAGTACGTAGATACATTCGGTATGAAGAATGCTATGTGCACAACACTAGCGATTTTCTTCTGCAACATGTCGCCGCCATTCACACGTCCTGTCAACCACCTAACGAAAGAAAATGTATACATTAGCGCACTCCAAAGTTACCTGAATGAGTATTTTTATCTCTATTGTTAAAGCATAACATGAAAATATTTAAACATCGTGCTGTTACTTACCAAAATACGTAATATCGACGCAGTCGTCCACAGTACGTAGATACATTCGGTGTGAAGAATGCTATGTGCACAGCACTAGCGATTTTCTTCTACAATATGTCGCCGCCCCCTCACACCTCTTGACAACCTACTAACGAAAAAAATGTATACATTAGCGCACACCTAAGTCACCAGAAAGTGTATTTATATCTCTATTGTTAAAGTGTAACATAAAAATATTTAAACATCGAGATGTTACTTCCCAAAAAACGAAACATCGACGCAGTCATCCACAGTACGTAGATACATTCGGTGTGAGGAAAGCTATGTGCACAGCACTAGCGATTGTCTTCTACAACATGTCCCCGCCATTCACACCTCTTGACAACCTGCTAACGAAAGAAAATGTATACATTAGCGCACTCCAAAGTCACCAGAATGAGTATTTTTATCACTATTGTTAAAGCATAACAAAAAATATTTAAACATCGAGCTGTTACTTACCAAAATACGTAATATCGACACAGTCGTCCACAGTATGTAGATACATTCTGTGTGAAGAATGCTATGTGCAGAGCACTAGCGATTTTCTTCTACAACTTGTCCCCGCCATTCACACCACTTGTCAACCTGCTAACGAAAGAAAATGTATACATTAGCGCACTCCACAGTTACCAGAATGAGTATTTTTATCTCTATTGTTAAAGCATAACATAAAAATATTTAAACATCGAGCTGTAACTTACCAAAATACGTAATAGCGACGGAGTCGTCCAAGGTACTTAGATACATTCGGTGTTAAGAACGCTATGTGCACAGCACTAGCGATTTTCTTCTACAATATGTCGCCGGCCCTTCTCACTTCTTGACAACCTAATATCGAAACAAAATGTATACATTAGCGCACTCCTAAGTCACCAGAATATGTATTTGTATCTCTATTATTAAAGTGTAACATAAAAATATTTAAACATCGAGATGTTACTTCCCAAAAAACGACATATCGACGCACTCATCCACAGCACGTAGATACATTCGGTGTGAGGAATGCTATGTGCACAGCACTAGCGATTTTCTTCTACAACTGTCCCCGCCATTCACAACTCTTGTCAACCTGCCAACGATAGAAAATGTATACATTAGCGCACTCCAAAGTCACCAGAATGAGTATTTTTATCTCTATTGTTAAAGCATAACATAAAAATATTTAAACATCGAGCTGTTACTTACCAAAATACGTAATATCGACGCAGTCGTCCACAATACGTAGATACATTCGGTGTGAAGAATGCTATGTGCACAGCACTAGCAATTTTCATCTACAACATGTCCCCGCCATTCACACCTCTTGTCAACCTGCTAACGAAAGAAAATGTATACATTAGGGCACTCCAAAGTCACTACAATGAGTATTTTTGTCTCTATTGTTAAAGCATAACGTAAAAATATTTAAACATCGTGCTGTTACATACCAAAATACGTAATATCGACGCACTCATCCACAGTACGTAGATACATTCGGTGTGAGGAATGCTATGTGCACAGCACTAGCGATTTTCTTCTACAACTGTCCCCGCCATTCACAACTCTTGTCAACCTGCCAACGAAAGAAAATGTATACATTAGCGCACTCCAAAGTCACCAGAATGAGTATTTTTATCTCTATTGTTAAAGCATAACATAAAAATATTTAAACATCGAGCTGTTACTTACCAAAATACGTAATATCGACGCAGTCGTCCAAGGTACTTAGATACATTCGGTGTTAAGAACGCTATGTGCACAGCACTAGCGATTTTCTTCTACAATATGTCGCCGGCCCTTCTCACTTCTTGACAACCTAATATCGAAACAAAATGTATACATTAGCGCACTCCTAAGTCACCAGAATATGTATTTGTATCTCTATTATTAAAGTGTAACATAAAAATATTTAAACATCGAGATGTTACTTCCCAAAAAACGACATATCGACGCACTCATCCACAGCACGTAGATACATTCGGTGTGAGGAATGCTATGTGCACAGCACTAGCGATTTTCTTCTACAACTGTCCCCGCCATTCACAACTCTTGTCAACCTGCCAACGAAAGAAAATGTATACATTAGCGCACTCCAAAGTCACCAGAATGAGTATTTTTATCTCTATTGTTAAAGCATAACATAAAAATATTTAAACATCGAGCTGTTACTTACCAAAATACGTAATATCGACGCAGTCGTCCACAATACGTAGATACATTCGGTGTGAAGAATGCTATGTGCACAGCACTAGCAATTTTCATCTACAACATGTCCCCGCCATTCACACCTCTTGTCAACCTGCTAACGAAAGAAAATGTATACATTAGGGCACTCCAAAGTCACTACAATGAGTATTTTTGTCTCTATTGTTAAAGCATAACGTAAAAATATTTAAACATCGTGCTGTTACATACCAAAATACGTAATATCGACGCACTCATCCACAGTACGTAGATACATTCGGTGTGAGGAATGCTATGTGCACAGCACTAGCGATTTTCTTCTACAACTGTCCCCGCCATTCACAACTCTTGTCAACCTGCCAACGAAAGAAAATGTATACATTAGCGCACTCCAAAGTCACCAGAATGAGTATTTTTATCTCTATAGTTAAAGCATAACAAAAAAATATTTAAACATCGAGCTGTTACTTACCAAAATACGTAATATCGACGCAGTCGTCCACAATACGTAGATACATTCGGTGTGAAGAATGCTATGTGCACAGCACTAGCAATTTTCATCTACAACATGTCCCCGCCATTCACACCTCTTGTCAACCTGCTAACGAAAGAAAATGTATACATTAGGGCACTCCAAAGTCACTACAATGAGTATTTTTGTCTCTATTGTTAAAGCATAACGTAAAAATATTTAAACATCGTGCTGTTACATACCAAAATACGTAATATCGACGCAGTCGTCCACAATACGTAGATACATTCGGTGTGAGGAATGCTATGTGCACAGCACTAGCGATTTTCTTCTACAACTGTCCCCGCCATTCACAACTCTTGTCAACCTGCCAACGAAAGAAAATGTATACATTAGCGCACTCCAAAGTCACCAGAATGAGTATTTTTATCTCTATTGTTAAAGCATAACAAAAAAATATTTAAACATCGAGCTGTTACTTACCAAAATACGTAATATCGACGCAGTCGTCCACAATACGTAGATACATTCGGTGTGAAGAATGCTATGTGCACAGCACTAGCAATTTTCATCTACAACATGTCCCCGCCATTCACACCTCTTGTCAACCTGCTAACGAAAGAAAATGTATACATTAGGGCACTCCAAAGTCACTACAATGAGTATTTTTGTCTCTATTGTTAAAGCATAACGTAAAAATATTTAAACATCGTGCTGTTACATACCAAAATACGTAATATCGACGCACTCATCCACAGTACGTAGATACATTCGGTGTGAGGAATGCTATGTGCACAGCACTAGCGATTTTCTTCTACAACTGTCCCCGCCATTCACAACTCTTGTCAACCTGCCAACGAAAGAAAATGTATACATTAGCGCACTCCAAAGTCACCAGAATGAGTATTTTTATCTCTATTGTTAAAGCATAACAAAAAAATATTTAAACATCGAGCTGTTACTTACCAAAATACGTAATATCGACGCAGTCGTCCACAATACGTAGATACATTCGGTGTGAAGAATGCTATGTGCACAGCACTAGCAATTTTCATCTACAACATGTCCCCGCCATTCACACCTCTTGTCAACCTGCTAACGAAAGAAAATGTATACATTAGGGCACTCCAAAGTCACTACAATGAGTATTTTTGTCTCTATTGTTAAAGCATAACGTAAAAATATTTAAACATCGAGCTGTTACATACCAAAATACGTAATATCGACGCACTCATCCACAGTACGTAGATACATTCGGTGTGAGGAATGCTATGTGCACAGCACTAGCGATTTTCTTCTACAACTGTCCCCGCCATTCACAACTCTTGTCAACCTGCCAACGAAAGAAAATGTATACATTAGCGCACTCCAAAGTCACCAGAATGAGTATTTTTATCTCTATTGTTAAAGCATAACAAAAAAATATTTAAACATCGAGCTGTTACTTACCAAAATACGTAATATCGACGCAGTCGTCCACAATACGTAGATACATTCGGTGTGAAGAATGCTATGTGCACAGCACTAGCAATTTTCATCTACAACATGTCCCCGCCATTCACACCTCTTGTCAACCTGCTAACGAAAGAAAATGTATACATTAGGGCACTCCAAAGTCACTACAATGAGTATTTTTGTCTCTATTGTTAAAGCATAACGTAAAAATATTTAAACATCGTGCTGTTACATACCAAAATACGTAATATCGACGCACTCATCCACAGTACGTAGATACATTCGGTGTGAGGAATGCTATGTGCACAGCACTAGCGATTTTCTTCTACAACTGTCCCCGCCATTCACAACTCTTGTCAACCTGCCAACGAAAGAAAATGTATACATTAGCGCACTCCAAAGTCACCAGAATGAGTATTTTTATCTCTATTGTTAAAGCATAACATAAAAATATTTAAACATCGAGCTGTTACTTACCAAAATACGTAATATCGACGCAGTCGTCCACAATACGTAGATACATTCGGTGTGAAGAATGCTATGTGCACAGCACTAGCAATTTTCATCTACAACATGTCCCCGCCATTCACACCTCTTGTCAACCTGCTAACGAAAGAAAATGTATACATTAGGGCACTCCAAAGTCACTACAATGAGTATTTTTGTCTCTATTGTTAAAGCATAACGTAAAAATATTTAAACATCGTGCTGTTACATACCAAAATACGTAATATCGACGCACTCATCCACAGTACGTAGATACATTCGGTGTGAGGAATGCTATGTGCACAGCACTAGCGATTTTCTTCTACAACTGTCCCCGCCATTCACAACTCTTGTCAACCTGCCAACGAAAGAAAATGTATACATTAGCGCACTCCAAAGTCACCAGAATGAGTATTTTTATCTCTATTGTTAAAGCATAACATAAAAATATTTAAACATCGAGCTGTTACTTACCAAAATACGTAATATCGACGCAGTCGTCCACAATACGTAGATACATTCGGTGTGAAGAATGCTATGTGCACAGCACTAGCAATTTTCATCTACAACATGTCCCCGCCATTCACACCTCTTGTCAACCTGCTAACGAAAGAAAATGTATACATTAGGGCACTCCAAAGTCACTACAATGAGTATTTTTGTCTCTATTGTTAAAGCATAACGTAAAAATATTTAAACATCGTGCTGTTACATACCAAAATACGTAATATCGACGCACTCATCCACAGTACGTAGATACATTCGGTGTGAGGAATGCTATGTGCACAGCACTAGCGATTTTCTTCTACAACTGTCCCCGCCATTCACAACTCTTGTCAACCTGCCAACGAAAGAAAATGTATACATTAGCGCACTCCAAAGTCACCAGAATGAGTATTTTTATCTCTATTGTTAAAGCATAACATAAAAATATTTAAACATCGAGCTGTTACTTACCAAAATACGTAATATCGACGCAGTCGTCCACAATACGTAGATACATTCGGTGTGAAGAATGCTATGTGCACAGCACTAGCAATTTTCATCTACAACATGTCCCCGCCATTCACACCTCTTGTCAACCTGCTAACGAAAGAAAATGTATACATTAGGGCACTCCAAAGTCACTACAATGAGTATTTTTGTCTCTATTGTTAAAGCATAACGTAAAAATATTTAAACATCGTGCTGTTACATACCAAAATACGTAATATCGACGCACTCATCCACAGTACGTAGATACATTCGGTGTGAGGAATGCTATGTGCACAGCACTAGCGATTTTCTTCTACAACTGTCCCCGCCATTCACAACTCTTGTCAACCTGCCAACGAAAGAAAATGTATACATTAGCGCACTCCAAAGTCACCAGAATGAGTATTTTTATCTCTATTGTTAAAGCATAACATAAAAATATTTAAACATCGAGCTGTTACTTACCAAAATACGTAATATCGACGCAGTCGTCCACAATACGTAGATACATTCGGTGTGAAGAATGCTATGTGCACAGCACTAGCAATTTTCATCTACAACATGTCCCCGCCATTCACACCTCTTGTCAACCTGCTAACGAAAGAAAATGTATACATTAGGGCACTCCAAAGTCACTACAATGAGTATTTTTGTCTCTATTGTTAAAGCATAACGTAAAAATATTTAAACATCGTGCTGTTACATACCAAAATACGTAATATCGACGCACTCATCCACAGTACGTAGATACATTCGGTGTGAGGAATGCTATGTGCACAGCACTAGCGATTTTCTTCTACAACTGTCCCCGCCATTCACAACTCTTGTCAACCTGCCAACGAAAGAAAATGTATACATTAGCGCACTCCAAAGTCACCAGAATGAGTATTTTTATCTCTATTGTTAAAGCATAACAAAAAAATATTTAAACATCGAGCTGTTACTTACCAAAATACGTAATATCGACGCAGTCGTCCACAATACGTAGATACATTCGGTGTGAAGAATGCTATGTGCACAGCACTAGCAATTTTCATCTACAACATGTCCCCGCCATTCACACCTCTTGTCAACCTGCTAACGAAAGAAAATGTATACATTAGGGCACTCCAAAGTCACTACAATGAGTATTTTTGTCTCTATTGTTAAAGCATAACGTAAAAATATTTAAACATCGTGCTGTTACATACCAAAATACGTAATATCGACGCACTCATCCACAGTACGTAGATACATTCGGTGTGAGGAATGCTATGTGCACAGCACTAGCGATTTTCTTCTACAACTGTCCCCGCCATTCACAACTCTTGTCAACCTGCCAACGAAAGAAAATGTATACATTAGCGCACTCCAAAGTCACCAGAATGAGTATTTTTATCTCTATTGTTAAAGCATAACATAAAAATATTTAAACATCGAGCTGTTACTTACCAAAATACGTAATATCGACGCAGTCGTCCAATGTACTTAGATACATTCGGTGTTAAGAACGCTATGTGCACAGCACTAGCGATTTTCTTCTACAATATGTCGCCGGCCCTTCTCACTTCTTGACAACCTAATATCGAAACAAAATGTATACATTAGCGCACTCCTAAGTCACCAGAATATGTATTTGTATCTCTATTATTAAAGTGTAACATAAAAATATTTAAACATCGAGATGTTACTTCCCAAAAAACGACATATCGACGCACTCATCCACAGCACGTAGATACATTCGGTGTGAGGAATGCTATGTGCACAGCACTAGCAATTTTCATCTACAACATGTCCCCGCCATTCACAACTCTTGTCAACCTGCCAACGAAAGAAAATGTATACATTAGCGCACTCCAAAGTCACCAGAATGAGTATTTTTATCTCTATTGTTAAAGCATAACATAAAAATATTTAAACATCGAGCTGTTACTTACCAAAATACGTAATATCGACGCAGTCGTCCACAATACGTAGATACATTCGGTGTGAAGAATGCTATGTGCACAGCACTAGCAATTTTCATCTACAACATGTCCCCGCCATTCACACCTCTTGTCAACCTGCTAACGAAAGAAAATGTATACATTAGGGCACTCCAAAGTCACTACAATGAGTATTTTTGTCTCTATTGTTAAAGCATAACGTAAAAATATTTAAACATCGTGCTGTTACATACCAAAATACGTAATATCGACGCACTCATCCACAGTACGTAGATACATTCGGTGTGAGGAATGCTATGTGCACAGCACTAGCGATTTTCTTCTACAACTGTCCCCGCCATTCACAACTCTTGTCAACCTGCCAACGAAAGAAAATGTATACATTAGCGCACTCCAAAGTCACCAGAATGAGTATTTTTATCTCTATTGTTAAAGCATAACAAAAAAATATTTAAACATCGAGCTGTTACTTACCAAAATACGTAATATCGACGCAGTCGTCCACAATACGTAGATACATTCGGTGTGAAGAATGCTATGTGCACAGCACTAGCAATTTTCATCTACAACATGTCCCCGCCATTCACACCTCTTGTCAACCTGCTAACGAAAGAAAATGTATACATTAGGGCACTCCAAAGTCACTACAATGAGTATTTTTGTCTCTATTGTTAAAGCATAACGTAAAAATATTTAAACATCGTGCTGTTACATACCAAAATACGTAATATCGACGCACTCATCCACAGTACGTAGATACATTCGGTGTGAGGAATGCTATGTGCACAGCACTAGCGATTTTCTTCTACAACTGTCCCCGCCATTCACAACTCTTGTCAACCTGCCAACGAAAGAAAATGTATACATTAGCGCACTCCAAAGTCACCAGAATGAGTATTTTTATCTCTATTGTTAAAGCATAACATAAAAATATTTAAACATCGAGCTGTTACTTACCAAAATACGTAATATCGACGCAGTCGTCCACAATACGTAGATACATTCGGTGTGAAGAATGCTATGTGCACAGCACTAGCAATTTTCATCTACAACATGTCCCCGCCATTCACACCTCTTGTCAACCTGCTAACGAAAGAAAATGTATACATTAGGGCACTCCAAAGTCACTACAATGAGTATTTTTGTCTCTATTGTTTAAGCATAACGTAAAAATATTTAAACATCGTGCTGTTACATACCAAAATACGTAATATCGACGCACTCATCCACAGTACGTAGATACATTCGGTGTGAGGAATGCTATGTGCACAGCACTAGCGATTTTCTTCTACAACTGTCCCCGCCATTCACAACTCTTGTCAACCTGCCAACGAAAGAAAATGTATACATTAGCGCACTCCAAAGTCACCAGAATGAGTATTTTTATCTCTATTGTTAAAGCATAACATAAAAATATTTAAACATCGAGCTGTTACTTACCAAAATACGTAATATCGACGCAGTCGTCCACAATACGTAGATACATTCGGTGTGAAGAATGCTATGTGCACAGCACTAGCAATTTTCATCTACAACATGTCCCCGCCATTCACACCTCTTGTCAACCTGCTAACGAAAGAAAATGTATACATTAGGGCACTCCAAAGTCACTACAATGAGTATTTTTGTCTCTATTGTTAAAGCATAACGTAAAAATATTTAAACATCGTGCTGTTACATACCAAAATACGTAATATCGACGCACTCATCCACAGTACGTAGATACATTCGGTGTGAGGAATGCTATGTGCACAGCACTAGCGATTTTCTTCTACAACTGTCCCCGCCATTCACAACTCTTGTCAACCTGCCAACGAAAGAAAATGTATACATTAGCGCACTCCAAAGTCACCAGAATGAGTATTTTTATCTCTATTGTTAAAGCATAACATAAAAATATTTAAACATCGAGCTGTTACTTACCAAAATACGTAATATCGACGCAGTCGTCCACAATACGTAGATACATTCGGTGTGAAGAATGCTATGTGCACAGCACTAGCAATTTTCATCTACAACATGTCCCCGCCATTCACACCTCTTGTCAACCTGCTAACGAAAGAAAATGTATACATTAGGGCACTCCAAAGTCACTACAATGAGTATTTTTGTCTCTATTGTTAAAGCATAACGTAAAAATATTTAAACATCGTGCTGTTACATACCAAAATACGTAATATCGACGCACTCATCCACAGTACGTAGATACATTCGGTGTGAGGAATGCTATGTGCACAGCACTAGCGATTTTCTTCTACAACTGTCCCCGCCATTCACAACTCTTGTCAACCTGCCAACGAAAGAAAATGTATACATTAGCGCACTCCAAAGTCACCAGAATGAGTATTTTTATCTCTATTGTTAAAGCATAACATAAAAATATTTAAACATCGAGCTGTTACTTACCAAAATACGTAATATCGACGCAGTCGTCCACAATACGTAGATACATTCGGTGTGAAGAATGCTATGTGCACAGCACTAGCAATTTTCATCTACAACATGTCCCCGCCATTCACACCTCTTGTCAACCTGCTAACGAAAGAAAATGTATACATTAGGGCACTCCAAAGTCACTACAATGAGTATTTTTGTCTCTATTGTTAAAGCATAACGTAAAAATATTTAAACATCGTGCTGTTACATACCAAAATACGTAATATCGACGCACTCATCCACAGTACGTAGATACATTCGGTGTGAGGAATGCTATGTGCACAGCACTAGCGATTTTCTTCTACAACTGTCCCCGCCATTCACAACTCTTGTCAACCTGCCAACGAAAGAAAATGTATACATTAGCGCACTCCAAAGTCACCAGAATGAGTATTTTTATCTCTATTGTTAAAGCATAACATAAAAATATTTAAACATCGAGCTGTTACTTACCAAAATACGTAATATCGACGCAGTCGTCCACAATACGTAGATACATTCGGTCTGAAGAATGCTATGTGCACAGCACTAGCAATTTTCATCTACAACATGTCCCCGCCATTCACACCTCTTGTCAACCTGCCAACGAAAGAAAATGTATACATTAGCGCACTCCTAAGTCACCAGAATATGTATTTGTATCTCTATTATTAAAGTGTAACATAAAAATATTTAAACATCGAGATGTTACTTCCCAAAAAACGACATATCGACGCACTCATCCACAGCACGTAGATACATTCGGTGTGAGGAATGCTATGTGCACAGCACTAGCGATTTTCTTCTACAACTGTCCCCGCCATTCACAACTCTTGTCAACCTGCCAACGAAAGAAAATGTATACATTAGCGCACTCCAAAGTCACCAGAATGAGTATTTTTATCTCTATTGTTAAAGCATAACATAAAAATATTTAAACATCGAGCTGTTACTTACCAAAATACGTAATATCGACGCAGTCGTCCACAATACGTAGATACATTCGGTGTGAAGAATGCTATGTGCACAGCACTAGCAATTTTCATCTACAACATGTCCCCGCCATTCACACCTCTTGTCAACCTGCTAACGAAAGAAAATGTATACATTAGGGCACTCCAAAGTCACTACAATGAGTATTTTTGTCTCTATTGTTAAAGCATAACGTAAAAATATTTAAACATCGTGCTGTTACATACCAAAATACGTAATATCGACGCACTCATCCACAGTACGTAGATACATTCGGTGTGAGGAATGCTATGTGCACAGCACTAGCGATTTTCTTCTACAACTGTCCCCGCCATTCACAACTCTTGTCAACCTGCCAACGAAAGAAAATGTATACATTAGCGCACTCCAAAGTCACCAGAATGAGTATTTTTATCTCTATTGTTAAAGCATAACATAAAAATATTTAAACATCGAGCTGTTACTTACCAAAATACGTAATATCGACGCAGTCGTCCACAATACGTAGATACATTCGGTGTGAAGAATGCTATGTGCACAGCACTAGCAATTTTCATCTACAACATGTCCCCGCCATTCACACCTCTTGTCAACCTGCTAACGAAAGAAAATGTATACATTAGGGCACTCCAAAGTCACTACAATGAGTATTTTTGTCTCTATTGTTAAAGCATAACGTAAAAATATTTAAACATCGTGCTGTTACATACCAAAATACGTAATATCGACGCACTCATCCACAGTACGTAGATACATTCGGTGTGAGGAATGCTATGTGCACAGCACTAGCGATTTTCTTCTACAACTGTCCCCGCCATTCACAACTCTTGTCAACCTGCCAACGAAAGAAAATGTATACATTAGCGCACTCCAAAGTCACCAGAATGAGTATTTTTATCTCTATTGTTAAAGCATAACATAAAAATATTTAAACATCGAGCTGTTACTTACCAAAATACGTAATATCGACGCAGTCGTCCACAATACGTAGATACATTCGGTGTGAAGAATGCTATGTGCACAGCACTAGCAATTTTCATCTACAACATGTCCCCGCCATTCACACCTCTTGTCAACCTGCTAACGAAAGAAAATGTATACATTAGGGCACTCCAAAGTCACTACAATGAGTATTTTTGTCTCTATTGTTAAAGCATAACGTAAAAATATTTAAACATCGTGCTGTTACATACCAAAATACGTAATATCGACGCACTCATCCACAGTACGTAGATACATTCGGTGTGAGGAATGCTATGTGCACAGCACTAGCGATTTTCTTCTACAACTGTCCCCGCCATTCACAACTCTTGTCAACCTGCCAACGAAAGAAAATGTATACATTAGCGCACTCCAAAGTCACCAGAATGAGTATTTTTATCTCTATTGTTAAAGCATAACATAAAAATATTTAAACATCGAGCTGTTACTTACCAAAATACGTAATATCGACGCAGTCGTCCACAATACGTAGATACATTCGGTGTGAAGAATGCTATGTGCACAGCACTAGCAATTTTCATCTACAACATGTCCCCGCCATTCACACCTCTTGTCAACCTGCTAACGAAAGAAAATGTATACATTAGGGCACTCCAAAGTCACTACAATGAGTATTTTTGTCTCTATTGTTAAAGCATAACGTAAAAATATTTAAACATCGTGCTGTTACATACCAAAATACGTAATATCGACGCACTCATCCACAGTACGTAGATACATTCGGTGTGAGGAATGCTATGTGCACAGCACTAGCGATTTTCTTCTACAACTGTCCCCGCCATTCACAACTCTTGTCAACCTGCCAACGAAAGAAAATGTATACATTAGCGCACTCCAAAGTCACCAGAATGAGTATTTTTATCTCTATTGTTAAAGCATAACATAAAAATATTTAAACATCGAGCTGTTACTTACCAAAATACGTAATATCGACGCAGTCGTCCACAATACGTAGATACATTCGGTGTGAAGAATGCTATGTGCACAGCACTAGCAATTTTCATCTACAACATGTCCCCGCCATTCACACCTCTTGTCAACCTGCTAACGAAAGAAAATGTATACATTAGGGCACTCCAAAGTCACTACAATGAGTATTTTTGTCTCTATTGTTAAAGCATAACGTAAAAATATTTAAACATCGTGCTGTTACATACCAAAATACGTAATATCGACGCACTCATCCACAGTACGTAGATACATTCGGTGTGAGGAATGCTATGTGCACAGCACTAGCGATTTTCTTCTACAACTGTCCCCGCCATTCACAACTCTTGTCAACCTGCCAACGAAAGAAAATGTATACATTAGCGCACTCCAAAGTCACCAGAATGAGTATTTTTATCTCTATTGTTAAAGCATAACATAAAAATATTTAAACATCGAGCTGTTACTTACCAAAATACGTAATATCGACGCAGTCGTCCACAATACGTAGATACATTCGGTGTGAAGAATGCTATGTGCACAGCACTAGCAATTTTCATCTACAACATGTCCCCGCCATTCACACCTCTTGTCAACCTGCCAACGAAAGAAAATGTATACATTAGCGCACTCCTAAGTCACCAGAATATGTATTTGTATCTCTATTATTAAAGTGTAACATAAAAATATTTAAACATCGAGATGTTACTTCCCAAAAAACGACATATCGACGCACTCATCCACAGCACGTAGATACATTCGGTGTGAGGAATGCTATGTGCACAGCACTAGCGATTTTCTTCTACAACTGTCCCCGCCATTCACAACTCTTGTCAACCTGCCAACGAAAGAAAATGTATACATTAGCGCACTCCAAAGTCACCAGAATGAGTATTTTTATCTCTATTGTTAAAGCATAACATAAAAATATTTAAACATCGAGCTGTTACTTACCAAAATACGTAATATCGACGCAGTCGTCCACAATACGTAGATACATTCGGTGTGAAGAATGCTATGTGCACAGCACTAGCAATTTTCATCTACAACATGTCCCCGCCATTCACACCTCTTGTCAACCTGCTAACGAAAGAAAATGTATACATTAGGGCACTCCAAAGTCACTACAATGAGTATTTTTGTCTCTATTGTTAAAGCATAACGTAAAAATATTTAAACATCGTGCTGTTACATACCAAAATACGTAATATCGACGCACTCATCCACAGTACGTAGATACATTCGGTGTGAGGAATGCTATGTGCACAGCACTAGCGATTTTCTTCTACAACTGTCCCCGCCATTCACAACTCTTGTCAACCTGCCAACGAAAGAAAATGTATACATTAGCGCACTCCAAAGTCACCAGAATGAGTATTTTTATCTCTATTGTTAAAGCATAACATAAAAATATTTAAACATCGAGCTGTTACTTACCAAAATACGTAATATCGACGCAGTCGTCCACAATACGTAGATACATTCGGTGTGAAGAATGCTATGTGCACAGCACTAGCAATTTTCATCTACAACATGTCCCCGCCATTCACACCTCTTGTCAACCTGCTAACGAAAGAAAATGTATACATTAGGGCACTCCAAAGTCACTACAATGAGTATTTTTGTCTCTATTGTTAAAGCATAACGTAAAAATATTTAAACATCGTGCTGTTACATACCAAAATACGTAATATCGACGCACTCATCCACAGTACGTAGATACATTCGGTGTGAGGAATGCTATGTGCACAGCACTAGCGATTTTCTTCTACAACTGTCCCCGCCATTCACAACTCTTGTCAACCTGCCAACGAAAGAAAATGTATACATTAGCGCACTCCAAAGTCACCAGAATGAGTATTTTTATCTCTATTGTTAAAGCATAACATAAAAATATTTAAACATCGAGCTGTTACTTACCAAAATACGTAATATCGACGCAGTCGTCCACAATACGTAGATACATTCGGTGTGAAGAATGCTATGTGCACAGCACTAGCAATTTTCATCTACAACATGTCCCCGCCATTCACACCTCTTGTCAACCTGCTAACGAAAGAAAATGTATACATTAGGGCACTCCAAAGTCACTACAATGAGTATTTTTGTCTCTATTGTTAAAGCATAACGTAAAAATATTTAAACATCGTGCTGTTACATACCAAAATACGTAATATCGACGCACTCATCCACAGTACGTAGATACATTCGGTGTGAGGAATGCTATGTGCACAGCACTAGCGATTTTCTTCTACAACTGTCCCCGCCATTCACAACTCTTGTCAACCTGCCAACGAAAGAAAATGTATACATTAGCGCACTCCAAAGTCACCAGAATGAGTATTTTTATCTCTATTGTTAAAGCATAACATAAAAATATTTAAACATCGAGCTGTTACTTACCAAAATACGTAATATCGACGCAGTCGTCCACAATACGTAGATACATTCGGTGTGAAGAATGCTATGTGCACAGCACTAGCAATTTTCATCTACAACATGTCCCCGCCATTCACACCTCTTGTCAACCTGCTAACGAAAGAAAATGTATACATTAGGGCACTCCAAAGTCACTACAATGAGTATTTTTGTCTCTATTGTTAAAGCATAACGTAAAAATATTTAAACATCGTGCTGTTACATACCAAAATACGTAATATCGACGCACTCATCCACAGTACGTAGATACATTCGGTGTGAGGAATGCTATGTGCACAGCACTAGCGATTTTCTTCTACAACTGTCCCCGCCATTCACAACTCTTTTCAACCTGCCAACGAAAGAAAATGTATACATTAGCGCACTCCAAAGTCACCAGAATGAGTATTTTTATCTCTATTGTTAAAGCATAACATAAAAATATTTAAACATCGAGCTGTTACTTACCAAAATACGTAATATCGACGCAGTCGTCCACAATACGTAGATACATTCGGTGTGAAGAATGCTATGTGCACAGCACTAGCAATTTTCATCTACAACATGTCCCCGCCATTCACACCTCTTGTCAACCTGCTAACGAAAGAAAATGTATACATTAGGGCACTCCAAAGTCACTACAATGAGTATTTTTGTCTCTATTGTTAAAGCATAACGTAAAAATATTTAAACATCGTGCTGTTACATACCAAAATACGTAATATCGACGCACTCATCCACAGTACGTAGATACATTCGGTGTGAGGAATGCTATGTGCACAGCACTAGCGATTTTCTTCTACAACTGTCCCCGCCATTCACAACTCTTGTCAACCTGCCAACGAAAGAAAATGTATACATTAGCGCACTCCAAAGTCACCAGAATGAGTATTTTTATCTCTATTGTTAAAGCATAACATAAAAATATTTAAACATCGAGCTGTTACTTACCAAAATACGTAATATCGACGCAGTCGTCCACAATACGTAGATACATTCGGTGTGAAGAATGCTATGTGCACAGCACTAGCAATTTTCATCTACAACATGTCCCCGCCATTCACACCTCTTGTCAACCTGCTAACGAAAGAAAATGTATACATTAGGGCACTCCAAAGTCACTACAATGAGTATTTTTGTCTCTATTGTTAAAGCATAACGTAAAAATATTTAAACATCGTGCTGTTACATACCAAAATACGTAATATCGACGCACTCATCCACAGTACGTAGATACATTCGGTGTGAGGAATGCTATGTGCACAGCACTAGCGATTTTCTTCTACAACTGTCCCCGCCATTCACAACTCTTGTCAACCTGCCAACGAAAGAAAATGTATACATTAGCGCACTCCAAAGTCACCAGAATGAGTATTTTTATCTCTATTGTTAAAGCATAACATAAAAATATTTAAACATCGAGCTGTTACTTACCAAAATACGTAATATCGACGCAGTCGTCCACAATACGTAGATACATTCGGTGTGAAGAATGCTATGTGCACAGCACTAGCAATTTTCATCTACAACATGTCCCCGCCATTCACACCTCTTGTCAACCTGCTAACGAAAGAAAATGTATACATTAGGGCACTCCAAAGTCACTACAATGAGTATTTTTGTCTCTATTGTTAAAGCATAACGTAAAAATATTTAAACATCGTGCTGTTACATACCAAAATACGTAATATCGACGCACTCATCCACAGTACGTAGATACATTCGGTGTGAGGAATGCTATGTGCACAGCACTAGCGATTTTCTTCTACAACTGTCCCCGCCATTCACAACTCTTTTCAACCTGCCAACGAAAGAAAATGTATACATTAGCGCACTCCAAAGTCACCAGAATGAGTATTTTTATCTCTATTGTTAAAGCATAACATAAAAATATTTAAACATCGAGCTGTTACTTACCAAAATACGTAATATCGACGCAGTCGTCCACAATACGTAGATACATTCGGTGTGAAGAATGCTATGTGCACAGCACTAGCAATTTTCATCTACAACATGTCCCCGCCATTCACACCTCTTGTCAACCTGCTAACGAAAGAAAATGTATACATTAGGGCACTCCAAAGTCACTACAATGAGTATTTTTGTCTCTATTGTTAAAGCATAACGTAAAAATATTTAAACATCGTGCTGTTACATACCAAAATACGTAATATCGACGCACTCATCCACAGTACGTAGATACATTCGGTGTGAGGAATGCTATGTGCACAGCACTAGCGATTTTCTTCTACAACTGTCCCCGCCATTCACAACTCTTGTCAACCTGCCAACGAAAGAAAATGTATACATTAGCGCACTCCAAAGTCACCAGAATGAGTATTTTTATCTCTATTGTTAAAGCATAACATAAAAATATTTAAACATCGAGCTGTTACTTACCAAAATACGTAATATCGACGCAGTCGTCCACAATACGTAGATACATTCGGTGTGAAGAATGCTATGTGCACAGCACTAGCAATTTTCATCTACAACATGTCCCCGCCATTCACACCTCTTGTCAACCTGCTAACGAAAGAAAATGTATACATTAGGGCACTCCAAAGTCACTACAATGAGTATTTTTGTCTCTATTGTTAAAGCATAACGTAAAAATATTTAAACATCGTGCTGTTACATACCAAAATACGTAATATCGACGCACTCATCCACAGTACGTAGATACATTCGGTGTGAGGAATGCTATGTGCACAGCACTAGCGATTTTCTTCTACAACTGTCCCCGCCATTCACAACTCTTGTCAACCTGCCAACGAAAGAAAATGTATACATTAGCGCACTCCAAAGTCACCAGAATGAGTATTTTTATCTCTATTGTTAAAGCATAACATAAAAATATTTAAACATCGAGCTGTTACTTACCAAAATACGTAATATCGACGCAGTCGTCCACAATACGTAGATACATTCGGTGTGAAGAATGCTATGTGCACAGCACTAGCAATTTTCATCTACAACATGTCCCCGCCATTCACACCTCTTGTCAACCTGCTAACGAAAGAAAATGTATACATTAGGGCACTCCAAAGTCACTACAATGAGTATTTTTGTCTCTATTGTTAAAGCATAACGTAAAAATATTTAAACATCGTGCTGTTACATACCAAAATACGTAATATCGACGCACTCATCCACAGTACGTAGATACATTCGGTGTGAGGAATGCTATGTGCACAGCACTAGCGATTTTCTTCTACAACTGTCCCCGCCATTCACAACTCTTGTCAACCTGCCAACGAAAGAAAATGTATACATTAGCGCACTCCACAGTTACCAGAATGAGTATTTTTATCTCTATTGTTAAAGCATAACATAAAAATATTTAAACATCGAGCTGTAACTTACCAAAATACGTAATAGCGACGCAGTCGTCCAAGGTACTTAGATACATTCGGTGTTAAGAACGCTATGTGCACAGCACTAGCAATTTTCATCTACAACATGTCCCCGCCATTCACACCTCTTGTCAACCTGCTAACGAAAGAAAATGTATACATTAGGGCACTCCAAAGTCACTACAACGAGTATTTTTGTCTCTATTGTTAAAGCATAACGTAAAAATATTTAAACATCGTGCTGTTACATACCAAAATACGTAATATCGACGCACTCATCCACAGTACGTAGATACATTCGGTGTGAGGAATGCTATGTGCACAGCACTAGCGATTTTCTTCTACAACTGTCCCCGCCATTCACAACTCTTGTCAACCTGCCAACGAAAGAAAATGTATACATTAGCGCACTCCAAAGTCACCAGAATGAGTATTTTTATCTCTATTGTTAAAGCATAACAAAAATATTTAAACATCGAGCTGTTACTTACCAAAATACGTAATATCGACGCAGTCGTCCACAATACGTAGATACATTCGGTGTGAAGAATGCTATGTGCACAGCACTAGCAATTTTCATCTACAACATGTCCCCGCCATTCACACCTCTTGTCAACCTGCTAACGAAAGAAAATGTATACATTAGGGCACTCCAAAGTCACTACAATGAGTATTTTTGTCTCTATTGTTAAAGCATAACGTAAAAATATTTAAACATCGTGCTGTTACATACCAAAATACGTAATATCGACGCACTCATCCACAGTACGTAGATACATTCGGTGTGAGGAATGCTATGTGCACAGCACTAGCGATTTTCTTCTACAACTGTCCCCGCCATTCACAACTCTTGTCAACCTGCCAACGAAAGAAAATGTATACATTAGCGCACTCCAAAGTCACCAGAATGAGTATTTTTATCTCTATTGTTAAAGCATAACATAAAAATATTTAAACATCGAGCTGTTACTTACCAAAATACGTAATATCGACGGAGTCGTCCACAATACGTAGATACATTCGGTGTGAAGAATGCTATGTGCACAGCACTAGCAATTTTCATCTACAACATGTCCCCGCCATTCACACCTCTTGTCAACCTGCTAACGAAAGAAAATGTATACATTAGGGCACTCCAAAGTCACTACAATGAGTATTTTTGTCTCTATTGTTAAAGCATAACGTAAAAATATTTAAACATCGTGCTGTTACATACCAAAATACGTAATATCGACGCACTCATCCACAGTACGTAGATACATTCGGTGTGAGGAATGCTATGTGCACAGCACTAGCGATTTTCTTCTACAACTGTCCCCGCCATTCACAACTCTTGTCAACCTGCCAACGAAAGAAAATGTATACATTAGCGCACTCCAAAGTCACCAGAATGAGTATTTTTATCTCTATTGTTAAAGCATAACATAAAAATATTTAAACATCGAGCTGTTACTTACCAAAATACGTAATATCGACGCAGTCGTCCACAATACGTAGATACATTCGGTGTGAAGAATGCTATGTGCACAGCACTAGCAATTTTCATCTACAACATGTCCCCGCCATTCACACCTCTTGTCAACCTGCTAACGAAAGAAAATGTATACATTAGGGCACTCCAAAGTCACTACAATGAGTATTTTTGTCTCTATTGTTAAAGCATAACGTAAAAATATTTAAACATCGTGCTGTTACATACCAAAATACGTAATATCGACGCACTCATCCACAGTACGTAGATACATTCGGTGTGAGGAATGCTATGTGCACAGCACTAGCGATTTTCTTCTACAACTGTCCCCGCCATTCACAACTCTTGTCAACCTGCCAACGAAAGAAAATGTATACATTAGCGCACTCCAAAGTCACCAGAATGAGTATTTTTGTCTCTATTGTTAAAGCATAACGTAAAAATATTTAAACATCGTGCTGTTACTTACCAAAATACGTAATATCGACGCAGTCGTCCACAATACGTAGATACATTCGGTGTGAAGAATGCTATGTGCACAGCACTAGCAATTTTCATCTACAACATGTCCCCGCCATTCACAACTCTTGTCAACCTGCTAACGAAAGAAAATGTATACATTAGGGCACTCCAAAGTCACTACAATGAGTATTTTTGTCTCTATTGTTAAAGCATAACGTAAAAATATTTAAACATCGTGCTGTTACATACCAAAATACGTAATATCGACGCACTCATCCACAGTACGTAGATACATTCGGTGTGAGGAATGCTATGTGCACAGCACTAGCGATTTTCTTCTACAACTGTCCCCGCCATTCACAACTCTTGTCAACCTGCCAACGAAAGAAAATGTATACATTAGCGCACTCCAAAGTCACCAGAATGAGTATTTTTATCTCTATTGTTAAAGCATAACATAAAAATATTTAAACATCGAGCTGTTACTTACCAAAATACGTAATATCGACGCAGTCGTCCACAATACGTAGATACATTCGGTGTGAAGAATGCTATGTGCACAGCACTAGCAATTTTCATCTACAACATGTCCCCGCCATTCACACCTCTTGTCAACCTGCTAACGAAAGAAAATGTATACATTAGGGCACTCCAAAGTCACCAGAATATGTATTTGTATCTCTATTATTAAAGTGTAACATAAAAATATTTAAACATCGAGATGTTACTTCCCAAAAAACGACATATCGACGCACTCATCCACAGCACGTAGATACATTCGGTGTGAGGAATGCTATGTGCACAGCACTAGCGATTTTCTTCTACAACTGTCCCCGCCATTCACAACTCTTGTCAACCTGCCAACGAAAGAAAATGTATACATTAGCGCACTCCAAAGTCACCAGAATGAGTATTTTTATCTCTATTGTTAAAGCATAACATAAAAATATTTAAACATCGAGCTGTTACTTACCAAAATACGTAATATCGACGCAGTCGTCCACAATACGTAGATACATTCGGTGTGAAGAATGCTATGTGCACAGCACTAGCAATTTTCATCTACAACATGTCCCCGCCATTCACACCTCTTGTCAACCTGCTAACGAAAGAAAATGTATACATTAGGGCACTCCAAAGTCACTACAATGAGTATTTTTGTCTCTATTGTTAAAGCATAACGTAAAAATATTTAAACATCGTGCTGTTACATACCAAAATACGTAATATCGACGCACTCATCCACAGTACGTAGATACATTCGGTGTGAGGAATGCTATGTGCACAGCACTAGCGATTTTCTTCTACAACTGTCCCCGCCATTCACAACTCTTGTCAACCTGCCAACGAAAGAAAATGTATACATTAGCGCACTCCAAAGTCACCAGAATGAGTATTTTTATCTCTATTGTTAAAGCATAACATAAAAATATTTAAACATCGAGCTGTTACTTACCAAAATACGTAATATCGACGCAGTCGTCCACAATACGTAGATACATTCGGTGTGAAGAATGCTATGTGCACAGCACTAGCAATTTTCATCTACAACATGTCCCCGCCATTCACACCTCTTGTCAACCTGCTAACGAAAGAAAATGTATACATTAGGGCACTCCAAAGTCACCAGAATATGTATTTGTATCTCTATTATTAAAGTGTAACATAAAAATATTTAAACATCGAGATGTTACTTCCCAAAAAACGACATATCGACGCACTCATCCACAGCACGTAGATACATTCGGTGTGAGGAATGCTATGTGCACAGCACTAGCGATTTTCTTCTACAACTGTCCCCGCCATTCACAACTCTTGTCAACCTGCCAACGAAAGAAAATGTATACATTAGCGCACTCCAAAGTCACCAGAATGAGTATTTTTATCTCTATTGTTAAAGCATAACATAAAAATATTTAAACATCGAGCTGTTACTTACCAAAATACGTAATATCGACGCAGTCGTCCACAATACGTAGATACATTCGGTGTGAAGAATGCTATGTGCACAGCACTAGCAATTTTCATCTACAACATGTCCCCGCCATTCACACCTCTTGTCAACCTGCTAACGAAAGAAAATGTATACATTAGGGCACTCCAAAGTCACTACAATGAGTATTTTTGTCTCTATTGTTAAAGCATAACGTAAAAATATTTAAACATCGTGCTGTTACATACCAAAATACGTAATATCGACGCACTCATCCACAGTACGTAGATACATTCGGTGTGAGGAATGCTATGTGCACAGCACTAGCGATTTTCTTCTACAACTGTCCCCGCCATTCACAACTCTTGTCAACCTGCCAACGAAAGAAAATGTATACATTAGCGCACTCCAAAGTCACCAGAATGAGTATTTTTATCTCTATTGTTAAAGCATAACATAAAAATATTTAAACATCGAGCTGTTACTTACCAAAATACGTAATATCGACGCAGTCGTCCACAATACGTAGATACATTCGGTGTGAAGAATGCTATGTGCACAGCACTAGCAATTTTCATCTACAACATGTCCCCGCCATTCACACCTCTTGTCAACCTGCTAACGAAAGAAAATGTATACATTAGGGCACTCCAAAGTCACTACAATGAGTATTTTTGTCTCTATTGTTAAAGCATAACGTAAAAATATTTAAACATCGTGCTGTTACATACCAAAATACGTAATATCGACGCACTCATCCACAGTACGTAGATACATTCGGTGTGAGGAATGCTATGTGCACAGCACTAGCGATTTTCTTCTACAACTGTCCCCGCCATTCACAACTCTTGTCAACCTGCCAACGAAAGAAAATGTATACATTAGCGCACTCCAAAGTCACCAGAATGAGTATTTTTATCTCTATTGTTAAAGCATAACATAAAAATATTTAAACATTGAGCTGTTACTTACCAAAATACGTAATATCGACGCAGTCGTCCACAATACGTAGATACATTCGGTGTGAAGAATGCTATGTGCACAGCACTAGCAATTTTCATCTACAACATGTCCCCGCCATTCACACCTCTTGTCAACCTGCTAACGAAAGAAAATGTATACATTAGGGCACTCCAAAGTCACTACAATGAGTATTTTTGTCTCTATTGTTAAAGCATAACGTAAAAATATTTAAACATCGTGCTGTTACATACCAAAATACGTAATATCGACGCACTCATCCACAGTACGTAGATACATTCGGTGTGAGGAATGCTATGTGCACAGCACTAGCGATTTTCTTCTACAACTGTCCCCGCCATTCACAACTCTTGTCAACCTGCCAACGAAAGAAAATGTATACATTAGCGCACTCCAAAGTCACCAGAATGAGTATTTTTATCTCTATTGTTAAAGCATAACATAAAAATATTTAAACATCGAGCTGTTACTTACCAAAATACGTAATATCGACGCAGTCGTCCACAATACGTAGATACATTCGGTGTGAAGAATGCTATGTGCACAGCACTAGCAATTTTCATCTACAACATGTCCCCGCCATTCACACCTCTTGTCAACCTGCTAACGAAAGAAAATGTATACATTAGGGCACTCCAAAGTCACTACAATGAGTATTTTTGTCTCTATTGTTAAAGCATAACGTAAAAATATTTAAACATCGTGCTGTTACATACCAAAATACGTAATATCGACGCACTCATCCACAGTACGTAGATACATTCGGTGTGAGGAATGCTATGTGCACAGCACTAGCGATTTTCTTCTACAACTGTCCCCGCCATTCACAACTCTTGTCAACCTGCCAACGAAAGAAAATGTATACATTAGCGCACTCCAAAGTCACCAGAATGAGTATTTTTATCTCTATTGTTAAAGCATAACATAAAAATATTTAAACATCGAGCTGTTACTTACCAAAATACGTAATATCGACGCAGTCGTCCACAATACGTAGATACATTCGGTGTGAAGAATGCTATGTGCACAGCACTAGCAATTTTCATCTACAACATGTCCCCGCCATTCACACCTCTTGTCAACCTGCTAACGAAAGAAAATGTATACATTAGGGCACTCCAAAGTCACTACAATGAGTATTTTTGTCTCTATTGTTAAAGCATAACGTAAAAATATTTAAACATCGTGCTGTTACATACCAAAATACGTAATATCGACGCACTCATCCACAGTACGTAGATACATTCGGTGTGAGGAATGCTATGTGCACAGCACTAGCGATTTTCTTCTACAACTGTCCCCGCCATTCACAACTCTTGTCAACCTGCCAACGAAAGAAAATGTATACATTAGCGCACTCCAAAGTCACCAGAATGAGTATTTTTATCTCTATTGTTAAAGCATAACATAAAAATATTTAAACATCGAGCTGTTACTTACCAAAATACGTAATATCGACGCAGTCGTCCACAATACGTAGATACATTCGGTGTGAAGAATGCTATGTGCACAGCACTAGCAATTTTCATCTACAACATGTCCCCGCCATTCACACCTCTTGTCAACCTGCTAACGAAAGAAAATGTATACATTAGGGCACTCCAAAGTCACTACAATGAGTATTTTTGTCTCTATTGTTAAAGCATAACGTAAAAATATTTAAACATCGTGCTGTTACATACCAAAATACGTAATATCGACGCACTCATCCACAGTACGTAGATACATTCGGTGTGAGGAATGCTATGTGCACAGCACTAGCGATTTGCTTCTACAACTGTCCCCGCCATTCACAACTCTTGTCAACCTGCCAACGAAAGAAAATGTATACATTAGGGCACTCCAAAGTCACCAGAATGAGTATTTTTATCTCTATTGTTAAAGCATAACATAAAAATATTTAAACATCGAGCTGTTACTTACCAAAATACGTAATATCGACGCAGTCGTCCACAATACGTAGATACATTCGGTGTGAAGAATGCTATGTGCACAGCACTAGCAATTTTCATCTACAACATGTCCCCGCCATTCACACCTCTTGTCAACCTGCTAACGAAAGAAAATGTATACATTAGGGCACTCCAAAGTCACTACAATGAGTATTTTTGTCTCTATTGTTAAAGCATAACGTAAAAATATTTAAACATCGTGCTGTTACATACCAAAATACGTAATATCGACGCACTCATCCACAGTACGTAGATACATTCGGTGTGAGGAATGCTATGTGCACAGCACTAGCGATTTTCTTCTACAACTGTCCCCGCCATTCACAACTCTTGTCAACCTGCCAACGAAAGAAAATGTATACATTAGCGCACTCCAAAGTCACCAGAATGAGTATTTTTATCTCTATTGTTAAAGCATAACATAAAAATATTTAAACATCGAGCTGTTACTTACCAAAATACGTAATATCGACGCAGTCGTCCACAATACGTAGATACATTCGGTGTGAAGAATGCTATGTGCACAGCACTAGCAATTTTCATCTACAACATGTCCCCGCCATTCACACCTCTTGTCAACCTGCTAACGAAAGAAAATGTATACATTAGGGCACTCCAAAGTCACTACAATGAGTATTTTTGTCTCTATTGTTAAAGCATAACGTAAAAATATTTAAACATCGTGCTGTTACATACCAAAATACGTAATATCGACGCACTCATCCACAGTACGTAGATACATTCGGTGTGAGGAATGCTATGTGCACAGCACTAGCGATTTGCTTCTACAACTGTCCCCGCCATTCACAACTCTTGTCAACCTGCCAACGAAAGAAAATGTATACATTAGGGCACTCCAAAGTCACCAGAATGAGTATTTTTATCTCTATTGTTAAAGCATAACATAAAAATATTTAAACATCGAGCTGTTACTTACCAAAATACGTAATATCGACGCAGTCGTCCACAATACGTAGATACATTCGGTGTGAAGAATGCTATGTGCACAGCACTAGCAATTTTCATCTACAACATGTCCCCGCCATTCACACCTCTTGTCAACCTGCTAACGAAAGAAAATGTATACATTAGGGCACTCCAAAGTCACTACAATGAGTATTTTTGTCTCTATTGTTAAAGCATAACGTAAAAATATTTAAACATCGTGCTGTTACATACCAAAATACGTAATATCGACGCACTCATCCACAGTACGTAGATACATTCGGTGTGAGGAATGCTATGTGCACAGCACTAGCGATTTGCTTCTACAACTGTCCCCGCCATTCACAACTCTTGTCAACCTGCCAACGAAAGAAAATGTATACATTAGCGCACTCCAAAGTCACCAGAATGAGTATTTTTATCTCTATTGTTAAAGCATAACATAAAAATATTTAAACATCGAGCTGTTACTTACCAAAATACGTAATATCGACGCAGTCGTCCACAATACGTAGATACATTCGGTGTGAAGAATGCTATGTGCACAGCACTAGCAATTTTCATCTACAACATGTCCCCGCCATTCACACCTCTTGTCAACCTGCTAACGAAAGAAAATGTATACATTAGGGCACTCCAAAGTCACTACAATGAGTATTTTTGTCTCTATTGTTAAAGCATAACGTAAAAATATTTAAACATCGTGCTGTTACATACCAAAATACGTAATATCGACGCACTCATCCACAGTACGTAGATACATTCGGTGTGAGGAATGCTATGTGCACAGCACTAGCGATTTTCTTCTACAACTGTCCCCGCCATTCACAACTCTTGTCAACCTGCCAACGAAAGAAAATGTATACATTAGCGCACTCCAAAGTCACCAGAATGAGTATTTTTATCTCTATTGTTAAAGCATAACATAAAAATATTTAAACATCGAGCTGTTACTTACCAAAATACGTAATATCGACGCAGTCGTCCACAATACGTAGATACATTCGGTGTGAAGAATGCTATGTGCACAGCACTAGCAATTTTCATCTACAACATGTCCCCGCCATTCACACCTCTTGTCAACCTGCTAACGAAAGAAAATGTATACATTAGGGCACTCCAAAGTCACTACAATGAGTATTTTTGTCTCTATTGTTAAAGCATAACGTAAAAATATTTAAACATCGTGCTGTTACATACCAAAATACGTAATATCGACGCACTCATCCACAGTACGTAGATACATTCGGTGTGAGGAATGCTATGTGCACAGCACTAGCGATTTTCTTCTACAACTGTCCCCGCCATTCACAACTCTTGTCAACCTGCCAACGAAAGAAAATGTATACATTAGCGCACTCCAAAGTCACCAGAATGAGTATTTTTATCTCTATTGTTAAAGCATAACATAAAAATATTTAAACATCGAGCTGTTACTTACCAAAATACGTAATATCGACGCAGTCGTCCACAATACGTAGATACATTCGGTGTGAAGAATGCTATGTGCACAGCACTAGCAATTTTCATCTACAACATGTCCCCGCCATTCACACCTCTTGTCAACCTGCTAACGAAAGAAAATGTATACATTAGGGCACTCCAAAGTCACTACAATGAGTATTTTTGTCTCTATTGTTAAAGCATAACGTAAAAATATTTAAACATCGTGCTGTTACATACCAAAATACGTAATATCGACGCACTCATCCACAGTACGTAGATACATTCGGTGTGAGGAATGCTATGTGCACAGCACTAGCGATTTTCTTCTACAACTGTCCCCGCCATTCACAACTCTTGTCAACCTGCCAACGAAAGAAAATGTATACATTAGCGCACTCCAAAGTCACCAGAATGAGTATTTTTATCTCTATTGTTAAAGCATAACATAAAAATATTTAAACATCGAGCTGTTACTTACCAAAATACGTAATATCGACGCAGTCGTCCACAATACGTAGATACATTCGGTGTGAAGAATGCTATGTGCACAGCACTAGCAATTTTCATCTACAACATGTCCCCGCCATTCACACCTCTTGTCAACCTGCTAACGAAAGAAAATGTATACATTAGGGCACTCCAAAGTCACTACAATGAGTATTTTTGTCTCTATTGTTAAAGCATAACGTAAAAATATTTAAACATCGTGCTGTTACATACCAAAATACGTAATATCGACGCACTCATCCACAGTACGTAGATACATTCGGTGTGAGGAATGCTATGTGCACAGCACTAGCGATTTTCTTCTACAACTGTCCCCGCCATTCACAACTCTTGTCAACCTGCCAACGAAAGAAAATGTATACATTAGCGCACTCCAAAGTCACCAGAATGAGTATTTTTATCTCTATTGTTAAAGCATAACATAAAAATATTTAAACATCGAGCTGTTACTTACCAAAATACGTAATATCGACGCAGTCGTCCACAATACGTAGATACATTCGGTGTGAAGAATGCTATGTGCACAGCACTAGCAATTTTCATCTACAACATGTCCCCGCCATTCACACCTCTTGTCAACCTGCTAACGAAAGAAAATGTATACATTAGGGCACTCCAAAGTCACTACAATGAGTATTTTTGTCTCTATTGTTAAAGCATAACGTAAAAATATTTAAACATCGTGCTGTTACATACCAAAATACGTAATATCGACGCACTCATCCACAGTACGTAGATACATTCGGTGTGAGGAATGCTATGTGCACAGCACTAGCGATTTGCTTCTACAACTGTCCCCGCCATTCACAACTCTTGTCAACCTGCCAACGAAAGAAAATGTATACATTAGCGCACTCCAAAGTCACCAGAATGAGTATTTTTATCTCTATTGTTAAAGCATAACATAAAAATATTTAAACATCGAGCTGTTACTTACCAAAATACGTAATATCGACGCAGTCGTCCACAATACGTAGATACATTCGGTGTGAAGAATGCTATGTGCACAGCACTAGCAATTTTCATCTACAACATGTCCCCGCCATTCACACCTCTTGTCAACCTGCTAACGAAAGAAAATGTATACATTAGGGCACTCCAAAGTCACTACAATGAGTATTTTTGTCTCTATTGTTAAAGCATAACGTAAAAATATTTAAACATCGTGCTGTTACATACCAAAATACGTAATATCGACGCACTCATCCACAGTACGTAGATACATTCGGTGTGAGGAATGCTATGTGCACAGCACTAGCGATTTTCTTCTACAACTGTCCCCGCCATTCACAACTCTTGTCAACCTGCCAACGAAAGAAAATGTATACATTAGCGCACTCCAAAGTCACCAGAATGAGTATTTTTATCTCTATTGTTAAAGCATAACATAAAAATATTTAAACATCGAGCTGTTACTTACCAAAATACGTAATATCGACGCAGTCGTCCACAATACGTAGATACATTCGGTGTGAAGAATGCTATGTGCACAGCACTAGCAATTTTCATCTACAACATGTCCCCGCCATTCACACCTCTTGTCAACCTGCTAACGAAAGAAAATGTATACATTAGGGCACTCCAAAGTCACTACAATGAGTATTTTTGTCTCTATTGTTAAAGCATAACGTAAAAATATTTAAACATCGTGCTGTTACATACCAAAATACGTAATATCGACGCACTCATCCACAGTACGTAGATACTTTCGGTGTGAGGAATGCTATGTGCACAGCACTAGCTATTTTCTTCTACAACTGTCCCCGCCATTCACAACCCTTGTCAACCTGCCAACGAAAGAAAATGTATACATTAGCGCACTCCAAAGTCACCAGAATGAGTATTTTTATCTCTATTGTTAAAGCATAACATAAAAATATTTAAACATCGAGCTGTTACTTACCAAAATACGTAATATCGACGCAGTCGTCCACAATACGTAGATACATTCGGTGTGAAGAATGCTATGTGCACAGCACTAGCAATTTTCATCTACAACATGTCCCCGCCATTCACACCTCTTGTCAACCTGCTAACGAAAGAAAATGTATACATTAGGGCACTCCAAAGTCACTACAATGAGTATTTTTGTCTCTATTGTTAAAGCATAACGTAAAAATATTTAAACATCGTGCTGTTACATACCAAAATACGTAATATCGACGCACTCATCCACAGTACGTAGATACTTTCGGTGTGAGGAATGCTATGTGCACAGCACTAGCTATTTTCTTCTACAACTGTCCCCGCCATTCACAACCCTTGTCAACCTGCCAACGAAAGAAAATGTATACATTAGCGCACTCCAAAGTCACCAGAATGAGTATTTTTATCTCTATTGTTAAAGCATAACATAAAAATATTTAAACATCGAGCTGTTACTTACCAAAATACGTAATATCGACGCAGTCGTCCACAATACGTAGATACATTCGGTGTGAAGAATGCTATGTGCACAGCACTAGCAATTTTCATCTACAACATGTCCCCGCCATTCACACCTCTTGTCAACCTGCTAACGAAAGAAAATGTATACATTAGGGCACTCCAAAGTCACTACAATGAGTATTTTTGTCTCTATTGTTAAAGCATAACGTAAAAATATTTAAACATCGTGCTGTTACATACCAAAATACGTAATATCGACGCACTCATCCACAGTACGTAGATACATTCGGTGTGAGGAATGCTATGTGCACAGCACTAGCGATTTTCTTCTACAACTGTCCCCGCCATTCACAACTCTTGTCAACCTGCCAACGAAAGAAAATGTATACATTAGCGCACTCCAAAGTCACCAGAATGAGTATTTTTATCTCTATTGTTAAAGCATAACATAAAAATATTTAAACATCGAGCTGTTACTTACCAAAATACGTAATATCGACGCAGTCGTCCACAATACGTAGATACATTCGGTGTGAAGAATGCTATGTGCACAGCACTAGCAATTTTCATCTACAACATGTCCCCGCCATTCACACCTCTTGTCAACCTGCTAACGAAAGAAAATGTATACATTAGGGCACTCCAAAGTCACTACAATGAGTATTTTTGTCTCTATTGTTAAAGCATAACGTAAAAATATTTAAACATCGTGCTGTTACATACCAAAATACGTAATATCGACGCACTCATCCACAGTACGTAGATACATTCGGTGTGAGGAATGCTATGTGCACAGCACTAGCGATTTGCTTCTACAACTGTCCCCGCCATTCACAACTCTTGTCAACCTGCCAACGAAAGAAAATGTATACATTAGCGCACTCCAAAGTCACCAGAATGAGTATTTTTATCTCTATTGTTAAAGCATAACATAAAAATATTTAAACATCGAGCTGTTACTTACCAAAATACGTAATATCGACGCAGTCGTCCACAATACGTAGATACATTCGGTGTGAAGAATGCTATGTGCACAGCACTAGCAATTTTCATCTACAACATGTCCCCGCCATTCACACCTCTTGTCAACCTGCTAACGAAAGAAAATGTATACATTAGGGCACTCCAAAGTCACTACAATGAGTATTTTTGTCTCTATTGTTAAAGCATAACGTAAAAATATTTAAACATCGTGCTGTTACATACCAAAATACGTAATATCGACGCACTCATCCACAGTACGTAGATACATTCGGTGTGAGGAATGCTATGTGCACAGCACTAGCGATTTTCTTCTACAACTGTCCCCGCCATTCACAACTCTTGTCAACCTGCCAACGAAAGAAAATGTATACATTAGCGCACTCCAAAGTCACCAGAATGAGTATTTTTATCTCTATTGTTAAAGCATAACATAAAAATATTTAAACATCGAGCTGTTACTTACCAAAATACGTAATATCGACGCAGTCGTCCACAATACGTAGATACATTCGGTGTGAAGAATGCTATGTGCACAGCACTAGCAATTTTCATCTACAACATGTCCCCGCCATTCACACCTCTTGTCAACCTGCTAACGAAAGAAAATGTATACATTAGGGCACTCCAAAGTCACTACAATGAGTATTTTTGTCTCTATTGTTAAAGCATAACGTAAAAATATTTAAACATCGTGCTGTTACATACCAAAATACGTAATATCGACGCACTCATCCACAGTACGTAGATACTTTCGGTGTGAGGAATGCTATGTGCACAGCACTAGCTATTTTCTTCTACAACTGTCCCCGCCATTCACAACCCTTGTCAACCTGCCAACGAAAGAAAATGTATACATTAGCGCACTCCAAAGTCACCAGAATGAGTATTTTTATCTCTATTGTTAAAGCATAACATAAAAATATTTAAACATCGAGCTGTTACTTACCAAAATACGTAATATCGACGCAGTCGTCCACAATACGTAGATACATTCGGTGTGAAGAATGCTATGTGCACAGCACTAGCAATTTTCATCTACAACATGTCCCCGCCATTCACACCTCTTGTCAACCTGCTAACGAAAGAAAATGTATACATTAGGGCACTCCAAAGTCACTACAATGAGTATTTTTGTCTCTATTGTTAAAGCATAACGTAAAAATATTTAAACATCGTGCTGTTACATACCAAAATACGTAATATCGACGCACTCATCCACAGTACGTAGATACTTTCGGTGTGAGGAATGCTATGTGCACAGCACTAGCTATTTTCTTCTACAACTGTCCCCGCCATTCACAACCCTTGTCAACCTGCCAACGAAAGAAAATGTATACATTAGCGCACTCCAAAGTCACCAGAATGAGTATTTTTATCTCTATTGTTAAAGCATAACATAAAAATATTTAAACATCGAGCTGTTACTTACCAAAATACGTAATATCGACGCAGTCGTCCACAATACGTAGATACATTCGGTGTGAAGAATGCTATGTGCACAGCACTAGCAATTTTCATCTACAACATGTCCCCGCCATTCACACCTCTTGTCAACCTGCTAACGAAAGAAAATGTATACATTAGGGCACTCCAAAGTCACTACAATGAGTATTTTTGTCTCTATTGTTAAAGCATAACGTAAAAATATTTAAACATCGTGCTGTTACATACCAAAATACGTAATATCGACGCACTCATCCACAGTACGTAGATACATTCGGTGTGAGGAATGCTATGTGCACAGCACTAGCGATTTTCTTCTACAACTGTCCCCGCCATTCACAACTCTTGTCAACCTGCCAACGAAAGAAAATGTATACATTAGCGCACTCCAAAGTCACCAGAATGAGTATTTTTATCTCTATTGTTAAAGCATAACATAAAAATATTTAAACATCGAGCTGTTACTTACCAAAATACGTAATATCGACGCAGTCGTCCACAATACGTAGATACATTCGGTGTGAAGAATGCTATGTGCACAGCACTAGCAATTTTCATCTACAACATGTCCCCGCCATTCACACCTCTTGTCAACCTGCTAACGAAAGAAAATGTATACATTAGGGCACTCCAAAGTCACTACAATGAGTATTTTTGTCTCTATTGTTAAAGCATAACGTAAAAATATTTAAACATCGTGCTGTTACATACCAAAATACGTAATATCGACGCACTCATCCACAGTACGTAGATACATTCGGTGTGAGGAATGCTATGTGCACAGCACTAGCGATTTGCTTCTACAACTGTCCCCGCCATTCACAACTCTTGTCAACCTGCCAACGAAAGAAAATGTATACATTAGCGCACTCCAAAGTCACCAGAATGAGTATTTTTATCTCTATTGTTAAAGCATAACATAAAAATATTTAAACATCGAGCTGTTACTTACCAAAATACGTAATATCGACGCAGTCGTCCACAATACGTAGATACATTCGGTGTGAAGAATGCTATGTGCACAGCACTAGCAATTTTCATCTACAACATGTCCCCGCCATTCACACCTCTTGTCAACCTGCTAACGAAAGAAAATGTATACATTAGGGCACTCCAAAGTCACTACAATGAGTATTTTTGTCTCTATTGTTAAAGCATAACGTAAAAATATTTAAACATCGTGCTGTTACATACCAAAATACGTAATATCGACGCACTCATCCACAGTACGTAGATACATTCGGTGTGAGGAATGCTATGTGCACAGCACTAGCGATTTGCTTCTACAACTGTCCCCGCCATTCACAACTCTTGTCAACCTGCCAACGAAAGAAAATGTATACATTAGCGCACTCCAAAGTCACCAGAATGAGTATTTTTATCTCTATTGTTAAAGCATAACATAAAAATATTTAAACATCGAGCTGTTACTTACCAAAATACGTAATATCGACGCAGTCGTCCACAATACGTAGATACATTCGGTGTGAAGAATGCTATGTGCACAGCACTAGCAATTTTCATCTACAACATGTCCCCGCCATTCACACCTCTTGTCAACCTGCTAACGAAAGAAAATGTATACATTAGGGCACTCCAAAGTCACTACAATGAGTATTTTTGTCTCTATTGTTAAAGCATAACGTAAAAATATTTAAACATCGTGCTGTTACATACCAAAATACGTAATATCGACGCACTCATCCACAGTACGTAGATACATTCGGTGTGAGGAATGCTATGTGCACAGCACTAGCGATTTTCTTCTACAACTGTCCCCGCCATTCACAACTCTTGTCAACCTGCCAACGAAAGAAAATGTATACATTAGCGCACTCCAAAGTCACCAGAATGAGTATTTTTATCTCTATTGTTAAAGCATAACATAAAAATATTTAAACATCGAGCTGTTACTTACCAAAATACGTAATATCGACGCAGTCGTCCACAATACGTAGATACATTCGGTGTGAAGAATGCTATGTGCACAGCACTAGCAATTTTCATCTACAACATGTCCCCGCCATTCACACCTCTTGTCAACCTGCTAACGAAAGAAAATGTATACATTAGGGCACTCCAAAGTCACTACAATGAGTATTTTTGTCTCTATTGTTAAAGCATAACGTAAAAATATTTAAACATCGTGCTGTTACATACCAAAATACGTAATATCGACGCACTCATCCACAGTACGTAGATACATTCGGTGTGAGGAATGCTATGTGCACAGCACTAGCGATTTTCTTCTACAACTGTCCCCGCCATTCACAACTCTTGTCAACCTGCCAACGAAAGAAAATGTATACATTAGCGCACTCCAAAGTCACCAGAATGAGTATTTTTATCTCTATTGTTAAAGCATAACATAAAAATATTTAAACATCGAGCTGTTACTTACCAAAATACGTAATATCGACGCAGTCGTCCACAATACGTAGATACATTCGGTGTGAAGAATGCTATGTGCACAGCACTAGCAATTTTCATCTACAACATGTCCACGCCATTCACACCTCTTGTCAACCTGCTAACGAAAGAAAATGTATACATTAGGGCACTCCAAAGTCACTACAATGAGTATTTTTGTCTCTATTGTTAAAGCATAACGTAAAAATATTTAAACATCGTGCTGTTACATACCAAAATACGTAATATCGACGCACTCATCCACAGTACGTAGATACATTCGGTGTGAGGAATGCTATGTGCACAGCACTAGCGATTTTCTTCTACAACTGTCCCCGCCATTCACAACTCTTGTCAACCTGCCAACGAAAGAAAATGTATACATTAGCGCACTCCAAAGTCACCAGAATGAGTATTTTTATCTCTATTGTTAAAGCATAACATAAAAATATTTAAACATCGAGCTGTTACTTACCAAAATACGTAATATCGACGCAGTCGTCCACAATACGTAGATACATTCGGTGTGAAGAATGCTATGTGCACAGCACTAGCAATTTTCATCTACAACATGTCCCCGCCATTCACACCTCTTGTCAACCTGCTAACGAAAGAAAATGTATACATTAGGGCACTCCAAAGTCACTACAATGAGTATTTTTGTCTCTATTGTTAAAGCATAACGTAAAAATATTTAAACATCGTGCTGTTACATACCAAAATACGTAATATCGACGCACTCATCCACAGTACGTAGATACATTCGGTGTGAGGAATGCTATGTGCACAGCACTAGCGATTTTCTTCTACAACTGTCCCCGCCATTCACAACTCTTGTCAACCTGCCAACGAAAGAAAATGTATACATTAGCGCACTCCAAAGTCACCAGAATGAGTATTTTTATCTCTATTGTTAAAGCATAACATAAAAATATTTAAACATCGAGCTGTTACTTACCAAAATACGTAATATCGACGCAGTCGTCCACAATACGTAGATACATTCGGTGTGAAGAATGCTATGTGCACAGCACTAGCAATTTTCATCTACAACATGTCCCCGCCATTCACACCTCTTGTCAACCTGCTAACGAAAGAAAATGTATACATTAGGGCACTCCAAAGTCACTACAATGAGTATTTTTGTCTCTATTGTTAAAGCATAACGTAAAAATATTTAAACATCGTGCTGTTACATACCAAAATACGTAATATCGACGCACTCATCCACAGTACGTAGATACATTCGGTGTGAGGAATGCTATGTGCACAGCACTAGCGATTTTCTTCTACAACTGTCCCCGCCATTCACAACTCTTGTCAACCTGCCAACGAAAGAAAATGTATACATTAGCGCACTCCAAAGTCACCAGAATGAGTATTTTTATCTCTATTGTTAAAGCATAACATAAAAATATTTAAACATCGAGCTGTTACTTACCAAAATACGTAATATCGACGCAGTCGTCCACAATACGTAGATACATTCGGTGTGAAGAATGCTATGTGCACAGCACTAGCAATTTTCATCTACAACATGTCCACGCCATTCACACCTCTTGTCAACCTGCTAACGAAAGAAAATGTATACATTAGGGCACTCCAAAGTCACTACAATGAGTATTTTTGTCTCTATTGTTAAAGCATAACGTAAAAATATTTAAACATCGTGCTGTTACATACCAAAATACGTAATATCGACGCACTCATCCACAGTACGTAGATACATTCGGTGTGAGGAATGCTATGTGCACAGCACTAGCGATTTTCTTCTACAACTGTCCCCGCCATTCACAACTCTTGTCAACCTGCCAACGAAAGAAAATGTATACATTAGCGCACTCCAAAGTCACCAGAATGAGTATTTTTATCTCTATTGTTAAAGCATAACATAAAAATATTTAAACATCGAGCTGTTACTTACCAAAATACGTAATATCGACGCAGTCGTCCACAATACGTAGATACATTCGGTGTGAAGAATGCTATGTGCACAGCACTAGCAATTTTCATCTACAACATGTCCCCGCCATTCACACCTCTTGTCAACCTGCTAACGAAAGAAAATGTATACATTAGGGCACTCCAAAGTCACTACAATGAGTATTTTTGTCTCTATTGTTAAAGCATAACGTAAAAATATTTAAACATCGTGCTGTTACATACCAAAATACGTAATATCGACGCACTCATCCACAGTACGTAGATACATTCGGTGTGAGGAATGCTATGTGCACAGCACTAGCGATTTTCTTCTACAACTGTCCCCGCCATTCACAACTCTTGTCAACCTGCCAACGAAAGAAAATGTATACATTAGCGCACTCCAAAGTCACCAGAATGAGTATTTTTATCTCTATTGTTAAAGCATAACATAAAAATATTTAAACATCGAGCTGTTACTTACCAAAATACGTAATATCGACGCAGTCGTCCACAATACGTAGATACATTCGGTGTGAAGAATGCTATGTGCACAGCACTAGCAATTTTCATCTACAACATGTCCACGCCATTCACACCTCTTGTCAACCTGCTAACGAAAGAAAATGTATACATTAGGGCACTCCAAAGTCACTACAATGAGTATTTTTGTCTCTATTGTTAAAGCATAACGTAAAAATATTTAAACATCGTGCTGTTACATACCAAAATACGTAATATCGACGCACTCATCCACAGTACGTAGATACATTCGGTGTGAGGAATGCTATGTGCACAGCACTAGCGATTTTCTTCTACAACTGTCCCCGCCATTCACAACTCTTGTCAACCTGCCAACGAAAGAAAATGTATACATTAGCGCACTCCAAAGTCACCAGAATGAGTATTTTTATCTCTATTGTTAAAGCATAACATAAAAATATTTAAACATCGAGCTGTTACTTACCAAAATACGTAATATCGACGCAGTCGTCCACAATACGTAGATACATTCGGTGTGAAGAATGCTATGTGCACAGCACTAGCAATTTTCATCTACAACATGTCCCCGCCATTCACACCTCTTGTCAACCTGCTAACGAAAGAAAATGTATACATTAGGGCACTCCAAAGTCACTACAATGAGTATTTTTGTCTCTATTGTTAAAGCATAACGTAAAAATATTTAAACATCGTGCTGTTACATACCAAAATACGTAATATCGACGCACTCATCCACAGTACGTAGATACATTCGGTGTGAGGAATGCTATGTGCACAGCACTAGCGATTTTCTTCTACAACTGTCCCCGCCATTCACAATTCACAACTCTTGTCAACCTGCCAACGAAAGAAAATGTATACATTAGCGCACTCCAAAGTCACCAGAATGAGTATTTTTATCTCTATTGTTAAAGCATAACATAAAAATATTTAAACATCGAGCTGTTACTTACCAAAATACGTAATATCGACGCAGTCGTCCACAATACGTAGATACATTCGGTGTGAAGAATGCTATGTGCACAGCACTAGCAATTTTCATCTACAACATGTCCCCGCCATTCACACCTCTTGTCAACCTGCTAACGAAAGAAAATGTATACATTAGGGCACTCCAAAGTCACTACAATGAGTATTTTTGTCTCTATTGTTAAAGCATAACGTAAAAATATTTAAACATCGTGCTGTTACATACCAAAATACGTAATATCGACGCACTCATCCACAGTACGTAGATACATTCGGTGTGAGGAATGCTATGTGCACAGCACTAGCGATTTTCTTCTACAACTGTCCCCGCCATTCACAACTCTTGTCAACCTGCCAACGAAAGAAAATGTATACATTAGCGCACTCCAAAGTCACCAGAATGAGTATTTTTATCTCTATTGTTAAAGCATAACATAAAAATATTTAAACATCGAGCTGTTACTTACCAAAATACGTAATATCGACGCAGTCGTCCACAATACGTAGATACATTCGGTGTGAAGAATGCTATGTGCACAGCACTAGCAATTTTCATCTACAACATGTCCCCGCCATTCACACCTCTTGTCAACCTGCTAACGAAAGAAAATGTATACATTAGGGCACTCCAAAGTCACTACAATGAGTATTTTTGTCTCTATTGTTAAAGCATAACGTAAAAATATTTAAACATCGTGCTGTTACATACCAAAATACGTAATATCGACGCACTCATCCACAGTACGTAGATACATTCGGTGTGAGGAATGCTATGTGCACAGCACTAGCGATTTTCTTCTACAACTGTCCCCGCCATTCACAACTCTTGTCAACCTACCAACGAAAGAAAATGTATACATTAGCGCACTCCAAAGTCACCAGAATGAGTATTTTTATCTCTATTGTTAAAGCATAACATAAAAATATTTAAACATCGAGCTGTTACTTACCAAAATACGTAATATCGACGCAGTCGTCCACAATACGTAGATACATTCGGTGTGAAGAATGCTATGTGCACAGCACTAGCAATTTTCATCTACAACATGTCCCCGCCATTCACACCTCTTGTCAACCTGCTAACGAAAGAAAATGTATACATTAGGGCACTCCAAAGTCACTACAATGAGTATTTTTGTCTCTATTGTTAAAGCATAACGTAAAAATATTTAAACATCGTGCTGTTACATACCAAAATACGTAATATCGACGCACTCATCCACAGTACGTAGATACATTCGGTGTGAGGAATGCTATGTGCACAGCACTAGCGATTTTCTTCTACAACTGTCCCCGCCATTCACAACTCTTGTCAACCTGCCAACGAAAGAAAATGTATACATTAGCGCACTCCAAAGTCACCAGAATGAGTATTTTTATCTCTATTGTTAAAGCATAACATAAAAATATTTAAACATCGAGCTGTTACTTACCAAAATACGTAATATCGACGCAGTCGTCCACAATACGTAGATACATTCGGTGTGAAGAATGCTATGTGCACAGCACTAGCAATTTTCATCTACAACATGTCCCCGCCATTCACACCTCTTGTCAACCTGCTAACGAAAGAAAATGTATACATTAGGGCACTCCAAAGTCACTACAATGAGTATTTTTGTCTCTATTGTTAAAGCATAACGTAAAAATATTTAAACATCGTGCTGTTACATACCAAAATACGTAATATCGACGCACTCATCCACAGTACGTAGATACATTCGGTGTGAGGAATGCTATGTGCACAGCACTAGCGATTTTCTTCTACAACTGTCCCCGCCATTCACAACTCTTGTCAACCTGCCAACGAAAGAAAATGTATACATTAGCGCACTCCAAAGTCACCAGAATGAGTATTTTTATCTCTATTGTTAAAGCATAACATAAAAATATTTAAACATCGAGCTGTTACTTACCAAAATACGTAATATCGACGCAGTCGTCCACAATACGTAGATACATTCGGTGTGAAGAATGCTATGTGCACAGCACTAGCAATTTTCATCTACAACATGTCCCCGCCATTCACACCTCTTGTCAACCTGCTAACGAAAGAAAATGTATACATTAGGGCACTCCAAAGTCACTACAATGAGTATTTTTGTCTCTATTGTTAAAGCATAACGTAAAAATATTTAAACATCGTGCTGTTACATACCAAAATACGTAATATCGACGCACTCATCCACAGTACGTAGATACATTCGGTGTGAGGAATGCTATGTGCACAGCACTAGCGATTTTCTTCTACAACTGTCCCCGCCATTCACAACTCTTGTCAACCTGCCAACGAAAGAAAATGTATACATTAGCGCACTCCAAAGTCACCAGAATGAGTATTTTTATCTCTATTGTTAAAGCATAACATAAAAATATTTAAACATCGAGCTGTTACTTACCAAAATACGTAATATCGACGCAGTCGTCCACAATACGTAGATACATTCGGTGTGAAGAATGCTATGTGCACAGCACTAGCAATTTTCATCTACAACATGTCCCCGCCATTCACACCTCTTGTCAACCTGCTAACGAAAGAAAATGTATACATTAGGGCACTCCAAAGTCACTACAATGAGTATTTTTGTCTCTATTGTTAAAGCATAACGTAAAAATATTTAAACATCGTGCTGTTACATACCAAAATACGTAATATCGACGCACTCATCCACAGTACGTAGATACATTCGGTGTGAGGAATGCTATGTGCACAGCACTAGCGATTTTCTTCTACAACTGTCCCCGCCATTCACAACTCTTGTCAACCTGCCAACGAAAGAAAATGTATACATTAGCGCACTCCAAAGTCACCAGAATGAGTATTTTTATCTCTATTGTTAAAGCATAACATAAAAATATTTAAACATCGAGCTGTTACTTACCAAAATACGTAATATCGACGCAGTCGTCCACAATACGTAGATACATTCGGTGTGAAGAATGCTATGTGCACAGCACTAGCAATTTTCATCTACAACATGTCCCCGCCATTCACACCTCTTGTCAACCTGCTAACGAAAGAAAATGTATACATTAGGGCACTCCAAAGTCACTACAATGAGTATTTTTGTCTCTATTGTTAAAGCATAACGTAAAAATATTTAAACATCGAGCTGTTACATACCAAAATACGTAATATCGACGCACTCATCCACAGTACGTAGATACATTCGGTGTGAGGAATGCTATGTGCACAGCACTAGCGATTTTCTTCTACAACTGTCCCCGCCATTCACAATTCACAACTCTTGTCAACCTGCCAACGAAAGAAAATGTATACATTAGCGCACTCCAAAGTCACCAGAATGAGTATTTTTATCTCTATTGTTAAAGCATAACATAAAAATATTTAAACATCGAGCTGTTACTTACCAAAATACGTAATATCGACGCAGTCGTCCACAATACGTAGATACATTCGGTGTGAAGAATGCTATGTGCACAGCACTAGCAATTTTCATCTACAACATGTCCCCGCCATTCACACCTCTTGTCAACCTGCTAACGAAAGAAAATGTATACATTAGGGCACTCCAAAGTCACTACAATGAGTATTTTTGTCTCTATTGTTAAAGCATAACGTAAAAATATTTAAACATCGTGCTGTTACATACCAAAATACGTAATATCGACGCACTCATCCACAGTACGTAGATACATTCGGTGTGAGGAATGCTATGTGCACAGCACTAGCGATTTTCTTCTACAACTGTCCCCGCCATTCACAACTCTTGTCAACCTGCCAACGAAAGAAAATGTATACATTAGCGCACTCCAAAGTCACCAGAATGAGTATTTTTATCTCTATTGTTAAAGCATAACATAAAAATATTTAAACATCGAGCTGTTACTTACCAAAATACGTAATATCGACGCAGTCGTCCACAATACGTAGATACATTCGGTGTGAAGAATGCTATGTGCACAGCACTAGCAATTTTCATCTACAACATGTCCCCGCCATTCACACCTCTTGTCAACCTGCTAACGAAAGAAAATGTATACATTAGGGCACTCCAAAGTCACTACAATGAGTATTTTTGTCTCTATTGTTAAAGCATAACGTAAAAATATTTAAACATCGTGCTGTTACATACCAAAATACGTAATATCGACGCACTCATCCACAGTACGTAGATACATTCGGTGTGAGGAATGCTATGTGCACAGCACTAGCGATTTTCTTCTACAACTGTCCCCGCCATTCACAACTCTTGTCAACCTGCCAACGAAAGAAAATGTATACATTAGCGCACTCCAAAGTCACCAGAATGAGTATTTTTATCTCTATTGTTAAAGCATAACATAAAAATATTTAAACATCGAGCTGTTACTTACCAAAATACGTAATATCGACGCAGTCGTCCACAATACGTAGATACATTCGGTGTGAAGAATGCTATGTGCACAGCACTAGCAATTTTCATCTACAACATGTCCCCGCCATTCACACCTCTTGTCAACCTGCTAACGAAAGAAAATGTATACATTAGGGCACTCCAAAGTCACTACAATGAGTATTTTTGTCTCTATTGTTAAAGCATAACGTAAAAATATTTAAACATCGTGCTGTTACATACCAAAATACGTAATATCGACGCACTCATCCACAGTACGTAGATACATTCGGTGTGAGGAATGCTATGTGCACAGCACTAGCGATTTTCTTCTACAACTGTCCCCGCCATTCACAACTCTTGTCAACCTGCCAACGAAAGAAAATGTATACATTAGCGCACTCCAAAGTCACCAGAATGAGTATTTTTATCTCTATTGTTAAAGCATAACATAAAAATATTTAAACATCGAGCTGTTACTTACCAAAATACGTAATATCGACGCAGTCGTCCACAATACGTAGATACATTCGGTGTGAAGAATGCTATGTGCACAGCACTAGCAATTTTCATCTACAACATGTCCCCGCCATTCACACCTCTTGTCAACCTGCTAACGAAAGAAAATGTATACATTAGGGCACTCCAAAGTCACTACAATGAGTATTTTTGTCTCTATTGTTAAAGCATAACGTAAAAATATTTAAACATCGTGCTGTTACATACCAAAATACGTAATATCGACGCACTCATCCACAGTACGTAGATACATTCGGTGTGAGGAATGCTATGTGCACAGCACTAGCGATTTTCTTCTACAACTGTCCCCGCCATTCACAACTCTTGTCAACCTGCCAACGAAAGAAAATGTATACATTAGCGCACTCCAAAGTCACCAGAATGAGTATTTTTATCTCTATTGTTAAAGCATAACATAAAAATATTTAAACATCGAGCTGTTACTTACCAAAATACGTAATATCGACGCAGTCGTCCACAATACGTAGATACATTCGGTGTGAAGAATGCTATGTGCACAGCACTAGCAATTTTCATCTACAACATGTCCCCGCCATTCACACCTCTTGTCAACCTGCTAACGAAAGAAAATGTATACATTAGGGCACTCCAAAGTCACTACAATGAGTATTTTTGTCTCTATTGTTAAAGCATAACGTAAAAATATTTAAACATCGTGCTGTTACATACCAAAATACGTAATATCGACGCACTCATCCACAGTACGTAGATACATTCGGTGTGAGGAATGCTATGTGCACAGCACTAGCGATTTTCTTCTACAACTGTCCCCGCCATTCACAACTCTTGTCAACCTGCCAACGAAAGAAAATGTATACATTAGCGCACTCCAAAGTCACCAGAATGAGTATTTTTATCTCTATTGTTAAAGCATAACATAAAAATATTTAAACATCGAGCTGTTACTTACCAAAATACGTAATATCGACGCAGTCGTCCACAATACGTAGATACATTCGGTGTGAAGAATGCTATGTGCACAGCACTAGCAATTTTCATCTACAACATGTCCCCGCCATTCACACCTCTTGTCAACCTGCTAACGAAAGAAAATGTATACATTAGGGCACTCCAAAGTCACTACAATGAGTATTTTTGTCTCTATTGTTAAAGCATAACGTAAAAATATTTAAACATCGTGCTGTTACATACCAAAATACGTAATATCGACGCACTCATCCACAGTACGTAGATACATTCGGTGTGAGGAATGCTATGTGCACAGCACTAGCGATTTTCTTCTACAACTGTCCCCGCCATTCACAACTCTTGTCAACCTGCCAACGAAAGAAAATGTATACATTAGCGCACTCCAAAGTCACCAGAATGAGTATTTTTATCTCTATTGTTAAAGCATAACATAAAAATATTTAAACATCGAGCTGTTACTTACCAAAATACGTAATATCGACGCAGTCGTCCACAATACGTAGATACATTCGGTGTGAAGAATGCTATGTGCACAGCACTAGCAATTTTCATCTACAACATGTCCCCGCCATTCACACCTCTTGTCAACCTGCTAACGAAAGAAAATGTATACATTAGGGCACTCCAAAGTCACTACAATGAGTATTTTTGTCTCTATTGTTAAAGCATAACGTAAAAATATTTAAACATCGTGCTGTTACATACCAAAATACGTAATATCGACGCACTCATCCACAGTACGTAGATACATTCGGTGTGAGGAATGCTATGTGCACAGCACTAGCGATTTTCTTCTACAACTGTCCCCGCCATTCACAACTCTTGTCAACCTGCCAACGAAAGAAAATGTATACATTAGCGCACTCCAAAGTCACCAGAATGAGTATTTTTATCTCTATTGTTAAAGCATAACATAAAAATATTTAAACATCGAGCTGTTACTTACCAAAATACGTAATATCGACGCAGTCGTCCACAATACGTAGATACATTCGGTGTGAAGAATGCTATGTGCACAGCACTAGCAATTTTCATCTACAACATGTCCCCGCCATTCACACCTCTTGTCAACCTGCTAACGAAAGAAAATGTATACATTAGGGCACTCCAAAGTCACTACAATGAGTATTTTTGTCTCTATTGTTAAAGCATAACGTAAAAATATTTAAACATCGTGCTGTTACATACCAAAATACGTAATATCGACGCACTCATCCACAGTACGTAGATACATTCGGTGTGAGGAATGCTATGTGCACAGCACTAGCGATTTTCTTCTACAACTGTCCCCGCCATTCACAACTCTTGTCAACCTGCCAACGAAAGAAAATGTATACATTAGCGCACTCCAAAGTCACCAGAATGAGTATTTTTATCTCTATTGTTAAAGCATAACATAAAAATATTTAAACATCGAGCTGTTACTTACCAAAATACGTAATATCGACGCAGTCGTCCACAATACGTAGATACATTCGGTGTGAAGAATGCTATGTGCACAGCACTAGCAATTTTCATCTACAACATGTCCCCGCCATTCACACCTCTTGTCAACCTGCTAACGAAAGAAAATGTATACATTAGGGCACTCCAAAGTCACTACAATGAGTATTTTTGTCTCTATTGTTAAAGCATAACGTAAAAATATTTAAACATCGTGCTGTTACATACCAAAATACGTAATATCGACGCACTCATCCACAGTACGTAGATACATTCGGTGTGAGGAATGCTATGTGCACAGCACTAGCGATTTTCTTCTACAACTGTCCCCGCCATTCACAACTCTTGTCAACCTGCCAACGAAAGAAAATGTATACATTAGCGCACTCCAAAGTCACCAGAATGAGTATTTTTATCTCTATTGTTAAAGCATAACATAAAAATATTTAAACATCGAGCTGTTACTTACCAAAATACGTAATATCGACGCAGTCGTCCACAATACGTAGATACATTCGGTGTGAAGAATGCTATGTGCACAGCACTAGCAATTTTCATCTACAACATGTCCCCGCCATTCACACCTCTTGTCAACCTGCTAACGAAAGAAAATGTATACATTAGGGCACTCCAAAGTCACTACAATGAGTATTTTTGTCTCTATTGTTAAAGCATAACGTAAAAATATTTAAACATCGTGCTGTTACATACCAAAATACGTAATATCGACGCACTCATCCACAGTACGTAGATACATTCGGTGTGAGGAATGCTATGTGCACAGCACTAGCGATTTTCTTCTACAACTGTCCCCGCCATTCACAACTCTTGTCAACCTGCCAACGAAAGAAAATGTATACATTAGCGCACTCCAAAGTCACCAGAATGAGTATTTTTATCTCTATTGTTAAAGCATAACATAAAAATATTTAAACATCGAGCTGTTACTTACCAAAATACGTAATATCGACGCAGTCGTCCACAATACGTAGATACATTCGGTGTGAAGAATGCTATGTGCACAGCACTAGCAATTTTCATCTACAACATGTCCCCGCCATTCACACCTCTTGTCAACCTGCTAACGAAAGAAAATGTATACATTAGGGCACTCCAAAGTCACTACAATGAGTATTTTTGTCTCTATTGTTAAAGCATAACGTAAAAATATTTAAACATCGTGCTGTTACATACCAAAATACGTAATATCGACGCACTCATCCACAGTACGTAGATACATTCGGTGTGAGGAATGCTATGTGCACAGCACTAGCGATTTTCTTCTACAACTGTCCCCGCCATTCACAATTCACAACTCTTGTCAACCTGCCAACGAAAGAAAATGTATACATTAGCGCACTCCAAAGTCACCAGAATGAGTATTTTTATCTCTATTGTTAAAGCATAACATAAAAATATTTAAACATCGAGCTGTTACTTACCAAAATACGTAATATCGACGCAGTCGTCCACAATACGTAGATACATTCGGTGTGAAGAATGCTATGTGCACAGCACTAGCAATTTTCATCTACAACATGTCCCCGCCATTCACACCTCTTGTCAACCTGCTAACGAAAGAAAATGTATACATTAGGGCACTCCAAAGTCACTACAATGAGTATTTTTGTCTCTATTGTTAAAGCATAACGTAAAAATATTTAAACATCGTGCTGTTACATACCAAAATACGTAATATCGACGCACTCATCCACAGTACGTAGATACATTCGGTGTGAGGAATGCTATGTGCACAGCACTAGCGATTTTCTTCTACAACTGTCCCCGCCATTCACAACTCTTGTCAACCTGCCAACGAAAGAAAATGTATACATTAGCGCACTCCAAAGTCACCAGAATGAGTATTTTTATCTCTATTGTTAAAGCATAACATAAAAATATTTAAACATCGAGCTGTTACTTACCAAAATACGTAATATCGACGCAGTCGTCCACAATACGTAGATACATTCGGTGTGAAGAATGCTATGTGCACAGCACTAGCAATTTTCATCTACAACATGTCCCCGCCATTCACACCTCTTGTCAACCTGCTAACGAAAGAAAATGTATACATTAGGGCACTCCAAAGTCACTACAATGAGTATTTTTGTCTCTATTGTTAAAGCATAACGTAAAAATATTTAAACATCGTGCTGTTACATACCAAAATACGTAATATCGACGCACTCATCCACAGTACGTAGATACATTCGGTGTGAGGAATGCTATGTGCACAGCACTAGCGATTTTCTTCTACAACTGTCCCCGCCATTCACAACTCTTGTCAACCTGCCAACGAAAGAAAATGTATACATTAGCGCACTCCAAAGTCACCAGAATGAGTATTTTTATCTCTATTGTTAAAGCATAACATAAAAATATTTAAACATCGAGCTGTTACTTACCAAAATACGTAATATCGACGCAGTCGTCCACAATACGTAGATACATTCGGTGTGAAGAATGCTATGTGCACAGCACTAGCAATTTTCATCTACAACATGTCCCCGCCATTCACACCTCTTGTCAACCTGCTAACGAAAGAAAATGTATACATTAGGGCACTCCAAAGTCACTACAATGAGTATTTTTGTCTCTATTGTTAAAGCATAACGTAAAAATATTTAAACATCGTGCTGTTACATACCAAAATACGTAATATCGACGCACTCATCCACAGTACGTAGATACATTCGGTGTGAGGAATGCTATGTGCACAGCACTAGCGATTTTCTTCTACAACTGTCCCCGCCATTCACAACTCTTGTCAACCTGCCAACGAAAGAAAATGTATACATTAGCGCACTCCAAAGTCACCAGAATGAGTATTTTTATCTCTATTGTTAAAGCATAACATAAAAATATTTAAACATCGAGCTGTTACTTACCAAAATACGTAATATCGACGCAGTCGTCCACAATACGTAGATACATTCGGTGTGAAGAATGCTATGTGCACAGCACTAGCAATTTTCATCTACAACATGTCCCCGCCATTCACACCTCTTGTCAACCTGCTAACGAAAGAAAATGTATACATTAGGGCACTCCAAAGTCACTACAATGAGTATTTTTGTCTCTATTGTTAAAGCATAACGTAAAAATATTTAAACATCGTGCTGTTACATACCAAAATACGTAATATCGACGCACTCATCCACAGTACGTAGATACATTCGGTGTGAGGAATGCTATGTGCACAGCACTAGCGATTTTCTTCTACAACTGTCCCCGCCATTCACAACTCTTGTCAACCTGCCAACGAAAGAAAATGTATACATTAGCGCACTCCAAAGTCACCAGAATGAGTATTTTTATCTCTATTGTTAAAGCATAACATAAAAATATTTAAACATCGAGCTGTTACTTACCAAAATACGTAATATCGACGCAGTCGTCCACAATACGTAGATACATTCGGTGTGAAGAATGCTATGTGCACAGCACTAGCAATTTTCATCTACAACATGTCCCCGCCATTCACACCTCTTGTCAACCTGCTAACGAAAGAAAATGTATACATTAGGGCACTCCAAAGTCACTACAATGAGTATTTTTGTCTCTATTGTTAAAGCATAACGTAAAAATATTTAAACATCGTGCTGTTACATACCAAAATACGTAATATCGACGCACTCATCCACAGTACGTAGATACATTCGGTGTGAGGAATGCTATGTGCACAGCACTAGCGATTTTCTTCTACAACTGTCCCCGCCATTCACAACTCTTGTCAACCTGCCAACGAAAGAAAATGTATACATTAGCGCACTCCAAAGTCACCAGAATGAGTATTTTTATCTCTATTGTTAAAGCATAACATAAAAATATTTAAACATCGAGCTGTTACTTACCAAAATACGTAATATCGACGCAGTCGTCCACAATACGTAGATACATTCGGTGTGAAGAATGCTATGTGCACAGCACTAGCAATTTTCATCTACAACATGTCCCCGCCATTCACACCTCTTGTCAACCTGCTAACGAAAGAAAATGTATACATTAGGGCACTCCAAAGTCACTACAATGAGTATTTTTGTCTCTATTGTTAAAGCATAACGTAAAAATATTTAAACATCGTGCTGTTACATACCAAAATACGTAATATCGACGCACTCATCCACAGTACGTAGATACATTCGGTGTGAGGAATGCTATGTGCACAGCACTAGCGATTTTCTTCTACAACTGTCCCCGCCATTCACAACTCTTGTCAACCTGCCAACGAAAGAAAATGTATACATTAGCGCACTCCAAAGTCACCAGAATGAGTATTTTTATCTCTATTGTTAAAGCATAACATAAAAATATTTAAACATCGAGCTGTTACTTACCAAAATACGTAATATCGACGCAGTCGTCCACAATACGTAGATACATTCGGTGTGAAGAATGCTATGTGCACAGCACTAGCAATTTTCATCTACAACATGTCCCCGCCATTCACACCTCTTGTCAACCTGCTAACGAAAGAAAATGTATACATTAGGGCACTCCAAAGTCACTACAATGAGTATTTTTGTCTCTATTGTTAAAGCATAACGTAAAAATATTTAAACATCGTGCTGTTACATACCAAAATACGTAATATCGACGCACTCATCCACAGTACGTAGATACATTCGGTGTGAGGAATGCTATGTGCACAGCACTAGCGATTTTCTTCTACAACTGTCCCCGCCATTCACAACTCTTGTCAACCTGCCAACGAAAGAAAATGTATACATTAGCGCACTCCAAAGTCACCAGAATGAGTATTTTTATCTCTATTGTTAAAGCATAACATAAAAATATTTAAACATCGAGCTGTTACTTACCAAAATACGTAATATCGACGCAGTCGTCCACAATACGTAGATACATTCGGTGTGAAGAATGCTATGTGCACAGCACTAGCAATTTTCATCTACAACATGTCCCCGCCATTCACACCTCTTGTCAACCTGCTAACGAAAGAAAATGTATACATTAGGGCACTCCAAAGTCACTACAATGAGTATTTTTGTCTCTATTGTTAAAGCATAACGTAAAAATATTTAAACATCGTGCTGTTACATACCAAAATACGTAATATCGACGCACTCATCCACAGTACGTAGATACATTCGGTGTGAGGAATGCTATGTGCACAGCACTAGCGATTTTCTTCTACAACTGTCCCCGCCATTCACAACTCTTGTCAACCTGCCAACGAAAGAAAATGTATACATTAGCGCACTCCAAAGTCACCAGAATGAGTATTTTTATCTCTATTGTTAAAGCATAACATAAAAATATTTAAACATCGAGCTGTTACTTACCAAAATACGTAATATCGACGCAGTCGTCCACAATACGTAGATACATTCGGTGTGAAGAATGCTATGTGCACAGCACTAGCAATTTTCATCTACAACATGTCCCCGCCATTCACACCTCTTGTCAACCTGCTAACGAAAGAAAATGTATACATTAGGGCACTCCAAAGTCACTACAATGAGTATTTTTGTCTCTATTGTTAAAGCATAACGTAAAAATATTTAAACATCGTGCTGTTACATACCAAAATACGTAATATCGACGCACTCATCCACAGTACGTAGATACATTCGGTGTGAGGAATGCTATGTGCACAGCACTAGCGATTTTCTTCTACAACTGTCCCCGCCATTCACAACTCTTGTCAACCTGCCAACGAAAGAAAATGTATACATTAGCGCACTCCAAAGTCACCAGAATGAGTATTTTTATCTCTATTGTTAAAGCATAACATAAAAATATTTAAACATCGAGCTGTTACTTACCAAAATACGTAATATCGACGCAGTCGTCCACAATACGTAGATACATTCGGTGTGAAGAATGCTATGTGCACAGCACTAGCAATTTTCATCTACAACATGTCCCCGCCATTCACACCTCTTGTCAACCTGCTAACGAAAGAAAATGTATACATTAGGGCACTCCAAAGTCACTACAATGAGTATTTTTGTCTCTATTGTTAAAGCATAACGTAAAAATATTTAAACATCGTGCTGTTACATACCAAAATACGTAATATCGACGCACTCATCCACAGTACGTAGATACATTCGGTGTGAGGAATGCTATGTGCACAGCACTAGCGATTTTCTTCTACAACTGTCCCCGCCATTCACAACTCTTGTCAACCTGCCAACGAAAGAAAATGTATACATTAGCGCACTCCAAAGTCACCAGAATGAGTATTTTTATCTCTATTGTTAAAGCATAACATAAAAATATTTAAACATCGAGCTGTTACTTACCAAAATACGTAATATCGACGCAGTCGTCCACAATACGTAGATACATTCGGTGTGAAGAATGCTATGTGCACAGCACTAGCAATTTTCATCTACAACATGTCCCCGCCATTCACACCTCTTGTCAACCTGCTAACGAAAGAAAATGTATACATTAGGGCACTCCAAAGTCACTACAATGAGTATTTTTGTCTCTATTGTTAAAGCATAACGTAAAAATATTTAAACATCGTGCTGTTACATACCAAAATACGTAATATCGACGCACTCATCCACAGTACGTAGATACATTCGGTGTGAGGAATGCTATGTGCACAGCACTAGCGATTTTCTTCTACAACTGTCCCCGCCATTCACAACTCTTGTCAACCTGCCAACGAAAGAAAATGTATACATTAGCGCACTCCAAAGTCACCAGAATGAGTATTTTTATCTCTATTGTTAAAGCATAACATAAAAATATTTAAACATCGAGCTGTTACTTACCAAAATACGTAATATCGACGCAGTCGTCCACAATACGTAGATACATTCGGTGTGAAGAATGCTATGTGCACAGCACTAGCAATTTTCATCTACAACATGTCCCCGCCATTCACACCTCTTGTCAACCTGCTAACGAAAGAAAATGTATACATTAGGGCACTCCAAAGTCACTACAATGAGTATTTTTGTCTCTATTGTTAAAGCATAACGTAAAAATATTTAAACATCGTGCTGTTACATACCAAAATACGTAATATCGACGCACTCATCCACAGTACGTAGATACATTCGGTGTGAGGAATGCTATGTGCACAGCACTAGCGATTTTCTTCTACAACTGTCCCCGCCATTCACAACTCTTGTCAACCTGCCAACGAAAGAAAATGTATACATTAGCGCACTCCAAAGTCACCAGAATGAGTATTTTTATCTCTATTGTTAAAGCATAACATAAAAATATTTAAACATCGAGCTGTTACTTACCAAAATACGTAATATCGACGCAGTCGTCCACAATACGTAGATACATTCGGTGTGAAGAATGCTATGTGCACAGCACTAGCAATTTTCATCTACAACATGTCCCCGCCATTCACACCTCTTGTCAACCTGCTAACGAAAGAAAATGTATACATTAGGGCACTCCAAAGTCACTACAATGAGTATTTTTGTCTCTATTGTTAAAGCATAACGTAAAAATATTTAAACATCGTGCTGTTACATACCAAAATACGTAATATCGACGCAGTCGTCCACAATACGTAGATACATTCGGTGTGAAGAATGCTATGTGCACAGCACTAGCGATTTTCTTCTACAACTGTCCCCGCCATTCACAACTCTTGTCAACCTGCCAACGAAAGAAAATGTATACATTAGCGCACTCCAAAGTCACCAGAATGAGTATTTTTATCTCTATTGTTAAAGCATAACATAAAAATATTTAAACATCGAGCTGTTACTTACCAAAATACGTAATATCGACGCAGTCGTCCACAATACGTAGATACATTCGGTGTGAAGAATGCTATGTGCACAGCACTAGCAATTTTCATCTACAACATGTCCCCGCCATTCACACCTCTTGTCAACCTGCTAACGAAAGAAAATGTATACATTAGGGCACTCCAAAGTCACTACAATGAGTATTTTTGTCTCTATTGTTAAAGCATAACGAAAAAATATTTAAACATCGTGCTGTTACATACCAAAATACGTAATATCGACGCACTCATCCACAGTACGTAGATACATTCGGTGTGAGGAATGCTATGTGCACAGCACTAGCGATTTTCTTCTACAACTGTCCCCGCCATTCACAACTCTTGTCAACCTGCCAACGAAAGAAAATATATACATTAGCGCACTCCAAAGTCACCAGAATGAGTATTTTTATCTCTATTGTTAAAGCATAACATAAAAATATTTAAACATCGAGCTGTTACTTACCAAAATACGTAATATCGACGCAGTCGTCCACAATACGTAGATACATTCGGTGTGAAGAATGCTATGTGCACAGCACTAGCAATTTTCATCTACAACATGTCCCCGCCATTCACACCTCTTGTCAACCTGCTAACGAAAGAAAATGTATACATTAGGGCACTCCAAAGTCACTACAATGAGTATTTTTGTCTCTATTGTTAAAGCATAACGTAAAAATATTTAAACATCGTGCTGTTACATACCAAAATACGTAATATCGACGCACTCATCCACAGTACGTAGATACATTCGGTGTGAGGAATGCTATGTGCACAGCACTAGCGATTTTCTTCTACAACTGTCCCCGCCATTCACAACTCTTGTCAACCTGCCAACGAAAGAAAATGTATACATTAGCGCACTCCAAAGTCACCAGAATGAGTATTTTTATCTCTATTGTTAAAGCATAACATAAAAATATTTAAACATCGAGCTGTTACTTACCAAAATACGTAATATCGACGCAGTCGTCCACAATACGTAGATACATTCGGTGTGAAGAATGCTATGTGCACAGCACTAGCAATTTTCATCTACAACATGTCCCCGCCATTCACACCTCTTGTCAACCTGCTAACGAAAGAAAATGTATACATTAGGGCACTCCAAAGTCACTACAATGAGTATTTTTGTCTCTATTGTTAAAGCATAACGTAAAAATATTTAAACATCGTGCTGTTACATACCAAAATACGTAATATCGACGCAGTCGTCCACAATACGTAGATACATTCGGTGTGAGGAATGCTATGTGCACAGCACTAGCGATTTTCTTCTACAACTGTCCCCGCCATTCACAACTCTTGTCAACCTGCCAACGAAAGAAAATGTATACATTAGCGCACTCCAAAGTCACCAGAATGAGTATTTTTATCTCTATTGTTAAAGCATAACATAAAAATATATAAACATCGAGCTGTTACTTACCAAAATACGTAATATCGACGCAGTCGTCCACAATACGTAGATACATTCGGTGTGAAGAATGCTATGTGCACAGCACTAGCAATTTTCATCTACAACATGTCCCCGCCATTCACACCTCTTGTCAACCTGCTAACGAAAGAAAATGTATACATTAGGGCACTCCAAAGTCACTACAATGAGTATTTTTGTCTCTATTGTTAAAGCATAACGTAAAAATATTTAAACATCGTGCTGTTACATACCAAAATACGTAATATCGACGCAGTCGTCCACAATACGTAGATACATTCGGTGTGAAGAATGCTATGTGCACAGCACTAGCGATTTTCTTCTACAACTGTCCCCGCCATTCACAACTCTTGTCAACCTGCCAACGAAAGAAAATGTATACATTAGCGCACTCCAAAGTCACCAGAATGAGTATTTTTATCTCTATTGTTAAAGCATAACATAAAAATATTTAAACATCGAGCTGTTACTTACCAAAATACGTAATATCGACGCAGTCGTCCACAATACGTAGATACATTCGGTGTGAAGAATGCTATGTGCACAGCACTAGCAATTTTCATCTACAACATGTCCCCGCCATTCACACCTCTTGTCAACCTGCTAACGAAAGAAAATGTATACATTAGGGCACTCCAAAGTCACTACAATGAGTATTTTTGTCTCTATTGTTAAAGCATAACGAAAAAATATTTAAACATCGTGCTGTTACATACCAAAATACGTAATATCGACGCACTCATCCACAGTACGTAGATACATTCGGTGTGAGGAATGCTATGTGCACAGCACTAGCGATTTTCTTCTACAACTGTCCCCGCCATTCACAACTCTTGTCAACCTGCCAACGAAAGAAAATGTATACATTAGCGCACTCCAAAGTCACCAGAATGAGTATTTTTATCTCTATTGTTAAAGCATAACATAAAAATATTTAAACATCGAGCTGTTACTTACCAAAATACGTAATATCGACGCAGTCGTCCACAATACGTAGATACATTCGGTGTGAAGAATGCTATGTGCACAGCACTAGCAATTTTCATCTACAACATGTCCCCGCCATTCACACCTCTTGTCAACCTGCTAACGAAAGAAAATGTATACATTAGGGCACTCCAAAGTCACTACAATGAGTATTTTTGTCTCTATTGTTAAAGCATAACGTAAAAATATTTAAACATCGTGCTGTTACATACCAAAATACGTAATATCGACGCAGTCGTCCACAATACGTAGATACATTCGGTGTGAAGAATGCTATGTGCACAGCACTAGCGATTTTCTTCTACAACTGTCCCCGCCATTCACAACTCTTGTCAACCTGCCAACGAAAGAAAATGTATACATTAGCGCACTCCAAAGTCACCAGAATGAGTATTTTTATCTCTATTGTTAAAGCATAACATAAAAATATTTAAACATCGAGCTGTTACTTACCAAAATACGTAATATCGACGCAGTCGTCCACAATACGTAGATACATTCGGTGTGAAGAATGCTATGTGCACAGCACTAGCAATTTTCATCTACAACATGTCCCCGCCATTCACACCTCTTGTCAACCTGCTAACGAAAGAAAATGTATACATTAGGGCACTCCAAAGTCACTACAATGAGTATTTTTGTCTCTATTGTTAAAGCATAACGTAAAAATATTTAAACATCGTGCTGTTACATACCAAAATACGTAATATCGACGCAGTCGTCCACAATACGTAGATACATTCGGTGTGAAGAATGCTATGTGCACAGCACTAGCGATTTTCTTCTACAACTGTCCCCGCCATTCACAACTCTTGTCAACCTGCCAACGAAAGAAAATGTATACATTAGCGCACTCCAAAGTCACCAGAATGAGTATTTTTATCTCTATTGTTAAAGCATAACATAAAAATATTTAAACATCGAGCTGTTACTTACCAAAATACGTAATATCGACGCAGTCGTCCACAATACGTAGATACATTCGGTGTGAAGAATGCTATGTGCACAGCACTAGCAATTTTCATCTACAACATGTCCCCGCCATTCACACCTCTTGTCAACCTGCTAACGAAAGAAAATGTATACATTAGGGCACTCCAAAGTCACTACAATGAGTATTTTTGTCTCTATTGTTAAAGCATAACGTAAAAATATTTAAACATCGTGCTGTTACATACCAAAATACGTAATATCGACGCAGTCGTCCACAATACGTAGATACATTCGGTGTGAAGAATGCTATGTGCACAGCACTAGCGATTTTCTTCTACAACTGTCCCCGCCATTCACAACTCTTGTCAACCTGCCAACGAAAGAAAATGTATACATTAGCGCACTCCAAAGTCACCAGAATGAGTATTTTTATCTCTATTGTTAAAGCATAACATAAAAATATTTAAACATCGAGCTGTTACTTACCAAAATACGTAATATCGACGCAGTCGTCCACAATACGTAGATACATTCGGTGTGAAGAATGCTATGTGCACAGCACTAGCAATTTTCATCTACAACATGTCCCCGCCATTCACACCTCTTGTCAACCTGCTAACGAAAGAAAATGTATACATTAGCGCACTCCAAAGTCACTACAATGAGTATTTTTGTCTCTATTGTTAAAGCATAACGTAAAAATATTTAAACATCGAGCTGTTACTTACCAAAATAGGTAATATCGACGCAGTCGTCCACAATACGTAGATACATTCGGTGTGAAGAATGCTATGTGCACAGCACTAGCAATTTTCATCTACAACATGTCCCCGCCATTCACACCTCTTGTCAACCTGCTAACGAAAGAAAATGTATACATTAGGGCACTCCAAAGTCACTACAATGAGTATTTTTGTCTCTATTGTTAAAGCATAACATAAAAATATTTAAACATCGAGCTGTTACTTACCAAAATACGTAATATCGACGCAGTCGTCCACAATACGTAGATACATTCGGTGTGAAGAATGCTATGTGCACAGCACTAGCAATTTTCATCTACAACATGTCCCCGCCATTCACACCTCTTGTCAACCTGCTAACGAAAGAAAATGTATACATTAGGGCACTCCAAAGTCACTACAATGAGTATTTTTGTCTCTATTGTTAAAGCATAACGTAAAAATATTTAAACATCGTGCTGTTACATACCAAAATACGTAATATCGACGCAGTCGTCCACAATACGTAGATACATTCGGTGTGAAGAATGCTATGTGCACAGCACTAGCGATTTTCTTCTACAACTGTCCCCGCCATTCACAACTCTTGTCAACCTGCCAACGAAAGAAAATGTATACATTAGCGCACTCCAAAGTCACCAGAATGAGTATTTTTATCTCTATTGTTAAAGCATAACATAAAAATATTTAAACATCGAGCTGTTACTTACCAAAATACGTTATATCGACGCAGTCGTCCACAATACGTAGATACATTCGGTGTGAAGAATGCTATGTGCACAGCACTAGCAATTTTCATCTACAACATGTCCCCGCCATTCACACCTCTTGTCAACCTGCTAACGAAAGAAAATGTATACATTAGGGCACTCCAAAGTCACTACAATGAGTATTTTTGTCTCTATTGTTAAAGCATAACGTAAAAATATTTAAACATCGTGCTGTTACATACCAAAATACGTAATATCGACGCAGTCGTCCACAATACGTAGATACATTCGGTGTGAAGAATGCTATGTGCACAGCACTAGCGATTTTCTTCTACAACTGTCCCCGCCATTCACAACTCTTGTCAACCTGCCAACGAAAGAAAATGTATACATTAGCGCACTCCAAAGTCACCAGAATGAGTATTTTTATCTCTATTGTTAAAGCATAACATAAAAATATTTAAACATCGAGCTGTTACTTACCAAAATACGTAATATCGACGCAGTCGTCCACAATACGTAGATACATTCGGTGTGAAGAATGCTATGTGCACAGCACTAGCAATTTTCATCTACAACATGTCCCCGCCATTCACACCTCTTGTCAACCTGCTAACGAAAGAAAATGTATACATTAGGGCACTCCAAAGTCACTACAATGAGTATTTTTGTCTCTATTGTTAAAGCATAACGTAAAAATATTTAAACATCGTGCTGTTACATACCAAAATACGTAATATCGACGCAGTCGTCCACAATACGTAGATACATTCGGTGTGAAGAATGCTATGTGCACAGCACTAGCAATTTTCATCTACAACATGTCCCCGCCATTCACACCTCTTGTCAACCTGCTAACGAAAGAAAATGTATACATTAGGGCACTCCAAAGTCACTACAATGAGTATTTTTGTCTCTATTGTTAAAGCATAACGTAAAAATATTTAAACATCGTGCTGTTACATACCAAAATACGTAATATCGACGCAGTCGTCCACAATACGTAGATACATTCGGTGTGAAGAATGCTATGTGCACAGCACTAGCGATTTTCTTCTACAACTGTCCCCGCCATTCACAACTCTTGTCAACCTGCCAACGAAAGAAAATGTATACATTAGCGCACTCCAAAGTCACCAGAATGAGTATTTTTATCTCTATTGTTAAAGCATAACATAAAAATATTTAAACATCGAGCTGTTACTTACCAAAATACGTAATATCGACGCAGTCGTCCACAATACGTAGATACATTCGGTGTGAAGAATGCTATGTGCACAGCACTAGCAATTTTCATCTACAACATGTCCCCGCCATTCACACCTCTTGTCAACCTGCTAACGAAAGAAAATGTATACATTAGGGCACTCCAAAGTCACTACAATGAGTATTTTTGTCTCTATTGTTAAAGCATAACGTAAAAATATTTAAACATCGTGCTGTTACATACCAAAATACGTAATATCGACGCAGTCGTCCACAATACGTAGATACATTCGGTGTGAAGAATGCTATGTGCACAGCACTAGCGATTTTCTTCTACAACTGTCCCCGCCATTCACAACTCTTGTCAACCTGCCAACGAAAGAAAATGTATACATTAGCGCACTCCAAAGTCACCAGAATGAGTATTTTTATCTCTATTGTTAAAGCATAACATAAAAATATTTAAACATCGAGCTGTTACTTACCAAAATACGTAATATCGACGCAGTCGTCCACAATACGTAGATACATTCGGTGTGAAGAATGCTATGTGCACAGCACTAGCAATTTTCATCTACAACATGTCCCCGCCATTCACACCTCTTGTCAACCTGCTAACGAAAGAAAATGTATACATTAGGGCACTCCAAAGTCACTACAATGAGTATTTTTGTCTCTATTGTTAAAGCATAACGTAAAAATATTTAAACATCGTGCTGTTACATACCAAAATACGTAATATCGACGCAGTCGTCCACAATACGTAGATACATTCGGTGTGAAGAATGCTATGTGCACAGCACTAGCGATTTTCTTCTACAACTGTCCCCGCCATTCACAACTCTTGTCAACCTGCCAACGAAAGAAAATGTATACATTAGCGCACTCCAAAGTCACCAGAATGAGTATTTTTATCTCTATTGTTAAAGCATAACATAAAAATATTTAAACATCGAGCTGTTACTTACCAAAATACGTAATATCGACGCAGTCGTCCACAATACGTAGATACATTCGGTGTGAAGAATGCTATGTGCACAGCACTAGCAATTTTCATCTACAACATGTCCCCGCCATTCACACCTCTTGTCAACCTGCTAACGAAAGAAAATGTATACATTAGGGCACTCCAAAGTCACTACAATGAGTATTTTTGTCTCTATTGTTAAAGCATAACGTAAAAATATTTAAACATCGTGCTGTTACATACCAAAATACGTAATATCGACGCAGTCGTCCACAATACGTAGATACATTCGGTGTGAAGAATGCTATGTGCACAGCACTAGCAATTTTCATCTACAACATGTCCCCGCCATTCACACCTCTTGTCAACCTGCTAACGAAAGAAAATGTATACATTAGGGCACTCCAAAGTCACTACAATGAGTATTTTTGTCTCTATTGTTAAAGCATAACATAAAAATATTTAAACATCGCGCTGTTACATACCAAAATACGTAATATCGACGCAGTCGTCCACAATACGTAGATACATTCGGTGTGAAGAATGCTATGTGCACAGCACTAGCAATTTTCATCTACAACATGTCCCCGCCATTCACACCTCTTGTCAACCTGCTAACGAAAGAAAATGTATACATTAGGGCACTCCAAAGTCACTACAATGAGTATTTTTGTCTCTATTGTTAAAGCATAACATAAAAATATTTAAACATCGTGCTGTTACATACCAAAATACGTAATATCGACGCAGTCGTCCACAATACGTAGATACATTCGGTGTGAAGAATGCTATGTGCACAGCACTAGCAATTTTCATCTACAACATGTCCCCGCCATTCACACCTCTTGTCAACCTGCTAACGAAAGAAAATGTATACATTAGGGCACTCCAAAGTCACTACAATGAGTATTTTTGTCTCTATTGTTAAAGCATAACATAAAAATATTTAAACATCGTGCTGTTACATACCAAAATACGTAATATCGACGCAGTCGTCCACAATACGTAGATACATTCGGTGTGAAGAATGCTATGTGCACAGCACTAGCAATTTTCATCTACAACATGTCCCCGCCATTCACAACTCTTGTCAACCTGCCAACGAAAGAAAATGTATACATTAGCGCACTCCAAAGTCACCAGAATGAGTATTTTTATCTCTATTGTTAAAGCATAACATAAAAATATTTAAACATAGTGCTGTTACTTACCAAAAAACGTAATATCCACGCAGTCGTCCACAGTACGTAGATACATTCGGTGTGAAGAATGCTATGTGCACAGCACTAGCGATTTTCTTCTACAAAATGTCGCCGCCCCCTCACACCTCTTGACAACCTACTAACGAAACAAAATGTATACATTAGCGCACTCCTAAGTCACCAGAATGTGTATTTATATCTCAATTGTTAAAGTGTAACATAAAAATATTTAAACATCGGGATGTTACCTCCCAAAAAACGAAATATCGACGCAGTCAGCCACAGTACGTAGATACATTCGGTGTGAGGAATGCTATGTGCACAGCACTAGCGATTTTCTTCTACAACTGTCCCCGCCATTCACAACTCTTGTCAACCTGCCAACGAAAGAAAATGTATACATTAGCGCACTCCAAAGTCACCAGAATGAGTATTTTTATCTCTATTGTTAAAGCATAACATAAAAATATTTAAACATCGAGCTGTTACTTACCAAAATACGTAATATCGACGCAGTCGTCCAAGGTACTTAGATACATTCGGTGTTAAGAACGCTATGTGCACAGCACTAGCGATTTTCTTCTACAATATGTCGCCGGCCCTTCTCACTTCTTGACAACCTAATATCGAAACAAAATGTATACATTAGCGCACTCCTAAGTCACCAGAATATGTATTTGTATCTCTATTATTAAAGTGTAACATAAAAATATTTAAACATCGAGATGTTACTTCCCAAAAAACGACATATCGACGCACTCATCCACAGCACGTAGATACATTCGGTGTGAGGAATGCTATGTGCACAGCACTAGCGATTTTCTTCTACAACTGTCCCCGCCATTCACAACTCTTGTCAACCTGCCAACGAAAGAAAATGTATACATTAGCGCACTCCAAAGTCACCAGAATGAGTATTTTTATCTCTATTGTTAAAGCATAACATAAAAATATTTAAACATCGAGCTGTTACTTACCAAAATACGTAATATCGACGCAGTCGTCCACAATACGTAGATACATTCGGTGTGAGGAATGCCATGTACACAGCACTAGCGGTTTTCTTTTACAACATGTCCCCGCCATTCACCCCTCTTGTCAACCAGCTAACGAAAGAAAATGTATACATTAGTGCACTCCACAGTTACCAGAATGAGTATTTTTATCTCTATTGTTAAAGCATAACATAAAAATTTTTAAACATCGAGCTGTAACTTACCAAAATACGTAATAGCGACGCAGTCGTCCACAGTACGTAGATACATTCGGTGTTAAGAATGCTATGTGCACAGCACTAGCTATTTTCTTCTACAATACGTCGCCGGCCCCTCTCACTCCTTGACAACCCAATATCGAAACAAAATGTATACATTAGCGCACACCTAAGTCACCAGAATATGTATTTGTATCTCTATTATTAAAGTGTAACATAAAAATATTTAAACATCGAGATGTTACTTCCCAAAAAACGAAATATCGACGCACTCATCCACAGTACGTAGATACATTCGGTGTGAGGAATGCTATGTGCACAGCACTAGCGATTGTCTTCTACAACATGTCCCCGCCATTCACACCTCTTCTCAACCTGCTAACGAAAGAAAATGTATACATTAGCGCACTCCAAAGTCACAAGAATGAGTATTTTTATCCCTATTGTTAATGCATAACATAAAAACATTTAAACATCGAGCTGTTACTTACCAAAATACGTAATATCGACGCAGTCGTCCGCAGTACGTAGGTCCATTCGGTGTGAAGAATGCTATGTGCACAGCACTAGCGATTTTCTTCTCCAATATGTCGCCGCCCCCTCACACCTCTTGACAACCTACTAACGAAACAAAATGTATACATTAGCGCACACCTAAGTCACCAGAAAGTGTATTTATATCTCTATTGTTAAAGCATAACATAAAAATATTTAAACATCGAGCTGTTACTTACCAAAATACGTAATATCGACGCAGTCGTCCACAGTACGTAGATACATTCGGTGTGAAGAATGCTATGTGCACAGCACTGGCGATTTTCATCTACAACATGTCCCCGCCATTCACACCTCTTGTCAACCTGCTAACGAAAGAAAATGTATACATTAGCGCACTCCAAAGTCATCAGAATGAGTATTTTTAACTCTATTGTTATAGCATAACATGAAAATATTGAATCATCGAGCTGTTACTTACCAAAATACTTAAAATCGACGCAGTCGTCCACAATACGTAGATACATTCGGTGGGAAGAATGCTAAGTGCACAGCACTAGCGATTTTCTTCTACAACATGTCCCCGCCATTCAAACCTCTTCTCAACCTGCTAACGAAAGAAAATGTATACATTAGCGCACTCCAAAGTCGCCAGAATGCGTATTTTTATATCTATTGTTAAAGCATAACATAAAAATATTTAACCATCGAGCTGTTACTTACCAAAATACGTAATATCGACGCAGTCGTCCACAGTACGTAGATACATTCGGTGTGAAGAATGCTATGTGCACACCACTCGCGATTTTTTTCTACAATATGTCGCCGCCCCCTCACACCTCTTGACAACCTACTAACGAAACAAAATGTATACATTAGCGCACACCTAAGTCACCAGAATGTGTATTTATATCTCAATTGTTAAAATGTAACATAAAAATATTTAAACATCGAGATGTTACTTCCCAAAATACGTAATATCGACGCAGTCATCCACAGAACGTAGATACATTCGGTGTGAGGAATGCCATGTACACAGCACTAGCGGTTTTCTTTTACAACATGTCCCCGCCATTCACACCTCTTGTCAACATGCTAACGAAAGAAAATGTATACATTAGCGCACTCCAAAGTCACCAGAATGAGTATTTTTATCTCTATTGTTAAAGCATAACATAAAAATATTTAAACATCGAGCTGTTACTTACCAAAATACGTAATATCGACGAAGTCGTCCACAGTACGTAGATACATTTGGTGTGAAGAATGCTATGTGCACAGCACTAGCGATTTTCATCTACAACATGTCCCCGCCATTCACACCTCTTGTCAACCTGCTAACGAAAGAAAATATATACATTAGGGAACTCCAAAGTCACCAGAATGAGTAATTTTGTCTCTATTGTTAAAGCATAACGTAAAAATATGTAAACATCGAGCTGTTACATACCAAAATACATAATATCGACGCAGTCGTCCACAGTACGTAGATACATTCGGTGTGAGGAATGCTATCTGCAGAGCACTAGCGATTTTGTACTACAACATGTCCCCGCCATTCACACCTCTTGTCAACCTGCTAACGAAAGAAAATGTATACATTAGCGCACTCCGAAGTTACCAGAATGTGTATTTTTATCTCTATTGTTAAAGCATAACATAAAATTATTTAAACATCGAACTGTTACTTACCAAAATACGTAATATCGACGCAGTCGTACACAGTACGTAGACACATTCGGTGTGAAGAATGCTATGTGCACAGCACTAGCGATTTTCTTCTACAATATGTCGCCGCCCCCTCACACCTCTTGCCAACCTACTAACGAAACAAAATGTATACATTAGCGCACACCTAAGTCACCAGAATGAGTATTTTTATCTCTATTGTTAAAGCATAACATAAAATTATTTAAACATCGAACTGTTACTTACCAAAATACGTAATATCGACGCACTCATCCTCAGTACGTAGATACATTCGGTGTGAGGAATGCTATGTGCACAGCACTAGCGATTTTCTTCTACAACATTCACAACTCTTGTCAACCTGCCAACGAAAGAAAATGTATACATTAGCGCACTCCAAAGTCACCAGAATGAGTATTTTTATATCTATTGTTAAGGCATAACATAGAAATATTGAAACATCGCGCTCTTACTTACCAAAATACTTAAAATCGACGCAGTCGTCCACACTACGTAGATACATTCGGTGGGAAGAATGCTAAGTGCACAGCACTAGCGATTTTCTTCTACAACATGTCCCCGCCATTCACACCTCTTCTCAACCCGCTAACGAAAGAAAATGTATACATTAGCGCACTCCAAAGTCGCCAGAATGCGTATTTTTATATCTATTGTTAAAGCATAACATAAAAATATTGAAACATCGAGCTGTTACTTACCAAAATACGTAATATCGACGCAGTCGTCCACAGTACATAGATACATTCGGTGTGAGGAATGCTATGTGCACAGCACTAGCGATTCTCTTCTACAATATGTCGCCGCCCGCTCACACCACTTGACAACCTACTAACGAACAAATTGTATACATTAGCGCACACCTAAAACACCAAAATGTGTATTTATATCTCTATTGTTGAAGTGTAACATAAAAATATTTCATCATCGAAGTGTTACTTCCCAAAAAACGAAATATCGACGCAGTCATCCACAGTACGTAGATACATTCGGTGTGAGGAATGCTATGTGCACAGCACTAGCGATTGTCTTCTACAACATGTCCCCGCCAGTCACACCTCTTGTCAACCTGCTAACGAAAGAAAATGTATACATTAGCGCACTCCAAAGTCACCAGAATGAGTATTTTTATATCTATCGTTAAAGCATAACAAAAAATATTTGAACATCGAGCTGTTACTTACCAAAATACGTAATATCGACGCAGTCGTCCACAGTACGTAGATACATTCGGTGTGAAGAATGCTATGTGCACAGCACTAGCGATTTTCTTCTACAATATGTCGCCGCCCCCTCACACCTCTTGCCAACCTACTAACGAAACAAAATGTATACATTAGCGCACACCTAAGTCACCAGAATGTGTATTTATATCTCTATTGATAAAGTGTAACATAAAAATATTTTAACATCGAGATGTTACTTCCCAAAAAACGAAATATCGACGCACTCATCCACAGTACGTAGATACATTCGGTGTGAAGAATGCTATGTGCACAGCACTAGCGATTTTCTTCTACAATATGTCGCCGCCCCCTCACACCTCTTGACAACCTACTGACGAAACTAAATGTATACATTAGCGCACACCTAAGTCACCAGAATGTGTATGTATATATATATTGTTAAAGTCTAACATAAAATTATTTAAACATCGAGATGTTACTTCCCAAAAAACGAAATATCGACGCACTCATCCACAGTACGTAGATACATTCGGTGTGAAGAATGCTATGTGCACAGCACTAGCGATTTTCTTCTACGATATGTCGCCGCCCCCTCACACCTCTTGACAACCTACTAACGAAACAAAATGTGTACATTAGCGCACACCTAAGTCACCAGAATGTGTATTTATATCTCTATTCTTATAGTGTGACATAAAAATATTTAAACATCCAGATGTTACTTCCCAAAAAACGAAATATCGCCGCACTCATCCACAGTACGTAGATACATTCGGTGTGAGGAATGCTATGTGCACAGCACTAGCGATTGTCTTCTACAATATGTCCTCGCCATTCTCACCTCTTGTCAACCTGCTAACGAAAGAAAATATATACATTAGGGCACTCCAAAGTCACCAGAATGAGTAGTTTTATCTCTATTGTTAAAGCATAACATAAAAATATTTAAACATCGAGCTGTTACTTACCAAAATACGTAATATCGACGCAGTCGTCCACAGTACGTAGATACATTCGGTGTGAAGAGTGCTATGTGCACAGCACTAGCGATTTTCTTCTACAATATGTCGCCGCCCCCTCACACCTCTTGACAACCTACTAACGAAACAAAATGTATACATTAGCGCACACCTAAGTCACCAGAATGTGTATTTATAACTCTATTGTTAAAGTGTAACATAAAAATATTTGAACATCGAGATGTTACTTCCCAAAATACGTAATATCGACGCAGTCATCCACAGTACGTAGATACATTCGGTGTGAGGAATGCCATGTACACAGCACTAGCGGTTTTCTTTTACAACATGTCCCCGCCATTCACACCTCTTGTCAACCAGCTAAGGAAAGAAAATGTATACATTAGCGCACTCCACAGTTACCAGAATGAGTATTTTTATCTCTATTGTTAAAGCATAACATAAAAATATTTAAACATCGAGCAGTAACTTACCAAAATACATAATAGCGACGCAGTCGTCCACAGTACGTAGATACATTCGGTGTTAAGAATGCTATGTGCACAGCACTAGCGATTTTCTTCTACAATATGTCGCCGGCCCCTCTCACTCCTTGACAACCTAATATCGAAACAAAATATATACATTAGCGCACACCTAAGTCACCAGAATATGTATTTGTATCTCTGTTATTAAAGTGTAACATAAAAATATTTAAACATCGAGAAGTAACTTCCCAAAAAACGAAATATCGACGCACTCATCCACAGTACGTAGATACATTCGGTGTGAGGAATGCTATGTGCACAGCACTAGCGATTGTCTTCTACAACATGTCCTCGCCATTCACACCTCTTGTCAACCTGCTAACGAAAGAAAATGTATACATTAGCGCACTCCAAAGTCACCAGAATGAGTAATTTTAACCCTATTGTTAAAGCATAACATAAAGATATTTAAACATCGAACTGTTACTTACCAAAATACGTAATATCGACGCAGTCGTCCACAGTACGTAGATACATTCGGTGTGAGGAATGCTATCTGCAGAGCACTAGCGATTTTCTACTACAACATGTCCCCGCCATACACACCTCTTGTCAACCTGCTAACGAAAGAAAATGTATACATTAGCGCACTCCGAAGTTTCCAGAATGTGTATTTTTATCTCTATTGTTAAAGCATAACATAAAATTATTTAAACATCGAAATGTTACTTACCAAAATACGTAATATCGACGCAGTCGTCCAAAGTACGTAGATACTTTCGGTGTGAAGAATGCTATGTGCACAGCACTAGCGATTTTCTTCTACAATATGTCGCCGCCCCCTCACACCTCTTGCCAACCTACTAACGAAACAAAATGTATACATTAGCGCACATCTAAGTAACCAGAATGTGTATTTATATCTCTATTGATAAAGTGTAACATAAAAATATTTTAACATCGAGATGTTACTTCCCAAAAAACGAAATATCGACGCACTCATCCACAGTACGTAGATACATTCGGTGTGAAGAATGCTATGTGCACAGCACTAGCGATTTTCTTCTACAATATGTCGCCGCCCCCTCACACCTCTTGACAACCTACTGACGAAACTAAATGTATACATTAGCGCACACCTAAGTCACCAGAATGTGTATGTATATATCTATTGTTAAAGTCTAACATAAAATTATTTAAACATCGAGATGTTACTTCCCAAAAAACGAAATATCGACGCACTCATCCACAGTACGTAGATACATTCGGTGTGAAGAATGCTATGTGCACAGCACTAGCGATTTTCTTCTACGATATGTCGCCGCCCCCTCACACCTCTTGACAACCTACTAACGAAACAAAATGTGTACATTAGCGCACACCTAAGTCACCAGAATGTGTATTTATATCTCTATTGTTATAGTGTGACATAAAAATATTTAAACATCGAGATGTTACTTCCCAAAAAACGAAATATCGCCGCACTCATCCACAGTACGTAGATACATTCGGTGTGAGGAATGCTATGTGCACAGCACTAGCGATTGTCTTCTACAATATGTCCTCGCCATTCTCACCTCTTGTCAACCTGCTAACGAAAGAAAATATATACATTAGGGCACTCCAAAGTCACCAGAATGAGTAGTTTTATCTCTATTGTTAAAGCATAACATAAAAATATTTAAACATCGAGCTGTTACTTACCAAAATACGTAATATCGACGCAGTCGTCCACAATACGTAGATACATTCGGTGTGAAGAATGCTATGTGCACAGCACTAGCGATTTTCATCTACAACATGTCCCCGCCATTCACACCTCTTGTCAACCTGCTAACGAAAGAAAATATATACATTAGGGCACTCCAAAGTCACCAGAATGGGTATTTTTGTCTCTATTGTTAAAGCATAACGTAAAAATATTTAAACATCGAGCTGTTACATACCAAAATACGTAATATCGACGCACTCATCCACAGTACGTAGATACATTTGGTGTGAGGAATGCTATGTGCACAGCACTAGCGATTTTCTTCTACAACATGTCCCCGCCATTCACAACTCTTGTCAACCTGCCAACGAAAGAAAATGTATACATTAGCGCACTCCAAAGTCACCAGAATGAGTATTTTTATCTCTATTGTTAAAGCAAAACATAAAAATATTTAAACATTGTGCTGTTACTTACCAAAATACGTAATATCGACGCAGTCGTCCACAGTACATAGATACATGCGGTGTGAAGAATGCTATGTGCACAGCACTAGCGATTTTCTTCTACAATATGTCCCCGCCCCCTCACACCTCTTGACAACCTACTAACGAAACAAAATGTATACATTAGCGCACACCTAAGTCACCAGAATGTGTATTTATATCTCTATTGTTAAAGTGTAACATAAAAATATTTAAACATCGAGATGTTACTTACCAAAATACGTAATATCGACGCAGTCATCCTCAGTTCGTAGATACATTTGGTGTGAGGAATGCCATGTACACAGCACTAGCGGTTTTCTTTTACAACATGTCCCCGCCATTCACACCTCTTGTCAACCAGCTAACGAAAGGAAATGTATACATTAGCGCACTCCACAGTTACCACAATGAGTATTTTTATCTCTATTGTTAAAGCATAACATAAAAATATTTTAACATCGAGCTGTAACTTACCAAAATACGTAATAGCGACGCAGTCGTCCACAGTACGTAGATACATTCGGTGTTAAGAATGCTATGTGCACAGCACTAGCGATTTTCTTCTACAATATGTCGCCGGCCCCTCTCACTCCTTGACAACCTATTATCGAAACAAAATGTTTTCATTAGCGCACACCTAAGTCACCAGAATATGTATTTGTATTTCTATTATTAAAGTGAAACATAAAAATATTTAAACATCGAGATGTTAGTTCCCGAAAAACGAAATATCGACGCACTCATCCACAGTACGTAGATACATTCGGTGTGAAGAATGCTATATGCACAGCACTAGCGATTGTCTTCTACAACATGTCCCCGCCATTCACACCTCTTGTCAACCAGCTAACGAAAGAAAATGTATACATTAGCGCACTCCAAAGTCACCAGAATGAGTATTTTTATCTCTATTGTTAAAGCATAACATAAAAATATTTAAACATCGAGCTGTTACTTACCAAAATACGTAATATCGACGCAGTCGTCCACAGTACGTAGATACATTCGGTGTGAAGAATGCTATGTGCACAGCACTAGCGATTTTCATCTACAACATGTCCCCGCCATTCACACCTCTTGTCAACCTGCTAACGAAAGGAAATATATACATTAGGGAACTCCAAAGTCACCAGACTGAGTAATTTTGTCTCTATTGTTAAAGCATAACGTAAGAATATTTAAACATCGAGCTGTTACATACCAAACTACGTAATATCGAGGCAGTCGTCCACAGTACGTAGATACATTCGGTGTGAGGAATGCTATCTCCATAGCACTAGCGATTTTCTACTACAACATGTCCCCACCATTCACACCTCTTGTCAACCTGCTAACGAAAGAAAATGTATACATTAGCGCACTCCGAAGTTACCAGAATGAGTATTTTTATCTCTATTGTTAAAGCATAACATGAAAATATTTAAACATCGTGCTGTTACTTACCAAAATACGTAATATCGACGCAGTCGTCCACAGTACGTAGATACATTCGGTGTGAAGAATGCTATGAGCACAGCACTAGCGATTTTCTACTACAACATGTCCCCACCATTCACACCTCTTGTCAACCTGCTAACGAAACAAAATTTATACATTAGCGCACACCTAAGTCACCAGAATGTGTATTTATATCTCTATTGTTAAAGTGTAACATAAAAATATTTAAACATCGAGATGTTATTTCCCAAAATACGTAATATCGACGCAGTCATCCTCAGTACGTAGATACATTCGGTGTGAGGAATGCCATGTGCACAGCACTAGCGATTGTCTTCTACAACATGTCCCCGCCATTCACACCTCTTGTCAACCTGCTAACGAAAGAAAATGTATACATTAGCGCACTCCAAAGTCACCAGAATGAGTATTTTTATCTCTATTGTTAAAGCATAACATAAAAATATTTAAACATCGAGCTGTTACTTACCAAAATACGTAATATCGACGCAGTCGTCCACAGTACGTAGATACATTTGGTGTGAGGAATGCTATGTGCACAGCACTAGCGATTTTCTTCTACAACATGTCCCCGCCATTCACACCTCTTGTCAACCTGCGAACGAAAGAAAATGTATACATTAGCGCACTCCAAAGTCACCAGAATGAGTATTTTTATCACTATTGATAAAGCATAACATAAAAATTTTTAAATATCCAGCTGTTACTTACCAAAATACGTAATATCGACACAGTCGTCCACAGTACGTAGATACATTCTGTGTGAAGAATGCTATGTGCAGAGCACTAGCGATTTCCTTCTACAACATGTCCCCGCCATTCACACCACTTGTCAACCTGCTAACGAAAGAAAATGTATACATTAGCGCACTCCACAGTTACCAGAACGAGTATTTTTATCTCTATTGTTAAAGCATAACATAAAAATATTTAAACATCGAGCTGTAACTGACCAAAATACGTAATAGCGACGCAGTCGTCCACAGTACTTAGATACATTCGGTGTTAAGAATGCTATGTGCACAGCACTAGCGATTTTCTTCTACAATATGTCGCCGGCCCCTCTCACTTCTTGTCAACCTAATATTGAAACAAAATGTATACATTAGCGCACACCTAAGTCACCAGAATATGTATTTGTATCTCTATTATTAAAGTGTAACATAATAATATTTAAACATCGAGATGTTACTTCCCAAAAAACGACATATCGACGCACTCATCCACAGTACGTTGACACATTCGGTGTGAGGAATGCTATGTGCACAGCACTAGCGATTGTCTTCTACAACATGTCCCCGCCATTCACACCTCTTGTCAACCTGCGAACGAAAGAAAATGTATACATTAGCGCACTCCAAAGTCACCAGAATGAGTATTTTTATCACTATTGATAAAGCATGTAATAAAAATATTTAAACATCGAGCTGTTACTTACCAAAATACGTAATATCGACACAGTCGTCCACAGTACGTAGATACATTCTGTGTGAAGAATGCTATGTGCAGAGCACTAGCGATTTCCTTCAACAACATGTCCCCGCCATTCACACCACTTGTCAACCTGCTAACGAAAGAAAATGTATACATTAGCGCACTCCACAGTTACCAGAACGAGTATTTTTATCTCTATTGTTAAAGCATAACATAAAAATATTTAAACATCGAGCTGTAACTTACCAAAATACGTAATAGCGACGCAGTCGTCCACAGTACTTAGATACATTCGGTGTTAAGAATGCTATGTGCACAGCACTAGCGATTTTCTTCTACAATATGTCGCCGGCCCCTCTCACTTCTTGACAACCTAATATTGAAACAAAATGTATACGTTAGCGCACACCTAAGTCACCAGAATATGTATTTGTATCTCTATTATTAAAGTGTAACATAAAAATATTTAAACATCGAGATGTTACTTCCCAAAAAACGACATATCGACGCACTCATCCACAGTACGTAGATACATTCGGTGTGAGGAATGCTATGTGCACAGCACTAGCGATTGTCTTCTACAACATGTCCCCGCCATTCACACCTCTTGTCAACCTGCTAACGAAAGAAAATATATACATTAGGGCACTCCAAAGTCACCAGAATAGTATTTTTGTCTCTATTGTTATAGCATAACGTAAAAATATTTAAACACCGTGCTGTTACATACCAAAATAAGTAATATCGACGCACTCACCTACAGTACGTTGATACATTCGGTGTGAGGAATGCTATGTGCACAGCACTAGCGATTTTCTTCTACAACATGTCCCCGCCATTCACACCTCTTGTCAACCTGCTAACGAATGAGAATGTATACATTAGCACACACCTAAGTCACCAGAATGTGTATTTATATCTCTATTGTTAAAGTGTAACATAAAAATATTTAAACATCGAGATGTTACTTCCTAAAAAACGAAATATCGACGCAGTCATCCACAGTACGTAGATTCATTCGGTGTGAGGAATGCTATGTGCACACCACTAGCAATTTTCTTTTACAACATGTCCCCGCCATTCACACCTCTTGTCAACCAGCTAACGAAAGAAAATGTATACATTAGCGCACTCCAAAGTTACCAGAATGAGTATTTTTATCTCTATTGTTAAAGCATAACATAAAAATATTTAAACATCGAGCTGTAACTTACCAAAATACGTAATATCGGCGCAGTCGTCCACAGTACGTAGATACTTTCGGTGTTAAGAATGCTAGGTGCACAGCACTAGCGATTTTCTTCTAAAATATGTCGCCGGCCCCTCTCACTTCTTGACAACCTAATAACGAAACAAAATGTATCCATTAGCGCACACCTAAGACACCAGAATATGTATTTGCATCTCTATTATTAAAGTGTAACATAAAAATATTTAAACATCGAGATGTTACTTCCCAAAATACGTAATATCGATACATTCGGTGTGAGGAATGCTATGTGCACAGCTCTAGCGATTTTATTCTACAACATCTCCCCGCCAATCACACCTCTTGTCAACCAGCTAACGAAAGAAAATGTATACATTAGCGCACTCCAAAGACACCAGAATGAATAGTTTTTATTTCTATTGTTAAAGCATAACATAAAAACATTTAAACATCGAGCTGTTACTTAGCAAAATACGAAATATCGACGCAGTCGTCCGCACTAAGTAGATACTTTCGGTGTGAAGAATGGTACGTGCACAGCACTAGCGATTTTCATCTACAATATGTCGCCGCCCCCTCACACCTCTTGACAACCTACTAACGAAACAAAATGTATACATTAGCGCACACCTAAGTCACCAGAATGTGTATTATATCTCTATAGTTAAAGAGTAACATAAAAATATTTAAACGTCGAGATGTTGCTTCCCAAATAACGAAATATCGACGCACTCATCCACAGTACCTAGATACATTTGGTGTGAGGAATGCTATGTGCACAGCACTACGACTGTCTTCTACAACATGTCCCCGCCATTCACACCTCTTGTCAACCTGCTAACGAAAGAGAATGTATACATTAGCGCACTCCAAAGTCACCAGAATGAGTATTTTTAGGTCTATTGTTATAGAATAACATAAAAATATTTAAACATCGAGGTGTTACTTACCTAAATACTTAAAATCGACTCAGTCGTCCACACTACGTAGATACATTCGGTGGGAAGAATGCTATGTGCACAGCACTAGCGATTTTCTTCTACAACATGTCACCGCCATTCACACCTCTTCTCAACCTGCTAACGAAAGAAAATGTATACATTACCGCACACATAAGTCACCAGAAAGAGTATTTTTATCGCTATTGTTAAAGCATAACATAAAAATATTTAAACATCGAGCTGTTACTTACCAAAATACGTAATATCGACGCAGTCGTCCACAGAACGTAGATACATTCGGTGTGAAGAATGCTATGTGCACAGCACCAGCGATTTTCTTCTACAATATGTCGCCGCCCCCTCGCACCTCTTGACAACCTACTAACGAAACAAAATGTATACATTAGCGCACACCTAAGTCACCAGAATGTGTATTTATATCTCTATTGTTAAAGTGTAACATAAAAATATTTAAAAATCGAGATGTTATTTCCCAAAATACGTAATATCGACGCAGTCATCCACAGTACGTAGATACATACGGTGTGAGGAACACTATGTGCACAGCACTAGCGACTTTCTTCTACAACATGTCCCCGCCATTCACACCTCTTGTCAACCTGCTAACGAAAGAAAATGTATACATTAGCGCACGCCAAAGTGACCAGAATGAGTATTTTTAACTCTATTGTTAAAGCATAACATAAAAATCTTATACATCGAGCTGTTACTTACCAAAATACGTAATATCGACGCAGTCGTCCACAGTACGTAGATACATTCGGTGTGAAGAATGCTATGTGCACAGCACTAGCGATTTTCTTCTACAGCATGTCCCGCGCATTCATACCTCTCGTCAACCTGCTAACGAAAGAAAATGTATTCATTAGCGCACTCCAAAGTCACCAGAATGAGTATTTTTATCTCTATTGTTAAAGCATAACATAAAAATATTTAAACATCGAGCTGTTACTTACCAAAAAACGAAATATCGACGCAGTCATCCACAGTACGCAGATACATTCGGTGTGAGGAATGCTATGTCCACAGCACTAGCGATTTTCTAGTACATTATGTCGCCGGCCCCTCACACCTCTTGACATTCTACTAACGAAACAAAATGTATACATTAGCGCATTCCAAAGTCACTTGAATGCGTATTTGTATCTCTATTGTTAAAGTGTAACATAAATATATTTAAACATCGAGATATTACTTTCCAAAATACGTAATATCTACGCAGTCATCCACAGTACGTAGATAAATTTGGTGTGAGGAATGCTATGTGCACAGCAGTAGCGATTTTCTTCTACAACATGTCCCCGCCATTCACACCTCTTCTCAACCTGCTAACGAAAGAAAATCTATACATTAGCTCACTCCAAAGTCACCAGAATGAGTATTTTTATCTCTATTTTTAAAGCATAACATAAAAATATTTAAACATCGAGCTGCTAATTACCAAAATACGTAATATCGACGCAGTCGTCCACAGTACGTAGATACATTCAGTGTGAAGAATGCTATGTGCACAGCACTAGCAATTTTCTTCCTCAATATGTCACCGCCCGCTCACACCTCTTGACAACCTACTAACGAAACAAAATGTATACATTAGCGCACACCTAAGTCACCAGAATGTGTATTTGTATCTCTATTGTTAAAGTGTAACATAAAAATATTTAAACATCGAGATGTTACTTCCCAAAAAACGAAATATCAACACAGTCATCCACATTACGTAGATACATTCGTTGTGAGGAATGCTATGTGCACAGCACTAGCGATTGTCTTCTACAACATGTCCCCGCCAGTCACACCTCTTGTCAACCTGCTAACGACAGAAAATGTATACATTAGCGCACTCCAAAGTCACCAGAATGAGTATTTTTATCTCTATTGTTTAAGCAAAACATACAAATATTTAAACATCGACCTGTAACTTACCAAAATACGTAATATCGACGCAGTCGTCCACAGTACGTAGATACATTCGGTGTGAAGAATGCTATGTGCACAGCACTAGCTATTTTCTTCTACAATTTGCGCCGCCCCCTCACACCTCCTGACAACGTACTAACGAAAAAAAATGTATACATTAGCGCACACCTAAGTCACCAGAATGTGTATTTGTATCTCTATTGTTAAAGTGTAACATAAAAATATTTAAACATCGAGATGATACACTCCAAAATACGTAATATCGACGCAGTCATCCACAGTACGTACAAACATTCGGTGTGAGGAATGCTATGTGCACAGCACTAGCGATTTTCTTCTACAACATCTCCCCGCCAATCACACCTTTTGTCAACCTGCTAACGAAAGAAAATGTATACATTAGCGCATTCAAAAGTCAGCACAATTAGTATTTTTATCTCTATTGTTAAAGCATAACATAAAAATATTTAAGCATCGACCTGTTACTTACCAAAATACGTAATATCGACGCAGTCGTCCACAATACGTAGATACATTCGGTGTGAAGAATGCTATGTGCACAGCACTAGCGATTTTCATCTACAACATGTCCCCGCCGTTCACACCTCTTGTCAACCTGCTAACGAAAGAAAATATATACATTAGGGCAATCCAAGGTCACCAGAATGAGAATTTTTGTCTCTATTGTTAAAGCATAACGTAAAAATATTTAAACATCGTGCTGTTACATACCAAAATACGTAATATCGACGCACTCATCCACAGTACGTAGATACATTCGGTGTGTGGAATGCTATGTGCACAGCACTAGCGATTTTCTTCTACAACATGTCCCCGCCATTCACAACTCTTGTCAACCTGCTAACGAAACAAAATGTATACATTAGCGCACTCCAAAGTCACCAGAATGAGTATTTATATCTCTATTGTTAAAGTGTAACATAAAAATATTTAAACATCGAGATGTTACTGCCCAAAATACGTAATATCCACGCAGTCATCTACAGTACGTAGATACATTCGGTGTGAGGAATGCTATGTGCACAGCACTAGCGATTGTCTTCTACAACATGTCCCCGCCATTCACACGTCTTGTCAACCTGCTAACGAATGAAAATGTATACATTAGCGCACTCCACAGTCACCAGAATGACTATTTTTATATCTATTGTTAAAGCATAATATAAAAATATTTAAACATCGAGCTGTTACTTACCAAAATACGTAATATCCACGCAGTCGTCCACAGTACGTAGATACATTCGGTGTGAAGAATGCTATGTGCATAGCACTAAGGATTTTCTTCTACAAAATGTCCCCGCCATTCACACCTGTTGTCAAACTGCTAACGAAAGAAAATGTATACATTAGCGCACTCCACAGTCACCAGAATGAGTATTTTTATATCTATTGTTAAAGCATAACATAAAATAATTTAAACATCGAGCTGTTACTTACCAAAATACGTAATATCGACGCAGTCGTTCACAGTACGTAGATACACTCGGTGTGAAGAATGCTATGTGCATAGCACTAGCGATTTTCTTCTACAATATGTCGCCGCCCCCTCACACCTCTTGACAACCTACTAACGAAACGAAATGTATACATTAGCGCACACCTCAGTCACCAGAATGAGTATTTTTATCTCTATTGTTAAAGCATAATATAAAAATATTTAAACATCGACCTGTTACTTACCAAAATACGTAATATCGACGCAGTCGCCCACAGTACGTAGATACATTCGGTGTGAAGAATGCTATGTGCACAGCACTAGCGATTTTCTTCTACAATATGTCGCCGCCCCTTCACACCACTTGACAACCTGCTAACGAAACTAAATGTATACATTAGCGCACACCTAAGTCACCAGAATGTGTATTTATATCTCTATTGTTCAAGTGTAACATAAAAATATTTAAACATCGAGATGTTACTTCCCAAAAAACGAAATATCGATGCAGTCTTCCACAGTACGTAGATACATTCAGTGTGAAGAATGCTATGTGCACAGCACTAGCGATTGTCTTCTACAACATGTCCCCGCCATTCACACCTTTTTTCAACCTGCTAACGAAAGAAAATGTATACACTAGCGCACTCCAAAGTCACCACAATGAGTATTTTTATCTCTATTGTTAAAGCATAATATAAAAATATTTAAACATCGACCTGTTACGTACCAAAATACGTCATATCGACGCAGTCGTCCAGTGTTCGTAGATACATTCGGTGTGAAGAATGCAATGTGCACAGCACTAGCGATTTTCTTCTACAATTTGTCGCCGCCCCCTCACACCTCCTGACAACCTACTAACGAAACAAAATGTATACATTAGCGCACACCTAAGTCACCAGAATGTGTATTTGTATCTCTATTGTTAAATTGTAACATAAAAATATTTATACATCGAGATGTTACTTCCTAAAATACGTAATATCGACGCAGTCATCCACAGTACGTAGATACATACGGTGTGAGGATTGCTATATGCACAGCACTAGCGATTGTCTTCTACAACATGTCTCCGCCATTCACACATCTTGTCAACCTGCTAACGACAGAAAATGTATACATTAGCGCACTCCAAAGTCACCACAATGAGTATTTTTATCTCTATTGTTAAAGCATTACATAAAAATATTTAAACATCGAGCTGTTACTTACCAAAATACGTAAAAGCGACGCAGTCGTCCACAGTACATAGATACATTCGGTGAGAAGAATGCTATGCGCACAGCACTAGCGATTTTCTTCCACAATATGTCGCCCCCCCTCACACCTCTTGACAAACAACTAACGAAACAAAATGTATACATTAGCGCACACCTAAGTCACAATAATGTGTATTTGTATCTCTATTGTTGAAGTGTAACATAAAGATAATTAAACATCGAGATGTTACTTCCCAAAATACGTAATATCGACGCAGTCATCCACAGTACGTAGATACATACGGTGTGAGGATTGCTATATGCACAGCACTAGCGATTTTCTTCTACAACATGTCCCCGCCATTCACAACTCTTGTCAACCTGCTAACGAAAGAAAATGTATACATTAGCGCACTCCAAAGTCACCAGAATGAGAATTTATATCTCTATTGTTAAAGTGTAACATAAAAATATTTAAACATCGAGATGTTACTTCCCAAAATACGTAATATCCACGCAGTCATCTACAGTACGTAGATACATTCGGTGTGAGGAATCCTATGTGCACAGCACTAGCGATTTTCTTCTACAACATCTCCCCGCCAATCACACCTCTTGTCAACCTGCTAACGAAAGAAAATGTATACCTTAGCGTATTCAAAAGTCAACAGAATGAATATTTTTATCTCTATTGTTAAAGCATAACATAAAAATATTTAAACATCGACCTGTTTCTTACCAAAATACGTAATATCGACGCAGTCGTCCACAGTACGAAGATACATTCGGTGTGAAGATTGTTATGTGCACAGCACTAGCGATTTTCTTCTACAATATGTCGCCGCCCCCTCACACCTCTTGACAACCTACTAACGAAACAAAATGTATACATTAGCGCACACCTCAGTCACCAGAATGTGTATTTATATCTCTATTGTTCAAGTGTAACATAAAAATATTTAAACATCGAGATGTTACTTCCCAAAAAACGAAATATCGATGCAGTCATCCACAGTACGTAGATACATTCGGTGTGAAGAATGCTATGTGCACAGCACTAGCGATTGTCTTCTACAGCATGTCCCCGCCATTCACACGTCTTGTCAACCTGCTAACGAATGAAAATGTATACATTAGCGCACTCCACAGTCACCAGAATGACTATTTTTATATCTATTGTTAAAGCATAATATAAAAATATTTAAACATCGAGCTGTTACTTACCAAAATACGTAATATCCACGCAGTCGTCCACAGTACGTAGATACATTCGGTGTGAAGAATGCTATGTGCATAGCACTAAGGATTTTCTTCTACAAAATGTCCCCGCCATTCACACCTGTTGTCAAACTGCTAACGAAAGAAAATGTATACATTAGCGCACTCCACAGTCACCAGAATGAGTATTTTTATATCTATTGTTAAAGCATAACATAAAATAATTTAAACATCGAGCTGTTACTTACCAAAATACGTAATATCGACGCAGTCGTTCACAGTACGTAGATACACTCGGTGTGAAGAATGCTATGTGCATAGCACTAGCGATTTTCTTCTACAATATGTCGCCGCCCCCTCACACCTCTTGACAACCTACTAACGAAACGAAATGTATACATTAGCGCACACCTCAGTCACCAGAATGAGTATTTTTATCTCTATTGTTAAAGCATAATATAAAAATATTTAAACATCGACCTGTTACTTACCAAAATACGTAATATCGACGCAGTCGCCCACAGTACGTAGATACATTCGGTGTGAAGAATGCTATGTGCACAGCACTAGCGATTTTCTTCTACAATATGTCGCCGCCCCTTCACACCACTTGACAACCTGCTAACGAAACTAAATGTATACATTAGCGCACACCTAAGTCACCAGAATGTGTATTTATATCTCTATTGTTCAAGTGTAACATAAAAATATTTAAACATCGAGATGTTACTTCCCAAGAAACGAAATATCGATGCAGTCTTCCACAGTACGTAGATACATTCAGTGTGAAGAATGCTATGTGCACAGCACTAGCGATTGTCTTCTACAACATGTCCCTGCATTCACACCTTTTTTCAACCTGCTAACGAAAGAAAATGTATACACTAGCGCACTCCAAAGTCACCACAATGAGTATTTTTATCTCTATTGTTAAAGCATAATATAAAAATATTTAAACATCGACCTGTTACGTACCAAAATACGTCATATCGACGCAGTCGTCCAGTGTTCGTAGATACATTCGGTGTGAAGAATGCAATGTGCACAGCACTAGCGATTTTCTTCTACAATTTGTCGCCGCCCCCTCACACCTCCTGACAACCTACTAACGAAACAAAATGTATACATTAGCGCACACCTAAGTCACCAGAATGTGTATTTGTATCTCTATTGTTAAATTGTAACATAAAAATATTTAAACATCGAGATGTTACTTCCCAAAATACGTAATATCGACGCAGTCATCCACAGTACGTAGATACATACGGTGTGAGGATTGCTATATGCACAGCACTAGCGATTGTCTTCTACAACATGTCTCCGCCATTCACACCTCTTGTCAACCTGCTAACGACAGAAAATGTATACATTAGCGCACTCCAAAGTCACCACAATGAGTATTTTTATCTCTATTGTTAAAGCATTACATAAAAATATTTAAACATCGAGCTGTTACTTACCAAAATACGTAAAAGCGACGCAGTCGTCCACAGTACATAGATACATTCGGTGAGAAGAATGCTATGCGCACAGCACTAGCGATTTTCTTCCACAATATGTCGCCCCCCCTCACACCTCTTGACAAACAACTAACGAAACAAAATGTATACATTAGCGCACACCTAAGTCACAATAATGTGTATTTGTATCTCTATTGTTGAAGTGTAACATAAAGATAATTAAACATCGAGATGTTACTTCCCAAAATACGTAATATCGACGCAGTCATCCACAGTACGTAGATACATTCGGTGTGAGGAATGCTATGCGCAGAGCACTAGCGATTTTCTTCTACAACATCTCCCCGCCAATCACACCTCTTGTCAAACCTGCTAACGAAAGAAAATGTATACATTAGCGCACTCCAAAGTCACCAGAATGAGTATTTTTATCTCTGTTGTTAAAGCATAACATAAAAATATTTAAACATCGACCTGTTACTTACCAAAATACGTAATATCGACGCAGTCGCCCACAGTACGTAGACACATTTGGTGTGAAGATTGCTATGTGCACAGCACTAGCGATTTTCTTCTACAATATGTCGCCGCCCCCTCACACCTCTTGACAACCTACTAACGAAACTCAGTGTATACATTAGGGCACGCCTAAGTCACCAGAATATGTATTTATATCTCTATTGTTCAAGTGTAACATAAAAATCTTTAAACATCGAGATGTTACTTCCCAAAAACGAAATATCGACGCAGTCATCCGGAGTACGTGGATACATTCGGTGTGAAGAATGCTATGTGCACAGCAATAGCGATTGTCTTCTACAACATGTCCCCGCCATTCACACCTCTTGTCAACCTGCTAACGAAAGAAAATGTATACATTAGCGCACTCCAAAAGTCACCAGAATGAGTATTTTTATCTCTATTGTTAATGCATAATATAAAAATATTTAACCATCGAACTGTTACTTACCAAAATACGTAATATCGTCGCAGTCGTCCACAGTACATAGATACATTCGGTGTGAAGAATGCTACGTGAACAGCACTAGCGATTTTCTTCTACAATATGTCGCCGCCCCCTCACACCTCTTGACAACCTACTAACGAAACAAAATGTATACATTAGCGCATACATAAGTCGCCAGAATGTGTATTTATATCTCTATTGTTAAAGTGTAACAAAAAAACATTTAAACATCGAGATGTTACTTGCCAACATACATAATATCGACGCAGTCGTCCACTGTACGTACATACATTCGGTGTGAAGAATGCTATGTGCACAGCACTAGCGATTTTCTTCTACAATATGTCGCCGCCCTCTCACACCTCTTGACAACCTACTAACGAAACAAAATGTATACATCAGCGCACACCTAAGTCACCAGAATGTGTATTTATATCTCGATTGTTCAAGTGTAACATAAAAATATTTAAACATCGAGATGTTACTACCCAACAAACGAAATATCGACGCAGTCATCCACAGTACGTAGATACATTCGGTGTGGAGAATGCTATATGCACAGCACTAGCGATTGTCTTCTAAAACATGTCCCCGCCATTCACACCTGTTTTCAACCTTCTAACGAAAGAAAATGTACACATTAGCGCACTCCAAAGTCACCAGAATGAGTATTTTTATCTCTATTGTCAAAGCATAATATAAAAATATTTAAACATCGAGCTGTTACTTACGAAAATACGTAATATCGACGCAGTCGTCCACAGTACATGGATACATTCGGTGTGAAGAATGCTATGTGCACAGCACTAGCGATTTTCTTCTACAATATGTCGCCACCCTATCACACCTCTTGACAACCAACTAACGAATCAAAATGTATACATTAGCGCACACCTAAGTCACCAGAATGTGTATTTGTATCTCTACTGTTAAAATGTAACATAAAAATATTTAAACATCGAGATGTTACTTCCCAAAATACGTAATATCGACGCAGTCATCCACAGTAGGTAGATACAGTCGGTGTGAAGCATGCTATGTGCACAGCACTAGCGATTTTATTCTACAACATGTCGCCGCCCATCACACCACTTGACAACCTACTAACGAAACAAAATGTATACATTAGCGCACACCTAAGTTACCAGAATGTGAATTTATATCTCTATTATTAAAGTGTAACATAAAATTATTTAAACATCGAGATGTTACTTCCCAAAATACGTAATATCGACGCAGTCGTCCACAGTACGTAGATACATTCGGTGTGAAGAATGGTATGTGCATAGCACTAGCGATTTTCTTCTACAAAAGGTCCCCGCCAATCACACCTCTTGTCAACCTGCTAACGAAAGAAAATGTATACATTAGCGCACTCCACAGTCACCAGAATGAGTATTTATATCTCTACTGTTAAAGCATTATATAAAAATATTTAAACATCGAGCTGTTACTTCCCAAAATACGTAATATCGACGCAGTCGTTCACAGTACGTTGAAACATTCGGTGTGAGGAATGCTATGTGCACAGCACTAGCGATTTTCTTCTACAACATCTCCCCGCCAATCACACCTCTTGTCAACCTGCTAACGAAAGAAAATGTATACATTAGCGCACTCCACAGTCACCAGAATGAGTATTTTTATATCTATCGTTAAAGCATAACATAAAAATATTTAAACATCGAGCTGTTACTTACCAAAATTCGTAATATCGACAAAGTCGTCCACAGTACGTAGATACATTCGGTGTGAAGAATGCTATGTGCACAGCACTAGCGATTTTCCTCTACAATATGTCGCCGCCCACTCACACCTCTTGACAACCTACTAACGAAACAAAATGTATACATTAGCGCACACCTCAGTCACCAGAATGTGTATTTATATCTCTATTGTTCAAGTGTAACATAAAAATATTTGAACATCGAGATGTTACTTCCCAAAACACGAAATATCGACGCAGTCATCACAGTACGTAGATACATTCGGTGTGAAGAATGCTATGTGCACAGCACTAGCGATTGTCTTCTACAACATGTACCCGCCATTCACACCACTTGTCAACCTGCTAACGACAGAAAATGTATACATTAGCGCATTCCAAAGTCACCAGAATGAGTATTTTTATATCTATTGTTAAAGCATAACATGAAAATATTTAAACATCGAGCTGTTACGTACCAAAATACGTAATATCGACGCAGTCGTCCACAGTACGTAGATACATTCGGTGTGAAGAATGCTATGTGCACAGCACTAGCGATTTTCTTCTACAACAAGTCCCCGCCAATAACACCTCTTGTCAACCTGCTAACGAAAGAAAATATATACATTAGGGCACTCCAAAGTCACCAGAATGAGTATTTTTATCTCTATTGTTAAAGCATAACAGAAAAATATTTAAACATCGAGCTGTTACTTCCCAAAATACGTAATATCGACGCAGTCATCCACAGAACGTAGATATATTCGGTGTGAGGAATGCTATGTGCACAGCTCTAGCGATTTTCTTCTGCAACATGTCCCCGCCATTCACACCCCTTATCAACCTGCTAACGAAAGAAAATGTATACATTCGCGCACTCCAAAATTACCAGAATGAGTATTTTTATCTTATTTTTAAAGCATAACATAAAAATATTTAAACATCGTGCTGTTACTTACCAAAATACGTAATATCGACGCAGTCGTCCACAGTACGTAGATACATTCGGTGTGAAGAATGCTATGTGCACAGCACTAGCGATTGTCTTCTACAATATGTCGTCGCCCCCTCACACCTCTTGACAACCTACTAACGAAACAAAATGTATACATTAGCGCACACCTAAGTCACCAGAATGTGTATTTATTCCTCTATTGTTACAGTGTAACATAAAAATATTTAAACATAGAGATGTTACTTCCCAAAATACGTAATATCGACGCAGTCATTCACAGTACGTAGATACATTCGGTGTGAGGAATGCTATGTGCACAGCACTACAGATTTTCTTCTACAACATATCCCCGTCATTCACACCTCTTGTCAAACTGCTAACAAAAGAAAATATATACATTAGCGCACTCCAAAGTCACCAGAATGAGTATTTTTATCTCTATTGTTGAAGCATAACATAAAAATATTTAAACTCGAGCTGTTACTTACCAAAATACGTAATATCGACGCAGTCGTCCACAGTACGTAGATACATTCGGTGTGAGGAATGCTACGTGCACAGCTCTAGCGATTTTCTTCTAGAACATCTCCCCGCCAATCACACCTCTTGTTAACCTGCTAACGAAAGAAAATGTATACATTAGCGCACTCCAAAGTCACCAGATTGAGAATTTTTATCTCTATTGTTAAAGCATAACAGAAAAATATTTAAAAATCGAGCTGTTACTTACCGAAATACGTAATATCGACGCAGTCGTCCACAGCACGTAGATACATTCGGTGTGAAGAATGCTATGTGCACAGCACTAGCGATTTTCTTCTACAATATGTCGCCGCCCCCTCACACCTCTTGACAACCTACAAACGAAACAAAAAGTATACATTAGCGCACACCTGAGTCACCAGAATGTGTATTTATATCTCTACTGTTAAAGTGTAACATAAAAATATTTAAACATCGAGATGTTACTTCCCAAAATACGTAATATCGACGCAGTCATCCACAGTACGTAGATACATTCGGTGTGAGGAATGCTATGTGCACAGCACTAGCGATTTTTTCTACAACATGTACCCGCCATTCACACCTCTTGTCAACCTGCTAACGAAAGAAAATGTATACATCAGCGCACTCCAAAGTCACCAGAATGAGTATTTTTATCTTATTTTTAAAGCATAACATTAAAATATTTAAGCATCGTGCTGTTACTTACCAAAATACGTAATATCGACGCAGTCGTCCACAGTACGTAGATACATTCGGTGTGAGGAATGCTATGTGCACAGCACTAGCCATTTTCTTCTGCAACATGTCCCCACCATTCACACCCCTTGTCAACCTGCTAACGAAAGAAAATGTATACATTAGCGCACTCCAAAGTCACCAGATTGAGTATTTTTAACTCTATTGTTAAAACATAACAGAAAAATATTTAAACATCGAGCTGTTACTTACCGAAATACGTAATTTCGACGCAGTCGTCCACAGTACGTAGATACATTCGGTGTGAAGAATGCTATGTGCACAGCACTAGCGATTTTCTTCTACAATATGTCGCCGCCATTCACACCTCTTGTCAACCGGCTAACGAAAGAAAATGTATACATTAGCGCACTCCAAAGTTACCAGAATGAGTATTTTTATCTCTATTGTTAAAACATATTATAAAAATATTTAAACATCGAGCTGTTACTTGCCAAAATACGTAATATCGACGCTGTCGTCCACAGTACGTAGATACGTTCGGTGTGAAGAACGCTATGTGCACAGCACTAGCGATTTTCTTCTACAATATGTCGCCGCCCCCTCACACCTCTTGAGAAACTACTAACGAAACAAAATGTATACATTAGCGCACACCTAAGTCACCAGAATGTGTATTTATATCTCTATTGTTAAAGTGTAACATAAAAATATTTAAACAACGAGATGTTACTTCCCAAAAATCGAAATATCGACGCAGTCATCAACAGTACGTAGATACATTCGGTGTGAGGAATGCTATGTGCACAGCACTAGCGATTGTCTTCTACAACATCTCCCCGCCAATCACACCTCTTGTCAACCTGCTAACGAAAGAAAATGTATACCTTAGCGTATTCAAAAGTCAACAGAATGAATATTTTTATCTCTATTGTTAAAGCATAACATAAAAATATTTAAACATCGACCTGTTTCTTACCAAAATACGTAATATCGACGCAGTCGTCCACAGTACGAAGATACATTCGGTGTGAAGATTGTTATGTGCACAGCACTAGCGATTTTCTTCTACAATATGTCGCCGCCCCCTCACACCTCTTGACAACCTACTAACGAAACAAAATGTATACATTAGCGCACACCTCAGTCACCAGAATGTGTATTTATATCTCTATTGTTCAAGTGTAACATAAAAATATTTAAACATCGAGATGTTACTTCCCAAAAAACGAAATATCGATGCAGTCATCCACAGTACGTAGATACATTCGGTGTGAAGAATGCTATGTGCACAGCACTAGCGATTGTCTTCTACAGCATGTCCCCGCCATTCACACGTCTTGTCAACCTACTAACGAATGAAAATGTATACATTAGCGCACTCCACAGTCACCAGAATGACTATTTTGATATCTATTGTTAAAGCATAATATAAAAATATTTAAACATCGAGCTGTTACTTACCAAAATACGTAATATCGACGCTGTCGTCCACAGTACGTAGATACGTTCGGTGTGAAGAACGCTATGTGCACAGCACTAGCGATTTTCTTCTACAATATGTCGCCGCCCCCTCACACCTCTTGAGAAACTACTAACGAAACAAAATGTATACATTAGCACACTCCTAAGTCACCAGAATGTGTATTTATATTTCTATTGTTAAAGTGTATCAGAAAAATATTTTAACATCGAGATGTTACTTCCCAAAATACGCAATATCTACGCAGTCATCCACAGTACGTAGATACATTCGGTGTGAGGAATGCTATGTGCACAGCACTAGCGATTTTCTTCTACAATATGTCCCCGTCATTCACACCCCTTGTCAACCTGCTATCGAAAGAAAATGTATACATTAGCGCACTCCAAAGTCACCAGAATGAGTATTTTTATGTTATTGTTAAAGCATAACATAAAAATATTTAAACATCGTGCTGTTTCTTACGAAAATACGTAATATCGATGCAGTCGTCCACAGTACGTAGATACATTCGGTGTGAGGAATGCTACGTGCACAGCACTAGCGATTTTCTTCTACAATATGTCGCCGCCTCCTCACACCTCTTGACAACCTTCTAACGAAACAAAATGTATACATTAGCGCACACCTAAGTCACCAGAATGTGTATTTATATCTTTATTGTTAAAGTGTAACATAAAGAAATTTAAACATCGAGATGTTACTTCCCAAAAAACGAAATATCAACGCAGTCATCCACAGTACGTAGTTACATTCGGTGTGAAGAATGCTATGTGCACAGCACTAGCGATTTTTTCTACAACATGTACCCGCCTTTCACACCTCTTGTCAATCTCCTAACGAAAGAAAATGTATACATTAGCGCACTCCAAAGTCACCAGAATGAGTATTTTTATCTCTATTGTTGAAGCATAACATAAAAATATTTAAATATCGAGCTGTTACTTAGCAAAATACGTAATATCGACGCAGTCGTCCACAGTACGTAGATACATTCGGTGTGAGGAATGCTACGTGCACAGCTCTAGCGATTTTCTTCTAGAACATCTCCCCGCCAATCACACCTCTTGTTAACCTGCTAACGAAAGAAAATGTATACATTAGCGCACTCCAAAGTCACCAGATTGAGTATTTTTATCTCTATTGTTAAAGCATAACAGAAAAATATTTAAAAATCGAGCTGTTACTTACCGAAATACGTAATATCGACGCAGTCGTCCACAGCACGTAGATACATTCGGTGTGAAGAATGCTATGTGCACAGCACTAGCGATTTTCTTCTACAATATGTCGCCGCCCCCTCACACCTCTTGACAACCTACAAACGAAACAAAAAGTATACATTAGCGCACACCTGAGTCACCAGAATATGTATTTATATCTCTACTGTTAAAGTGTAACATAAAAATATTTAAACATCGAGATGTTACTTCCCAAAATACGTAATATCGACGCAGTCATCCACAGTACGTAGATACATTCGGTGTGAGGAATGCTATGTGCACAGCACTAGCGATTTTTTCTACAACATGTACCCGCCATTCACACCTCTTGTCAACCTGCTAACGAAAGAAAATGTATACATCAGCGCACTCCAAAGTCACCAGAATGAGTATTTTTATCTTATTTTTAAAGCATAACATTAAAATATTTAAGCATCGTGCTGTTACTTACCAAAATACGTAATATCGACGCAGTCGTCCACAGTACGTAGATACATTCGGTGTGAGGAATGCTATGTGCACAGCACTAGCCATTTTCTTCTGCAACATGTCCCCACCATTCACACCCCTTGTCAACCTGCTAACGAAAGAAAATGTATACATTAGCGCACTCCAAAGTCACCAGATTGAGTATTTTTAACTCTATTGTTGAAACATAACAGAAAAATATTTAAACATCGAGCTGTTACTTACCGAAATACGTAATTTCGACGCAGTCGTCCACAGTACGTAGATACATTCGGTGTGAAGAATGCTATGTGCACAGCACTAGCGATTTTCTTCTACAATATGTCGCCGCCATTCACACCTCTTGTCAACCGGCTAACGAAAGAAAATGTATACATTAGCGCACTCCAAAGTTACCAGAATGAGTATTTTTATCTCTATTGTTAAAACATATTATAAAAATATTTAAACATCGAGCTGTTACTTGCCAAAATACGTAATATCGACGCTGTCATCCACAGTACGTAGATACGTTCCGTGTGAAGAACGCTATGTGCACAGCACTAGCGATTTTCTTCTACAATATGTCGCCGCCCCCTCACACCTCTTGAGAAACTACTAACGAAACAAAATGTATACATTAGCGCACACCTAAGTCACCAGAATGTGTATTTATATCTCTATTGTTAAAGTGTAACATAAAAATATTTAAACAACGAGATGTTACTTCCCAAAAATCGAAATATCGACGCAGTCATCAACAGTACGTAGATACATTCGGTGTGAGGAATGCTATGTGCACAGCACTAGCGATTGTCTTCTACAACATGTCCCCGCCATTCACACCTCTTGTCAACCGGCTAACGAAAGAAAATGTATACATTAGCGCACTCCAAAGTTACCAGAACGAGTATTTTTATCTCTATTGTTAAAGCATATTATAAAAATATTTAAACATCGAGCTGTTACTTACCAAAATACGTAATATCGACGCTGTCGTCCACAGTACGTAGATACGTTCGGTGTGAAGAACGCTATGTGCACAGCACTAGCGATTTTCTTCTACAATATGTCGCCGCCCCCTCACACCTCTTGAGAAACTACTAACGAAACAAAATGTATACATTAGCACACTCCTAAGTCACCAGAATGTGTATTTATATTTCTATTGTTAAAGTGTATCAGAAAAATATTTTAACATCGAGATGTTACTTCCCAAAATACGCAATATCTACGCAGTCATCCACAGTACGTAGATACATTCGGTGTGAGGAATGCTATGTGCACAGCACTAGCGATTTTCTTCTACAATATGTCCCCGTCATTCACACCCCTTGTCAACCTGCTATCGAAAGAAAATGTATACATTAGCGCACTCCAAAGTCACCAGAATGAGTATTTTTATGTTATTGTTAAAGCATAACATAAAAATATTTAAACATCGTGCTGTTTCTTACGAAAATACGTAATATCGATGCAGTCGTCCACAGTACGTAGATACATTCGGTGTGAGGAATGCTACGTGCACAGCACTAGCGATTTTCTTCTACAATATGTCGCCGCCTCCTCACACCTCTTGACAACCTTCTAACGAAACAAAATGTATACATTAGCGCACACCTAAGTCACCAGAATGTGTATTTATATCTTTATTGTTAAAGTGTAACATAAAGAAATTTAAACATCGAGATGTTACTTCCCAAAAAACGAAATATCGACGCAGTCATCCACAGTACGTAGTTACATTCGGTGTGAAGAATGCTATGTGCACAGCACTAGCGATTTTTTCTACAACATGTACCCGCCTTTCACACCTCTTGTCAATCTCCTAACGAAAGAAAATGTATACATTAGCGCACTGCAAAGTCACCAGAATGAGTATTTTTATCTCTATTGTTGAAGCATAACATAAAAATATTTAAATATCGAGCTGTTACTTAGCAAAATACGTAATATCGACGCAGTCGTCCACAGTACGTAGATACATTCAGTGTGATGAATGCTATGTGCACAGCAGTAGCGATTTTCTTCTACAATATGTCGCCGCCCCATCACACCTCTTGACAACCTACTAAAGAAACAAAATGTATACATTAGCGCACACCTAAGTCACCAGAATGTGTATTTATATCTCTATTGTTGAAGTGTAACATAAAAATATTTAAACATCAGGATGTTACTTCCCAAAATACTTAATATCGACGCAGTCATCCACAGTAGGTAGATAAATTCGGTGTGAGGAATGCTATGTGCACAGCACTAGCGATTTTCTTCCACAACATATCCCCGTCATTCACACCTCTTGTCAACCTGCTAACAAAAGAAAATGAATACATTAGCGCACTCCAAAGTCACCAGAATGAGTATTTTTATCTCTATTGTTAAGGCATAACATAAAAATATATGAACATCGAGCTGTTACTTACCAAAATACGTAATATCGACGCAGTCGTCCACAGTACGTAGATACATTCGGTGTGATGAATGCTATGTGCACAGCACTAGCGAATTTCTTCTACAATATGTCGCCGCCCCCTCACACCTCTTGACAACCTACTAACGAAACAAAATGTATACATTAGCGCACACCTGAGTCACCAGAATATGTATTTATATCTCTACTATTAAAGTGTAACATAATAATATTTAAACATCGAGATGTTACTTCCCATAATACGTAATATCGACTCAGTCATCCACAGTACGTAGATACATTCGGTGTGAGGAATGCTATGTGCACAGCACTAGCGATTTTCTTCTGCAACTTGTCCCTGCCATTCACACCCCTTCTCAACCTGCTAACGAAAGAAAATGTATAATACATTAGCGCACTCCAAAGTTACCAGAATGAGTATTTTTATCTCTATTGTTAAAGCATAACATAAAAATATTTAAACGTGGAGCTGTTACTTACCAAATTACGTAATATCGATGCAGTCGTCCACAGTACGTAGATACATTCGGTGTGATGAATGCTATGTGCACAGCACTAGCGATTTCCTTCTATAATATGTCGCCGCCCCCTCACACCTCTTGACAACCTACTAACGAAACAAAATGTACACATTAGCGCACACCTAAGTCACCAGAATGTGTATTTATATCTCTATTGTTAAAGTGTAACATAAAAATATTTAAACATCGAGATGTTACTTCCCAAAAAACGAAATATCGACGCAGTCATCCACAGTACGTAGTTACATTCGGTGTGAAGAATGCTATGTGCACAGCACTAGCGATTGTCTTCTACAACATGTCCCCGCCATTCACACCTCTTGTCAACCTGCTAACGAAAGAAAATGTATACATTAGCGCATCCAAAGTCACCAGAATGAGGATTTTTATGTTATTGTTAAAGCATAACATAAAAATATTTAAACATCGTGCTGTTTTTACCAAAATACGTAATATCGACGCAGTCGTCCACAGTACGTAGATACATTCGGTGTGAAGAGTGCTACGTGCACAGCACTAGCGATTTTCTTCCACAATATATTGCCGCCTCCTCACACCTCTTGACAACCTACTAACGAAACAAAATGTATACTTTAGCACACACCTAAGTCACCAGAATGTGTATTTATATCTCTATTGTTAAAGTGTAACATAAAAATATGTAAACATCAGGATGTTACTTCCCAAAATACGTAATATCGACGCAGTCATCCATAGTACGTAGATACATTCGGTGTGAGGAATGCTATGTGCACAGCACTAGCGATTTTCTTCTACAACATGTACCCGCCGTTCACAACTCTTGTCAACCTGCTAACGAAAGAAAATGTATACATTAGCGCACTCCAAAGTCACCCGAAGTGTATTTTTATCTCTATTGTTAAAGCATAACATAAAAATATTTAATCATCGAGCTGTTACTTCCCAGAAAACGAAATATCGACGCAGTCATCCACAGTACATACATACATTCGAGTTGAAGAATGCTATGTGCACGGCACTACCGATTTTCTTCTGCAATATGTCGCCGCCCCTCACACCTGTTGTCAACTTGCTAACGAAAGAAAATGTATACATTAGTGCATTCCAAAGTCACCAGAATGTGTATCTTTATCTCTATTGTTAAATCATAACATAAAAATATTTAAACATCTAGCTGTTACTTACCAAAAAACGATAGATCGACGCAGTCATCCACAGTACATAGATACATTCGAGTTGAAGAATGCTATGTGCACAGCACTACCGATTTTCTTCTACAATATGTCGCCGCCCATCCACACCTCTTGTCCACCTGCTAACGAAAGGTATATATTAGCGCACTCCAAAGTCACCAGAATATGTATTTTTATCTCTATTGTTAAAGCATAACAATAATATACTTAAACATAGAGCTGTTACATCCTAAAAAATAAAATATCGACGCAGTCATCCACAGTACGTAGATACATTCGGTGTGAAGAATGCTATGTGCACAGCACTAGCTATTTTCTGCTACAATATGTCGCCGCCCTCTCACACCTGTTGTCAACATGCTAACGAAACAAAATGTATACATTAGCGGACTCCAAAGTCACCATAATATGTATTTTTATCTCTATTGTTAAAGCATAACATAAAAATATTTAAACATCGAGCTGTTACTTCCCAAAAAACGAAATTTAGATGCAGTCATCCACAGTACGTAGATACATTCGGTGTGAAGAATGCTATGTGCACAGCACTAGCGATTTTCTTCTACAATATGTCAGCGCCCACTCACACCTCTCGTCAACCTGCTAACGAAAGAAAATGTATACATTAGCGCACTCCAAAGTCACCAGAATGTGTATATTTATCCCTATTGTTAAAGCATAACATAAATATACTTAAACATAGAGCTGTTACATACTAAGAAACTTAATATCGACTCAGTCGTCCACAGTACGTAGATACATTCGATGTGAAGAATTCTATGAGCTCAGTACTACCGATTTTCTTCTACAATATGTCGCCGCCCCTCACACCTCTTGTCAACCTACGAACGAAAGAAAATGTATACATTAGCGCACTCCAAAGTCACCAGAATGTGTATTTTTATCTCTATTGTTAAAGCATAACATAAAAATGTTTAAACATCGAGCTGTTACTACCCAAAAAATGAAATATCGATGCAGTCATCCACAGTACGTAGATACATTCGGTGTGAAGAATGCTATGTGCACAGCACTAGCGATTTTCTTCTACAATATGTCGCCGCCCATTCACACCTCTCGTCAACCTGCTAACGAAAGAAAATTTATACATTAGCGCACTCCAAAGTCACCAGAATGTGTATTTTTATCTCTATTGTTAAAGCATAACATAAATATACTTAAATATCGAGCTGTTACATCCAAAAAAACAAAATATCGACGCAGTCATCGACATTACGTAGATACATTCTGTGTGAAGAATGCTATGTGCACAGCACTAGCGATTTTCTTCTACAATATGTCGGCGCCCACTCACACCTCCTGTCAACCTACTAACGAAACAAATTGTATACAGTAGCGCATTACAAAGTCACCAGAATGTGCATTCTTACCTCTATTGTTTAAGCATAAGGCAAAAATATTTAAACATCGACCGGTTACTTACCAAAAAACGAAATATCGACGCAGTCATCCACAGTACGTAGGTACATTCAGTGTGAAGAATGCTATGTGCACAGCACTAGCGATTTTCTTTTACAATATGTCGCCGCCCCCTCACTCCCGTTGTCAACCTGCAAACGAAAGAAAATGTATACATTAGCGCACTCCAAATTCACCAGAATGTGTATTTTTATCTCTATTGTTAAAGAATAACATAAAAATATTTAAACATCGAGCTGTTACTTCCCAAAAAACGAAATATCGACGCAGTCATCCACAGTACGTAGATATATTCGGTGTGAAGAATGGTATGTGCACAGCACTAGCGATTTTCTTCTACAATACGTCGCCGCCCCCTCATACCTCTTGACAACCAACTAACGAAACAAAATGTATACATTAGCGCACTTCTAAGTCACCAGAATATGTATTTATATCTCTATTGTTTAAGTGTAACATAACAATATTTAAACATCGAGATGTTACTTCCCAAAAAACGAAATATCGACGCAATCATCCACAGTACGTAGATCAGTTCGGTTTGAAGAGTGCTATGTGCGCAGCACTAGCGATTGTCTTCTACAACATGTCCCCGCCATTCACACCTCTTGCCAACCTGCTAACGAAAGAAAATGTATACATTAGACCACTCCAGAGTCACCAGAATGAGTATTTTTATCTCTATTGTTAAAGCATAACATAAAAATATTTAAACATCGAGCTGTTACTTACCAAAAAACGAAATATCGGCGCAGTCATCCATATTACGTAGATGTGAAGAATGCTATGTGCAGTGCACTAGCGGATTTCTTCTACAATATGTCGCCGCCCCTCACAACTGTAGTCAACCTGCTAACGAAAGAAAATGTATATATTAGCGCACTCCAAAGTCACCAGAATTTGTCGTTTTATCTATATTGTTAAAGCATAACATAAAAATATTTAAACATCGTGCGGTTCCTTACCAAAAAACCAAATACCGACGCATTCATCCACAGTACGTAGATACATACGGTGTGAAGAATGCTATGTGCACAGCACTAGCGATTTTCATCTACAATATGGTGCCGCCTCCTACACCTCTTGTCAACCTGCTAACGAAAGAAATTGTATACATTAGCGCACACCAAAGTCACCAAAATATGTATTTTTATATCTATTATTAAAGCATAACATAAAAAACGAAAAATCGACACAGTCATCCATAGTACGTAGATACATTCGGCGTGAAGAATGCTATGTGCACAGCACTAGCGATTTTCATCTACAATATGTCGCCGCCCCCCACACCTCTTGACAACCTACTAACGATACAAAATGTATACATTAGCCCACACCTAAGGCACAAGAATGTGTATTTATATCTCTATTGTTAAAGTGTAACATAAAAATATTTAAACATCGAGCTGTTACTTACCAAAATACGTAATATCGACGCAGTCGTCCACAGTACGTAGATACATTCGGTGTGAAGAATGCTATGTGCACAGCACTAGCGATTTTCTTCTACAATATGTCGCCGCCCCCTCACACTTCTTGACAACCAACTAACGAAACAAAATTTATACATAGGCGCACACCTAAGTCACCAGAATGTGTATTTATATCTCTATTGCTAAAGTGTAACATAAAAATATTTAAACATCGAGATGTTACTTCCCAAAAAACGAAATATCGACGCAGTCATCCACAGTACGTAGATACATTCGGTGTGAAGAATGCTATGTGCACAGCACTAGCGATTTTCTTCTTCAATAAGTCGCCGCCCCTCACACCTGTTGTCAACCTGTTAACGAAAGTAATTGTATACATTAGCGCACACCAAAGTCACCTAAATGTGTATTTTTATCTCTATTGTTAAAGCATAACATAAAAATATTTAAACATCGAGCTGTGACTCTCGAAAAAAACGAAATATCGACGCAGTCTCCCACACTACATACATACATTCGAGTTGAAGAATGCTATGTGCACAGCACTTGTGATTTTCTTCTACAATATGTCGCCGCCCCTCACACCTGTTGTCAATCTGCTAACGAAAGAAAATGTATACATTTGCGCACTCCAAAGTCACCCGAAGTGTATTTTTATCTCTATTGTTAAAGCATAACATAAAAATATTTAAACATCTAGCTGTTACTTACCAAAAAACGAAAGATCGACGCAGTCATCCACAGTACATAGATACATTCGAGTTGAAGAATGCTATGTGCACAGCACTACCGATTTTCTTCTACAATATATCGCCGCCCATCCACACCTCTTGTCAACCTGCTAACGAAAGGTATACATTAGCGCACTCCAAAGTCACCAGAATATGTATTTTTATCTCTATTGTTAAAGCATAACAATAATATACTTAAACATAGAGCTGTTACATCCTAAAAAATAAAATATCGACGCAGTCATCCACAGTACGTAGATACATTCGGTGTGAAGAATGCTATGTGCACAGCACCTGCTATTTTCTGCTACAATATGTCGCCGCCCTCTCACACCTGTTGTCAACCTGCTAACGAAACAAAATGTATACATTAGCGGACTGCAAAGTCACCAGAATTTGTATTTTTATCTCTATTGTTAAAGCATAACATAAATATACTTAAACATAGAGCTGTTACATCCTAAGAAACATAATATCGACTCAGTCGTCCACAGTACGTAGATACATTCGATGTGAAGAATTCTATGAGGAATTCTATGAGCTCAGTACTACCGATTTTCTTCTACAATATGTCGCCGCTCCTCACACCTCTTGTCAACCTGCGAACGAAAGAAAATGTATACATTAGCGCACTCCAAAGTCACCAGAATGTGTATTTTTATCTCTATTGTTAAAGCATAACATAAAAATGTTTAAACATCGAGCTGTTACTACCCAAAAAATGAAATATCGATGCAGTCATCCACAGTACGTAGATACATTCGGTGTGAAGAATGCTATGTGCACAGCACTAGCGATTTTCTTCTACAATATGTCGCCGCCCATTCACACCTCTCGTCAACCTGCTAACGAAAGAAAATGTATACATTAGCGCACTCCAAAGTCACCAGAATGTGTATTTTTATCTCTATTGTTAAAGCATAACATAAATATACTTAAACATCGAGCTGTTACATCCAAAAAAAAAAAAATATCGACGCAGTCATCCACATTACGTAGATACATTCTGTGTGAAGAATGCTTTGTGCACAGCACTAGCGATTTTCTTCTACAATATGTCGGCGCCCACTCACACCCGTTGTCAACCTGCTAACGAAAGAAAATGTATACATTAGCGCACTCCAAATTCACCAGAATGTGTATTTTTATCTCTATTGTTAAAGAATAACATAAAAATATTTTAACATCGAGCTGTTACTTCCCAAAAAACGAAATATCGACGCAGTCATCCACAGTACGTAGATATATTCGGTGTGAAGAATGGTATGTGCACAGCACTAGCGATTTTCTTCTACAATATGTCGCCGCCTACTCACACCTCTTGTCAACCTACTAACGAAATAAAATGTATACATTAGCGCACTCCAAAGTCACCAGAATGTGAATTCTTACCTCTATTGTTGAAGCATAACATAAAAATATTTAAACATCGAGCTGTTACTTACCAAAAAACGAAATATCGACGCAGTCATCCACAGTACGTAGATACATTCGGTATGAAGAGTGCTATGTGCACAGCACTAGCGATTTTCTTCTACAATTTGCACCCAGAGGACACTACACGACATCGCAGAAGGGTCTTCGCTGAATACGGGTGCGTCTGATGAGAGCTTTGAAAGCCACGTTGTCAGCGTAGAACAAAATTTCAAAAACTCCTTTGAATCTGATGATATTTTCTGACGTAGTACTTAGGGATGGTTTTAAAACAAACTTATTGTAACAAAATGATCTCACTCTAAATTTAAAGTATTTTTTTCGGACTGAAACGCTGTTATAAAAACTTGTACCAAAAATCGAAATTAAAATATATAGCAAAAATCGTATGCACTTCGGTACAAAAAACGCCGACTCATAAGTCAGACAAAGGTATGATGTGATTGCATATGTATTTCACGAATTATAGCTTCTGCCAACTTGATAAATATTGTTTTGAACAAACAAGCGTTCGAATTTTCAACTTTTTATATATATATATATATATATATATATATATATATATATATATGAAACTGAACAAACCTTTAAACGGAAACGCCAGCACAGTATTGTCGGCCTTTCTTTCACCGATATCGAAACAGTTCCATTCTGACGAAATTATATCGAGTAACTGGCATCCGCTGACCAACGGAATGGTTTTTTGCACGATTAGATTGTTTTTCGAACTTCTTCTATCTGTATAAACACTTTTGTCATTTGCAGTCCCTCACGTTTTACTGCGGACGAAAAAAAGAGAAAAAAAATTAACTAAATAACAAGTTTAGCGGACGCGAGACAAGCACGTGTTGTCGGACTGTTTACTATAAACGAAGAGAAGTCACTTGTTTTTTTTATATTGATCGTTGAATTTGTTAGTGGTTTCCGAAGACACTCTTTCAGGCTGTTCGTTGACCCGTTTACTCAGTTTTTTGTATTACTGAGGGTAGCTGAACTATCTGACCGAACACGCTTCTTTTTTAATCTCATTTTGTTCGATATCGTTCGTTGCATTTGTTCAGGGCGGATGCCCCATGACACCCGTTCAAGTTCACTGTTGATCCTTTCACTCAGTTTTTTTTTTTTTTATTACAAAGAGCAGCTAACCCTCTGACCGAACACGCTGAGCTACCGTGCCGGCAACACTTATGCCCTCTACGACACTATGTGAAACTAACTGAACCACTATTACGTCGGTAACTAATACAGCATTGCATCGGTTGCATTCGAGCGCTCGAATTCACCAGATCCTCATGCGGTAAATCACTGTTTTAATATTTTTCACATTTATGGAACACTCCACTATGACTGAATCATAAAAATAGACTCTCTAGGGAAATTTTTGGTAATTATAAATTAGGCTATAAAATTTTGCCCTAGTATACCCTGTCAATCGAGTATAAAACGAGGATGTGATGTTTACGTATGACGAAAGGAATTTTGTGACCTGAACATGCACCCTGACATAACACATACGTATACTCAGGTGACAAAAGTTATAGGGTACGTCCTAATATTGTCTCAGGTTTCCTTTTTCTCGGCGCAGTGCAACAACTCGGCGTGGCATGGACTCAAAACGTCGTTGACAGTCTCCCTGCAGAAATACTGTAGCACGCTGCCTCTATAGCCCTCCATAACAACGGAACTGTTGCCGGCGCAGGATTTTGTGCACGAACTGACCTCTGGATCATGTCCCACAAATGTTCGATGGGATTCTGATCGGGTGACCTGATCATTCCTGAATGTTGTTCAAAGCAGTCGTGAACAATTGTGGCTCAGTGACATGGCGCATTGTCATCAATAAAAATTCCATCATTGTTTACGAACGTCAAGTCCATGAACGGCTGCAAGTGGTCCCCAAGTAGCCGAACATATCCATGTCCAGTCAATGATCGGTTCAGTTGGACCAGATGACCCAGTCTGTTCCACGTAAACACAGTCCACAACGTTACGGAGATACCACCAGCTTGCACACTGCCTTGTTGACAACTTGGGTCCATGGTTTCGTGTTGTCTGCTCCACACGGCAAAATCTACCATCAGATCTTAAAAACTGAAATCGAAACTCATCTGACCCGGTCACAGTTTTCCAGTCGTCTAGAGTCCAACCGATTTGATGTGGAGCCCAGGAGGGGCGCTGCAGGCGATGTCGTGCTGCTAGCAAACGCACTCGTGTCGGTCGTCCGACGCACTGTCCTAACAGATACGGTCTTCGTCCCACAGTGATTTCTGAGGTTACTGTATTTCACGCGCTGTCACTTGTCTGTTAGCACTGACAACTCGATCGTTAGGTGAAGGGCGTCGGCAACTACTTAGTCCGTGGCGAGAGCTAATGCCTGAAATTTGGTCTTCTCATCACTCTCTCGACACTATCGTTCACAGAAACTAAATTCCCTAACGACTTACAAAACAGAATGTCCCATGCTTCTAGTTACAACTACCGTTCCGCGTTCAAAATCTGTTAATGCGGCCATAATCACGTCGGAAACCTTTTCATGTGAATCACTTGAGTAAAAGTCACTGCTCCGCCAATGCACTGTCCTTTTATACCTTGTGTACGCAATACTATCGGCATCTGCGTATTTGCATATTGCTATCCTATGACATCTGTCTCCTCAGTGTACATCCTGCAGAGAGTTTTCGCACTATGGTGAACGTTGTAACACACAGCCACTGTAGGACTGGCATTTCATAATATCCTGCACTTCACGAAGTTCACTCAGCAAAGGCGTCGCAGCCGGCCGCGGTGGTCTAGCGGTTCTGGCGCTGCAGTCCGGAACCGCGGGACTGCTACGGTCGCAGGTTCGAATCCTGCCTCGGGCATGGGTGTGTGTGATGTCCTTAGGTTAGTTAGGTTTAAGTAGTTCTAAGTTCTAGGGGACTTATGACCTATGATGTTGAGTCCCATAGTGCTCAGAGCCATTTGAACCATTTTTTGAAAGGCGTCGCAGCAGTCTTCTTCACAGCCACCAGGGGCAGCCCCTACCAGGTGGCTACTGTTCTGTTTCCTCCCCACCAGCGGCGAGCGCGGAGGTCGGCGTAACAGGGATGGGGCCTATCCCCTCAGGGACCGGCACCTCGGTCTCTGGGACATTTGCCACGCCGGACATTTGCCACGCCGGACATATGCCACACTTGCCCCTTCGCCAGGTAGCGATCCTTCAGGTAAGGGACACCCTTCCTCGTACTTCTTTTGTCCACTTTCAAACCGCTGTCTCCACATCTTACTAGATACAACCAGTACGTAAGGGACCTTCTTCTTCGACATCTTGGAAAAATACAGAGCTTCTTTTCCGAAATCGAAATATTTATATCTTTTGGGAAACGAAAGCAATTCCGACGATTATGTCAGTGTGTAATTAGTTCTGCCAAGTATAAATATAGATCCCTCTGTCTGTACGGTAGCTTCCTTTCATGCTTACTGATTGCAATAGAAACATCCATCGCCATGGGACCAACAAGAAATGAACGCTGTAAAGAGAATGCGAATGTACGCTAATCATTTCTTTTTGATCGCTGCATTTGTGCCTACTTTATTTACTACAACTACATGCCCAAAAGACAATAACGAAAGAAGAAATGGGTATGTGAATTTTTGAAAAGAAGAACGACATACTCCATATTAATTTACTCTCTAAAATCCGATATCCCTTGCGGCGAAACATTAGTTAATAAAGTGTAGTGGGACAATGTTCAAAACATGACTGAAAGTACTTTCATAAACAGAGATACGAACATCTATGATTGTCATGTCATCTAAAGACGACGTACAATTTTAAAATGTAGAAATAAGGAAATGAAGTAATACAGAATTCTATGCTTGTAACGTATGTCGTTGTTCTACATTGTTTAGCTCTAGTATTTACAGGATCACAGAGAAAGCATCCTAGGTTTTGGAGGGAAAAGCCGTAATTGTAATGATCTCCACTACAACAGAAACAAGAAGCACAACTTAAGGAAAAATAATGTAATGTGTGTTACAGCTCACAAGCGACATTGAAGCAGGTAGTTCCTGTGACTTAGTATGGACAGAGGTTATATTCGACAACCGGAATAAATTAATAACTGGCTCCTTTTACCGACTCCTGGTCTCATATGAAACAGTTGCTGAACATTTCAAAGAAAATTCGAGTCTCAACACAAATGGGTACCCTACTCATACAATTATAGTTGGCAGTGACTTCAATCTACTCTCCATATGTTGACAAAAATACATTTTCAGACCCTACTGTAGATAGAAAACAACTTCCATAGTTGTTCTAAATGCTTTTTATAAAATTATTTTGAACATTTAGTTCACAAGGCCATTCAAATTGTAAATGGTTACGAAAACACACTTGACCTCTTAGCCACAAATAATCATGACAGGTACAGGAATTAGTGAACAAAGAAATTCACAAAAACTAAACGCTATATATATATATATATATATATATATATATATATATAGTATCAACAGCACTCGAGAGATTCATACCAAAGAAATTAATATCAGACGGAACTGATACCCCATGGTACACAAAACACAACAGAAAGCTGCTGCAGGAGCACCGAAAAAGGCACGTATAATTTAGACGAGAGCAAAATATCCAAGATTGGAGAAGTTTTACTGTGGCTCGAAATTTGGTGCGGATTTCAATGCGAAATGCATTTAATAGTTTCCACAACGAAACTCTCTCTAGAAATGTGGCGGAAAATCCAGAGAGATTCTGGTCCTATGTTAAGAAAACCAGTGGAAAGGCTCAGTAAGTACCTTTACTGCGGGTCGGGCGACGAGTGTGGAGAAGGAGGAGGAGGGGGAGGGGGAGACAAGGGACCCAACCCTTCGGAGCAGGTAAAATCGTGGCAAATGTCCGCCGTGGCAAATGTCCGCACACCGGCTGCCGCAGCCCTGTTTCAGGCAATTACCCTCGTACAGTAAGTCAGATTTTACGACTGTGTAAGGTTATATAGCGGAAAGGGTTCTGTGATTGTACATCCATGGCGACGTATTCGTACCTCAAAGATCTCTGCTTCTTACACCGCCCCTTTCTTTTCTGCGATCTTGATATACTTGGCTGCTTTTCACTGCGTCTGCTACAAAGATGGGCGCCTCCATATTTTCTGATAGACTGCACAATACAGGTGATATTAAGAAGCTCTTCTATGTACGTCAGGTCACATACAAGAAGGTTTTGCTAGGATTGTGATCGGCAGATATTGCGAACGGACGTCTTGCACTGTCTTGTAACAATCAGCGAACAACAGCGCTCTGAATAGACAGAACTACTACTTGTTTCGGGAAGTTCAGGTATAGACTCTGCTGTGTCTGCATTAAAAGATTCAGTCTGGAATTTGAGTATAATTTGAGTATCTTCTAAGAACGATTGTATGTGTCAGTGGGATACTGCCAAGGAAATGCGATCACTGAATCAGGATGACTAAACAGAGCAAGCAGAGTAGGCAGTTCTGGTGGAGCTAACGGAGAATTTGAGGGACAATGCTTCGTACCATGCGTTCTACAACTCGGCGTAAAAGAACTCAACTGCAAACACACATTAACGTACAGCGTCACATGAATGTTCACAAAAAAGAATTTGTGTACTATTTCTTACGTTATGACACGAATTTACGCAACTGATGAAAACAAGCGTTATATTTGTGACGCGAAACTTTCCATAAAGATAACATAATATTTTATTTACATGACGCAGGAGGCGAAGGCTATCTTACACTGAGAAGTGCAGGTTCACAAAATTAATATTCCGATCTTGAAAGAAGCACACACACACACACACACACACACACACACACACACATGCACATGCACAGGCGAGCGCTAATTCACACTGTCAAACATGCACGCACTTTTCGCAACCTGTAACAGATGTTTTAGATTTACTGCAGATAGCGTCAAGGCAATGGATATCATGAGTACCGAGCAATTCTTTTTGAGTTTTCAGTAAAATATACTGGTATTACTAACAGCAGCGGTCAACGGTATATCGAAACCATGAAGCGATTGATAATCGGATTGATTAAACGCATTCTATATAAAATTGATTAAATGCATTTTATACAAAACTGTTCATGGAACTATTGCACCATTTAAGTGTTACTAAATGGACAGAAGACCTTTAGTTCCATCTCCAGAATGTTTACAAATTAGTCATAAGCTTGTCGCACAATAAATTATAAATGTAAAACTGACTAGAAGTTTACTATGGACTTACTGTATCAATGACACACAGCTAGCTTGTTATCTTTTACAAATGGCTCTGAGCACTATGCGACTTAACTTCTGAGGTCATCAGTCGCCTAGAACTTAGAACTAATTAAACCTAACTAATCTAAGGACATCACACACATCCATGCCCGAGGCAGGATTCCAACCTGCGACCGTAGCGGTCGCTCGGCTCCAGGCTGTAGCGCCTAGAACCGCACGGCCACTCCTGCCGACTATCTTTTACAAGCCACTGACAACAAACATGAATATAATTTCAGTTACCGTGTGGATGCTGTCATGGGTGATCGCGATTGAAATTACTGTAGCTTTCACGACAGAGCACGAAAAATTGCATGCACATTGAGCACATATTTGTTGTTACATCTAATACAAAAACAACAAGCTTAGCACAAGCATTTCTTCATATTGCCGAAGAAGACACATCACAAATTGTCGCGGCTACCTCTGAGCACAAACACTACTGAGCACACATCGGTCTCATATTGCTCCAAGAAAGTTGAATATGTCTTACCTTTATGACGAGGAAACTTTCTGCTGGATGCTGGGAACCGAAAACAAAATCCTCTGTTACTGGTCTCTAACTGGGAGTACCGAATTAGCCTGTGTATGTAACTGTACAAAGCAGATCAAACAAGCATGCATCGTAAAGCGACAACTGTTCGTTTATACTCGTACACGCCATTCAAAGAACAATTATTTGTCGCGGGAAAACAATCAAAGTGTAAATAATACGTGGCGGGAAAAACAATCTCGCAGCGAAAGTATCAGTCGACCTGAATTTTGAGACGAGCTGAAAATAAAATATATAAACTGATACACTAGATTCTTCTGCAAATAGCAGCTCCGATTGCCCTAGTCCTCTGTAAACCTGTATGTTTACAGAGATATTCTCTCAATTATTTCCAGCGATTGATAAGACGCTAATTATAAAGATCTATTATTCAGTCTTCTAACTTGTGATTCCTGGGGAGGGCAAATTACGTACAACGTTTCCCGTCTTGTGTTTCGTATCCTGGTATAAGGAGTGTTTCAGCTGACAAACAAACAACGTTAATTCACATAAACAGAACACGCGTGGAGCAGATTCTGGCAGCTACTATTTTGACTAAGGGGTCACTCTTTCATTTGTTCTATGCAGTTGATCTCCGAGTGAATAGATTACACATGATAGTGCATCAAACTCAGCCTCTTCGTCGCCGCTATTCAGTTGCTGTTACTCTTAGCTTATTCAGTTCATTTAGTGACTGCTTCTTGCATGTGTGTACTGTTAACATTTTACCGATAACGGGACTCGAGACGAGGATATAGAACAAAGAACTAAACGGCGCAGCTTGAAATGTACAGCTGTCAGTTCTTCATACAGATAGATAAACATGCACGCAAAAGAACCGCTTATTTTACTTTACCTTTGTTGCAGTCCGCATTATTCACAACTGACATTTTTCTGATTTGTTTGCCCAACTGCACCTCAATAACTTAAAATGACACATAATGCCGGTCTGCTAATGGATCTTATTGATTTCCTGACCTTCATGCTCAGTGTATGTGTTCTGTTGCAATTACCTGACCCCTAAATCTATATCTACATCTGCAGACATAATCCGCAAGCCACCGTATGGTGCGTGGCGGAGGGTGCCCTGTATCACTAGCAGTCGTTTCCTGTCCAGTTCCACTCGCAAGCAGAGCCACGGAACAATGACTGTGTGCCCCCGTACTAGCCCTAACCTCCTCTAATCTTGTCTTTATGGTCCTTATTCGAAATGTACGTTGGCGGCAGTAGAATCGTTCTGCAGTCAGCCTCAAATGCCGGTTCTCTAAATTTTGTCAATAGCGCTCCTCGAAAAGAACTTCACCTTCCCTCGAGTGATTCCCATTTGAGTTCGCAATACATCTCTGTAATACTTGCGTATTATTCGAACCAATCGGTAACAAATCTAGCAGTCTGCCTCTGAACTCCTTCGATGTATTCCTTCAATCCGGCCTGCTACAGATCCCAGACACTGGAACAGTACCCAACAATGAGTCGCGCAAGTGTCCTATATGCGGTCAGCTTCACAGATGAACCACACTTTCCTAAAATTCTGCCAATAAATCGAAGTCGACCATTCGTCTTCCCCACTACAATTCTTACATTCTCACTCCATTTCATATTGCTTTGCAACGTTACGCCGAGATATTTAATCGACGTGTCAGGCAGCGCAAAATTAATACTATACTCGAACTTTTAACAAGAACAAGAAATAATACGGGATAGCAATGAAGAAAAACCTTATTTTTTGGAGTGATAACCGTGTTGAACAAAACAAGAATCGAATGGTGGTAATTCTTTTTCTTTTTCTGTTGGGAAATGTTCACAACAATAGAACAACGGTTTCTTGTTAGTGGACGCAGCTTCCTTCCTTGTGACTAAGTTTTTCTTGATTCTGGGAAGGAAGTTAGTGACAAAGCAATTTCCACTCAATGAGCTTTGCAAAATGCTCGAGGAAGCAAAAGTTTTTGAACCTTTCATAGTAATTTCCATGAATAGTTCAATTTTTTCAACATTCAAGCTTTGACCTGCTGTGCGTTTACCTCTGATGCGTCTTCACAGAACGGAACGTCTATCGTGGAGTCGCCAGCATATCAACTGGACGTCGAACAGTGGGCAAATGTTGTTTGATGTTGTTTGTACAGATGAGTCCCGATCTGGTTTGGAGAATTCTCCAATCATTCGCATCTGGAAGGAACGTGGAACACAGTTTCGGGACCTAAGCATAGTGGAAAGAGACCTGTATCGATGAGGATCCGTAATGATGCAGGGCAGGGATTACGTTGACCACTCTAACACCTCTTCATGAAATTCTACGGGTGATTCGGCAAGGTTTAACTGCTGTAAGGCGTGGTGAAGAGATCTTGGTATCTCAAGTGCGGTTGTTGCGAGGTGGTGCGGACCCAGACTTCGTATTGATGGATGATAATGCTCAGCTTCATAGAGAACAGATGGTTGTTGTTTTCCTGGGAAACGAAAAATGTTGCACGCATGGCGTGGCCTGCTCGTTCTCCCGGTTTGCATCCCTAGAGCATGTCTGGGATGCACTAGGGAGACAGGTTGCATCACGTTAGCATCCATCAACCACTCTCCAAGACTTGCGAGCAGCTCTGCAGGAAGAACGGGCGTTATTGCCTCAACATGAGATTGATGACATCATTCATAGGATGCCCCCTATTGTCAGGCCTGTATTACCGCCAGAGGTGGTCAGCTCACACCCATACTGAGCACATTAACCAGTTGTCGGAATCTGTGTGCAAATCTGTTAAGCTGAAAAAAAAACAAAGAACATTGTTGTCTACCGTTAGGCCTATAGCAGTAGTTTACGTTCTGCATTCTTCACATTGTTTCTACTTTACTATCACCTGTTTGTATTGTTTCGTGAAAAATACGCGCAAGCTTGCAAAATTTCCGTTTGTTGCTTCAATTTTGAACACAAACGGACTCAATCACAGAAGAAATATTTAAAGGCTATGATGCGTTACATGTAAAGGAATGAGCATAAGGGGTATTTATTGCATGCATCTCTGTGGAGAGTGACTGAGAACATGGCACCTAGAACAATTTCATTGGACGTAGTAGCACCTACGTAAATGTCTGTTTGAATTGCCTTCAGCTCCAAAACATTCCAACTTGTCATGAAACTGCCACTAATGTATGATAGTAGAGCCGCGCGGGATTATCCGAGCGGTCTAAGGCGCTGCAGTCATGGACTGTGAAGCTGATCCCGGCGGAGGTTCGAGTCCTCCCTCGGGCATGGGTGTGTGTGTTTGTCAAAAATGGTTCAAATGGCTCTGAGCACTATGGGACTCAACATCTTAGGTCATAAGTCCCCTAGAACTTAGAACTACTTAAACCTAACTAACCTAAGGACATCACACACACCCATGCCCGAGGCAGGATTCGAACCTGCGACCGTAGCAGTCCCGCAGTTCCGGACTGCAGCGCCAGAACCGCACGGCCACCGCGGCCGGCTGTGTGTTTGTCCTTAGGATAATTTAGGTTAAGTAGTGTGTAAGCTTAGGGACTGATGACCTTAGCAGTTAAGTCCCATAAGATTTCACACATTTTATGATAGTAAACGCTCATTTGTAACTCGGAAATATTTCAAGAATAAATAATGAAACACTGCGCTACAGACAGTTTGCTCATAAGTTTGGCACTTCGCACCTTTCTACAGTCGAGTATCCAATTAATGAGCATTTAGCGATCAATGACGATGAAGATATTCCTAGCCCATTGGGGGTCACGTACAATTCAGAACTCTCAAAGAGCTAGGAAAAGAAAAACTATTTGACTTGGGACACAGAGCTACGTGTTTAGCAAATGTTTTAAATGTCATTTGTCTTCTACTCACTGAGTTGTATTACAACTGAATTGATCCAAGTTCGTATTCCATACTACAAATAACCAACACATTTGAACACGAACGTCATTACGTCAACCATTGTCACGTTCACTGGTGCCGGCACAGCGACAAATTGTAGTTACTTTGTGATTTAATTAGACGTGTATAATTTTAAATTTCCGGTGCCTACTTTCTATAGTCAGTTCAAAAACATTTCCCTGGGCCGGCCTAGGTGGCCGAGCGGTTCTAGGCGCTACAGTCTGGAAACGCGCGACCGCTACGGTCGCAGGTTCGAATCCTGCCCCGGGCATGGATGTGTGTGATGTCCTTAGGTCAGATAGGTTTAACCCTAGCATTACCAACGGGGGGGGGGGGGGGGGGCCTCGTAGGCCCACTGACTCAGTTTTTTTCTATGTTGTATCCACACCCTTTGATATATGAACTTGAAAGCAAAGGTAATTGTTCGTTATTGAATGTACTATTGAGTCATTACAGAATTTCGGAATAAAAATGTAATTAAAATACATTTACTTGATTTAATTCTCTGTGGGCCTTAGAAGCCCACCCGTTGGTAATAGCAAGGAAAGATTTACGAGGTTGCCGGCCGAAGTGGCCGTGCGGTTAAAGGCGCTGCAGTCTGGAACCGCAAGACCGCTACGGTCGCAGGTTCGAATCCTGCCTCGGGCATGGATGTTTGTGATGTCCTTAGGTTAGTTAGGTTTAACTAGTTCTAAGTTCTAGGGGACTAATGACCTCAGCAGTTGAGTCCCATAGTGCTCAGAGCCATTTGAACCATTTACGAGGTTGAGTCTCTCGTTTCAAATTCTTACCATGAAACGAATTTTGGCATTGTTGCCTTCAGACATATTATTATGAAGCGGACCATTGTTATTTTCAGTGTCTCTGCTGCTGTTGAACCAGCAACATGAGTAGACATCGTTTACGTGATAGTTCCATTGAAAGAGTGCTAGAAGAAGTTTTGAACGAATCAGATTTAGAGGAAAGTGAAGTGGATGATGATGTGGAAGAAATTAGAACTGATTCATCGTCTGAGAATGAAGATGAGGTTGAAGCCAATCCACCAGATGATAATGATACGGAATGTGATAAATTCATTGCAAAAAGTGGACGAGAGTATATTACGAAGCCATCTCGACAATATCGGCGTTCTGTACAAAATATAGTGCTAGAAAGAATGGGGCTAGGACAACAAGGAAGAATTGCGTCTCCGAAAGAGGCTATAGAGCTCTTTTTTACACCTCAAATTATGAATCTAATAAAACTACACTCAAATGAAGAGGCTTCTCGACTAGGTATTCAGCACACAGATGAAGATGAGTTATTTTGTTATATAGGACTCTTGCTAATCATGGGTTCAAATCTTGACAATAAGATACCTGTCCAAGATTTATGGTCTTTGCTTCAGGGCCGACAAGTGTACTATGGATCAATGAGTCGGACCCGATTTTTCGAATTGACTAAAATATTGAGGTTTGATGATAAGAACACAAGAGAAATTCGTCGCCAGACTGACAAGTTTGCTCCAATGAGGGAAATTTTTGAAAGCTTCAATTCTTCACTTCCATTGTATTTCATTCCTGGTCTACATACAACAGTGGATGAGATGTTGTCTTTGTTCCGTGGTCGCTGTCCATTCAAGGTGTTTCTAAAAGAAAAACCTGGAAAATACGGCATTCTAATTCGAATGCTGTCTGATTCTGAGACTAGATATGTGATCAGCATGGACATCTATACAGACAAGTCAGGAAATACACAGCATTCAAATGGACCGATGGAAATTGTAAAGAGACTAATAAAACCTATTGAAAAATCAGGCCGTAATGTTACCACAGATCGGTACTATACTTCAGTGGAGCTTGCTGAGACTCTATGGAATGATTTTCACCTCACACTTGTTGGCACCCTACAGTCTAACAGACGACACATACCTGAAGAGCTGAAGACTACAACTGGCCGCAGTTTACACTCTTCCATCTTTGCTTATACTGACCCTCAGACACAGAGGCCACCAGTTACTCTTGCATCAACGCTAGTCCGCGAGAAGCCAAAACGACTGCTGTTGATGCTTTCAACTTACCACTCAGAAGGGGTGTTGAATGAAGACTCAAAAAAGACTAACATAAATCTTTTTTATAATTCTACAAAGGGAGGCGTGGACACCATAGACCAGATGGCAAGACACTACAGCACAAAGAGAGGAACAAGAAGATGGCCTTTGTCCCTCTTCTTCACACTCATTGACATAACAGCAATAAATGCATATTCACTCTTCCTCCTCAACTTTCCGAATTGGAAAAAGAATTTGCTAAACCGCAGAAGAGTTTTTATCACTAACTTAGGTCTCGAACTAATAAGCTCTCAAGTAGATAAACGGGCACAAAATTTGTATGGACTTCAGAAGCCAGTAATAATGGCAATGGAAAGCATCACACAACGGAAGCTCAGCTGCTCTGTAGAACCATCATCCTCAACAGCAGAACCAGGAACACGTGGACGGTGCCACCTATGCTGCCAAGAAGCTGCATCTAAAAAGATCAAGTACAACAAGCTGGGAAAGTCAACTGTTACCTGCTCTCAGTGCCACAAACACGTCTGTGGGAAACACTGCAGGAAGACAGTGTTGTGTGAAAAATGCGTTGCAGAATGAGACAGTAAATTTTGTTTGCTTCATGTAGTGTGTCGAATTAAAAAAGTCGTTTTTATAAGAAAACACTATTTTGAAACATTATTCCAAAAAATATATAAACTGAATCTCGTGATTTGTTCATTTTATTCCTATTATAATAACATCTTTTATTATCCAGTATACAAAAACAATGTCTAAGCATTTTGAATTGTTATTAGGGGTATCAGAAGTAAATAAACTTGATTTATGATAAAATAAATTGTGGTATTCTTTATGGGCCTTTGAGGCCCCCCCGTTGGTATTACATGTAACAAAAAATACGTTGGTAATGCTAGGGTTAAGTAGTTCTAAGTTCTAGGGAACTGATGACCTCAGAAGTTAAGTCCCATAGTGCTCAGAGCTATTTGAACCATTTCCCTGGAGGGTGCCAGAACGCTGTTCCTGCCGAAATTAAGCACTGCAAGAAAAGCGTATATTTCTGCTACTGTCTGTTCTTAGTACGATAGCCACTTTCCTTGACACGTAACAATTTTGTACGGAGTGTAATGATTCGTGCTTTCTACACTTCACACGGCTTCCTAACATACGAATACTATATAAATGTAATTATTTTTTCTTCAGAAGACGACTGTTTTGAAGATTCTTTCTGTGTGTGGCTCAGAGACAGCAACAATTACAGTATCGGTTTCTTCTGTGATAGGGGAAACAGTTTGACAGCTTTTGACGTTTTCTGTGCGGTTTCCTCGATAACAATTGTGGTGGATTATTTGGTGCATCAGATAAAGTGGATATTGCATTCCATAGAAGTTTCCTATGTTCCACAATCACTGATTTGGTTGGCCGCGTAGCGAACGAACCTTCATGTCATCAGATGGTCATACGAGGTCTTTCTGCTAAAAGTCAGCTCGTCTGCTGTTTAGCAGTCATATTTTATTCTTCAAGGAAAGCGTCGTCCTATATAAGTTGAAAGGTGGCTACACTGAGCCACAGCGCCAGAGATCGCGCTAGAGAGTATTGTTCAACCGCCTCCACTGGCAGTGATTATTGAGATGTCGTAGTGGGCAGTGCTTGTCGAGGACTCGTAGTAGTCAGTTCGTATTGAAATGTACTAGTGGGCAGTGCTTGTCGAGATGTTGTAGTAAGAAGTGCCTGTTCCATGTTTTATGCAGTTGTTTGATGGGATAGACAGCAGATGGTTCGAATGGAAATACTGTAATGATCAGAGTGCTTTTCGTCAATATATATGAAGGTAAAATATTATGTGTTTTTTTTCATTATTTCAGTGTCTTAAATAATGCGTCATTACAGGTTCAGTCAACAAAGCATCTGGCTTGTGTTCTTGGATTAGAGTGCAATTCTGGTTTTCTTGAGTAATTATGGTATTTCTATTTCCTTTAATTAATTCAGTATAATGATATTTAAAATTTCTTGTGTTGTTGAAGAAGAACCGTGCCAGATGCGTACGTTGAGTCATACTTCCACACACAGAACAGTTACATTTGTACCTTGGTTTCGTAGGTTTTATAGTTGCTGGGGACTTAATTAATTAATTGTGTTAATGAAAATTTCCATTTCATTCTTTGTTGTTGTTCTATGCAGTCAGATAGCGTAATAATACTAGTCAGGGCCAACCGTTTACGAGACTTCGTAATCGGACATACAGCGACTGAAAAAAAAAAATTTAAAAATTATTTTCATTTTATTTTAATTAAGCCCCCATGCAAAGTATGTGTACGTTACAAGAGACTCGTAAATAACCTGGCCTGTGATGTACCGTTTTATACATCGCAGGATCCTTAGAAAACTAAAGAAAGACAAATGCGGTATAATTTCTTTGTTAATGCCAGTTTTTAATGTAAGACTGTGCTGAAAATCAATATAAACGAAGCTGTTCGCGTTCATCCGATATCGTATTCAAAAGTGTAGCTTACTGTGAGCTTGGAGGTCTGCCGTGGCAGTGTGTATCAACATTGAGCAGCAGTGTCGTGACTGAATTTATCAGACTAGACGTGGACTAGACTGGACAAACACATAATAACTCTAGCTACGCCGTTTCGGCAATCACCTTGGTAGTTCTGTTATCAACGGCTGTATGAGAGGTGAAGTCGAAATTACTACTTTCATTTTAAAAAGATCAGTAACATGAGATTTCAATTTCCGATTTCAGTGAACACGAGGAAGGTTCCTTGACGCAAAGGTAAGAATAACATTCACCAGTCAGTAAGAGGGCGCATGCAGCTGTGATTGTGATCAGTAGCAGTTGTGAAACTGTTTTACTTTCTTTCAGGTAAGCTGGGAAATGTGATTAAATGCCCACACCTAGTTTGTGGGACTTACATTATGCTAATTAACATGAATGAATCAAACATGTGCTCGAAATGCAAACAGTTTTTACGGTTTTCTTTCTTTCACAATAGTTAGCTGTCAGAATCACCCATAAGCAGGACCAAGAAACTAACTGGAGTGTGTTTCTGTTTACTGATTGTGCTTCACAACAGGTAAAATTTTGGAGCATTGTAATAAATGTCGTAAAGCGTGCCTTTTTCATTCATTTCGAATAGCTTCCGGTTTACCGTTGTGACAGTCGGGAAATATTTGGAAAGAATTAAACTATATGATCATTATAAATGTGTGACATGCTAATGAACTGAATTTGAAAACGCCGCGGTAAATAAAATGACTGTCTTGAAGTCTTACTGGTGACGCTCAAGTGGTGGAATAGTACCATGAAATATATTCTGTAGTGTGAATTGAGTCTGGCGTGATATTATTTGCGTTTGTTCTTTTCACTAGAATATAACTGACCTATGCAAATGAATAAGCCAGTGCAATTAGTGTTCTTCGATCGGAATTACTGGTATAATTCCAGTCTTTTAAACCGTTATATGAACTGGTCCCCTGTTGTACAATCAAAGTTCTCGACATTGGAGCGCATGTGTGCGCGTTCCCAAGTTGAAGAAACTGGGTGAAATCACGGCGCAATCATTTTCCCCCCATGTATTCTTATTCCGATGGAAATTTCGGCTAAAGAAATCTGAATACATTTTTTGGAACATAAAATTTGCCATAAACTTCTGTTTATAATGTTTCCTGTATTCCTTATTTTGCACGGATGGGTTTGATTTGTCCTGAATAACTCGACCCATTGGACATTTGACAAAAAATAACGAGCAACAATTTACGCTGGTTAAAATTTTGATACAAGACGTGCATGTTCTACATTTTATTGGCCCTTTTAGACAGAGCCATACTGAGGTAATCCTGGGGACGATGGCAACACAAAATCCATCCTGCCACCGCGTACCACTAACATGGAAACGCAGAAGATTAACGTTCCGGTCTCTGGAGATACGAGATGACGGCCAGGACAGAGAAGAGCAGATAATATAATCTGAACACCATCCTAATTAAAACGTTACATTTTCCAACTGACAACATTCCAAAACATGTTTAATGCATTTCAACTTTTGCTATTTACGAGTATATCAACATATGACGTTTTGCTAAACATAGCAGATAATTTTCGGTAACATAAAAACCAGACAAAGAGTCATTCGAAATACTTTTTTAAATTGCTACCTAATCGCTAGCGTGTTGTAACCGACTGCAGGCCGTTATTGCTCGCGACAATGCCAGCTCGTGTGTGGGGGCGATTAATGAGATCGTTGTCGACAGAAAAATTAACGCCGGATCACGAGATACACAACGGCGTAGGTCACGTATGAATGACGCCCACTGCTATAAATTACGTATTCACCGAAATGAAACACGAGCAACGACGACCGAAGTTGCCAGCGAAAAAAATCAATGCATTACAGCTCGAATTCGAGCGACCTCTACCAATTTAGTACTACGGAGGTGAAAAGCCAAGAAAGTGTGGGAGCACTGAAGTGGCACTGAGAATATGAACTGACCTGGCACGAAGACGATAATACAGACCCACATTATTTGATGATAGCTACGTAAGCAGAAAAAACCATTTCAAAACACATTTCATTCCGTAAATAACACACTTACGGTTTAAGACGCAAATCAGTCTATTGTCAAATACAGAACTTAATGCCTGAAATCCTTCTATAATCCGTTATAAATTCTTAGACTTTCGTACGAAAACTCTATGGAAAACATGTTTCAAGACACCATGGTGTTGTACTAAACCTTTCGAGCGAATTCAGAAAGCACGAATAAATTCTTTTGTCCGATTCCACCTGCCGGCTTTGACCAATGACATCATACCTAAGTCCAAGAAGCTACATGGAGGCGATATGAAGACAACGAGCATAGTCTTGGCACAGTATTTAGATTCTGGAAACGAGGCTTATTCCTAGACAAGAGAATGTACCACTAGAATAAAAGAAAATACACATACATTCGGTAAAATACCATCTCAGTTCACCCGATTAATTAAAAGTCACGAGTTATATCGTCCAGAAATTGGAGTAACCATAGTTTACTCGAGTAAGTGAAAAAATAACAGACGATCTTTAAAGTGCACTCCAATATTACGCATAATAAACTCGTAATATTACAGAATAGCGGTAATTCTTAATAATAAGTACCGAGTCTATAGGACTACCGCAGGGAAATGAGGGTTTTGGGCTGGACCAAACTAAAATCTAATACAACAACCGCAAAATGTAATAAACAATAACATACAGGAAACGCAAGAAAGACGTAATCCGGAAATAAGGAGAAAGCAACAAAAGATTCATAAAAGAAAATGCACCATAGAAGTAAGAAAATTCACGAGAAAATAAATCTTGTAATCGGTAACTGGAAATGACTCTATAAGGTCAATCATAGTTATCGATTTCAAGGTTCATAATTTTCAGTGTTTTTGCAGTGTTCTTTATTACAGGATTTCTATTTTGGTTTTGCTCTCTGTACTCCTGCGATAAATAACGAATCTTGGAATTGGTAACTGCAATTGACTTATATAGGTCAATTCTAGCTGTTGATTCCTAGGTTAGGTGTTTATCGCGTTTTTGCAGCGGTAGAGAAAGTGATACCATACAGTTAAATCCTTACAGAATTAGCAACCCACACCTGATGAAAATTACATAATAAAAGAACGAGGAGCTGACCATTAGGGTGATACCACAACTGAAAATTCAAAAATAATGCACAGTAGGCGTGTAGACTGGTTTGTTACAGGATTTCTGTTATTTCTGTGTGTGCTTTCTGTACTACGCAGCAGTGTGTACTGGGCACTCTTTGGTAACTGTCACGCACGGAATCAATCTAATTATTGATTCCACAATCCGTTATTTCTCGTGATTTTTACTGGCTGTGAATTATTTCGTTAAAGATTTAACTTTTTGGTGTCGCTCTCCATGCCACCGCAAAAACGCAAAAAATAACAAAATCTGGAATCGATAAAAATCAACAAAATAAATCCTAGAAAATAAGAACACACACTTAATGGAAAGTCACAAAAAATAACCAATCATGGAATGGAGAACTAAAACTGTCCTACATAGCTGTCCTCTTAATTTCCAGCCAAACCTCACTCTTCAAAATCGTGCCACATTCGGAAAAAATGCGAGGACGTAGATTATAAATATTATTGCAGATCGTTTCATTAACATCAACAACAAAATTAACATCCCGCTCAACTTCTTCTTGGTAAATAAGTAGCCAAATATTTTTGAAAATCAAGACGATAAATACGATAGCTAATCGTTCCGCAGCGATTTAGGCTGCCTTCTCAGATTCCTGGCTAACCACTCTCCGTAATAGCGACATACTTATAATAAACAGCATAGTTTACATCCGTTGCTAAGACCACCGCAGATAATATTTAATAACAGGCCACTTACATCCTTCACATCGTAAACTCGTGAAGTTACACAGGACGTCACTCGTTAAAGCTGACGGGCGGAATCCGGATTGGCAGAAATCAGTTGCTGGTTGGCGGCTCACCGAAGACCGCCATCGCTGCTGCGTGCCCTTACTGCAGCTCACGGTTTCTTACGATGTTGCTGAACGGAACACGAACATTCGTGTTGCTCGCCTATCGACTCGGCTCAGACTGTTTCTAAGCAACGTCACAGGGCATTGAAGAAGGGCGATGCTCGTTTCACAACAATTCCTGCAAACATGACGTCATTTTGACGTTACGTGCAATATCGATGAGCGCATGAGCGGCTATCGTCTTTGTTTCAACAAATAATATGGATATTATTGCTCCTCGATTCACTCGCAGCAATTTAAGCCGTCCTCTTAGGTTCCTGATTAATCACAAAACGCCACACATTCGTGAATAAACAGCGAAATATTATTGACAACGGGGAGTATGAATGTTAATGCTTCTCATTTCACTCGTGTCCTCTTATGTTCCTGCCTAACCACGTACTCGAAAGGCTGCCATATTCCGAAATAAAGAGCCGAATATTTGCGAGAAGGAAGAATACGAAGTTTACTGGTGCTCGTTTCAGTCGCAGAAACTTAAGCTGTCCCCCTACGGTTCTGCCTGACCACACACTCGGAAATACCTAAATATTTATTTCATCTATTGTTCCCAAATCACACTCAATATAAATAACAACCAGTATTGCTGAACATACTTGTATTACATTCATAAGAAAGTAACAGAATGTGGTAACAACGCTAATATGAAAAAAAACCGTGTAACAGCTTTCGACTCCAGAAACCGCAACGTCATTCATGCGATTTTTAACTACGGTCTTTGTTATCATATTCGATTTTGAAGGCTTGTATCGTTGATGCGTTATTAAGTGACATTTAATGATAATGGTGTTGTGTTTGTGTTATATTTTCAACGCTCCGTTACATTGAAACGGCAAACTAAAAATTATAAAACATTCATTCTTAATTTGTAAATACACTACTCGCCATTAAAATTGCTACACCACGAAGATGACGTGCTACAGACGCGAAATTTAACCGACAGGAAGAAGATGCTGTGATATGCAAATCATTAGCTTTTCAGAGCATTCACACAAAGTTGGCGCCGGTGGCGACACCTACAACGTGCTGATGTGAGGAAAATTTCCAACCGATTTCTCATACACAAACAGCAGCTGACCGGCGTTGTCTGGTGAAACGTTGTTGTGATACGTCGTGTAAGGAGGAGAAATGCGTACCATCACGTTTCCGACTTTGATAAAGATCGGATTGTAGCCTATCGCGATTGCGGTTTATTGTATTGCGACATTGCTGCTCGCGTTGGTCGAGATCCAATGACTGTTAGCAGAATATGAAATCGGCGGGTTCAGGAGGGTAATACGGAACGCCGTGCTGGATCCCAACGGCTTCGTATCACTAGCAGTCGAGATGACAGGCATCTTATCCGCATGGCTGTAACGGATCGTGCAGCCACGTCTCGATCCCTGAGTCAACAGATGGGGAACTTGCAAGACAACAACCATCTGCACGAACAGTTCGACGAAGTTTGCAGCAGCATGGACTATCAGCTCGGAGACCATGGCTGCGGTTATCCTTGACGCTGCATCACAGACAGGAGCGCCTGCGATGGTGTACTCAACGACGAACCTGGGTGCACGAATGGCAAAACGTCGTTTTGTCAGATGAATCCAGGTTCTGTTTACAGCATCATGATGGTCGCATCCGTGTTTGGCGACATCGCGGTGAACGCACATTGAAAGCGTGTATTCGTCATCGCCATAATGGCGTATCACCCGGCGTGATGGTATGGGGTGCCAATGCTTACACGTATCTGTCACCTCTTGTTCGCATTGACGGTTCTTTGAACAGTGGACGCCAGTCACTACTCTTGATGAACTGTGGTATCGTGTTGAAGCTGCATGGGCAGCTGTACCTGTATACGCCATCCAAGCTCTATTTGACTCAATGCCCAGGCGTATCAAGGCCGTTATTACGGCCAGAGATGGTTGTTCTGGGTACTGATTTCTCAGGATCTATGCACCCAAATTGCGTGAAAATGTAATCACATGTCACTTCTAATATAAGATATTTGTCCAGTGAATACCCCGTTTATCATCTGCATTTCTTCTTGGTGTAGCAATTTTAATGGCCTGTAGTGTAGTTGCCGATAACAACTCTCTCCAAAGACAGCGCTCTTATATGAAGACATTATCCGTCGATAAATCATTAATTTTTTTAATTATAGCAGTAATTATAATGAATCATCCCAAGAATGACATATTTTTGTAAATCTCTGCTATGGGCTCTTGAAATCTTGTGAGAGGCCCGAATCGAATGCTAATGAAAGCCGATAGCCGATCATGCGGTAGTCAAAATGACGTCACGTTTGCGGGAATTGTAGTGACGCGAGCGTTACACGTTGGAGAGACACACTGTATTGTTGAAAGCTGTGTCTCCTAGCGCTTTGTCTTGTTTACTCTAAGAGAGTGACTCTAGTGGCTCTAAGCACTATGGGACTTATCATCTGAGGTCATCAGCCCCCTAGACTTAGAACTACTTAAACCTAACTAACCCAAGGACATCACACACATCCATGCCCGAGGCGGGATTCGAACCTGCGACAGTAGCAGCAGCGCGGTTCCGGACTGAAGCGCTAGAACCACTCGGCCACAGCGGTCGGCTCTAAGAGGGTATGAGGACAATTATCACCGTACAATTAAAGCATACATCCGCTGGTGACTGAAACGATAGTATGGTATTGTTGGCCGGGATGTCCCATTCGGGTTCGGCCGCCACACTAGGCGACTTGCGGCCGATGATGAGGATCACACAACACTCAGTCCATGAGCGGAGAAATTCTCCAACCCGGCCGGGATCGAACCCGGGCCCAGTGCAGGTGAGGCAAGCACGTTACCACCCAGCTAAGCAGGCGGACTCCACTGGTGATAATAACCGAGGGGTAAACGGGCTGTGGCGCCCGGGGCTATGACGGCGAGGATAATGTCCTTGGCGGCCAAAGGAAAGAAATAAGGAAACATGAAAATTCCAAATAAAGTAAATAAAAATAGTAAAATCGATCAGTCGAGACAACCCTTTCGGTACGTGAATGTAATCAAAGTTATTTATTTTTCTTTATTTCATTTGACACGTCTAGTTCCGAAGGACCAAACTGAGGAGCAAATGTCCATGATCATGGAGCGAATCAGTACATGAAATTAACATCAGAAATGTTAGTAACAGTTAAGACAAAATTTACACGAAACGCATTCATGTGACAAGATGATGAGTAAAAACTAGAGTAATCAACAATATAACACATAAATTTTCTTAATTTTTCTCCTGGAACTTTCCAGTAGTTGAGAGGGAGGGAGCTATGAGGAAATTCTTCAGTTTAGAGTTGAAAGTGCGTGGGTTAGTTGTGTCAAATGGCTCTTAGCACTATGGGACTTAACTGCTGTGGTCATCAGTCCCCTAGAACTTAGAACTACTTAAACCTAACTAACCTAAGAACATCACACACAGCCATGCCCGAGGCAGGATTCGAAACTGCGACCGTAGCGGTCGCGCGGTTCCAGACTGTAGCGCCTAGAATAAAAAAATGTTCAAATGTGTGTGAAATCTTATGGGACTTAAATGCTAAGGTCATCAGTCCCTAAACTTACACACTACTTAACCTAAATTATCCTAAGGACAAACACACACACCCATGCCCGAGGGAGGACTCGAACCTCTGCCGGGACCAGCCGCACAGTACATGACTGCGCCTAGAACCGCTCGGCGACTCCGTCCGGCGCGTGGATGTGTTAAGATGTTTTAATTCTTGTGGTAGCTTATTGAAAATAAATGCAGCGGAATACTGCACGCCTTTCTGCACAAGAGTCAAGGAAATGCTACTCAAACGCCGGTTGGATTTCCGCCTAGTACTAACTGTGGGAAAGCTGCTAATTCTTCGGAGTAAGCTTATACTGTTAACAACAAACGACATTATACAAAATATATTCTAAGAGACCCATGTCAGAATCCCCATACTCCTGAACAGGGGAAGACAAGATGCTCGCGAACCTACCCCACATATTGCGGAAACTACCCTTTTCTGAGAGAAAAATAGCCTTTGGTAATGGATAGAGTTACCCCAAAACGTCATACCGTATGTGATAGGCGAATGTAAATAAGGAAAGTAAACTAATTTCGGTATTGTGCTGTCACCTTCTTCAGGTATTGTTCTGACGGCAGTTACAGCAGCATTGCGTTTCTGAAGGAGGTCGTGAACATGGTTATTCCATGATAGCTTACTATCTACCTCAACACCAAGGAATTTGGATTGTTCAGATTCACTAGTCAGATGCCCACTCCGTGTAATCAAAATGGCATTTTAGTTGAATTGTGTGTTAGAAATTATGGACACTGAATCTTATTGTGATTTAAGATCAGTCCCCCCCCCCCCCCACCCCTCACAACTTACCCGTGCACCTATCGCCACGTCGTAGCCGTTGCCATTGCTATGGAGAATGACCTGTAGCGGTCTGCTCTTGAAGAGGAATCAGTTGTCAGATACAATTCTTATTCCATTTCATAATGGTCCAACTTCTGCAGTAATACTTTATGATTAACAAATCAAACGTCTTAGTTAAACCAAATAATACATCTACTGCTCGGAACTTTTCATTTATTCGGTCCAGTGTCTCACGGAGATAAGAGAATATAGCATTTTCAGTTAAACCTTTTCTCAAAACAAACTATATTGATAGAAAATTATGAGAACTGCAGTGATGACTTACCTTTACGTACACAGCCTTTTCAATAACTTCAGCAAACACCGGTGACACAGAAATAAGTCTAAAATTTTGTACCATCTCCCTTCTTTTTTATAAAGCCGTTTCACTACTGAGTACTGCAATCCTTCATAAAACTGACCATTCCTAAGCGAAAAATTACAAATATGGCAAAGTACTGGGCTAACATATCCAGCAGAGTGCCTTAGTGATGTGCTAGATACCCCATCACATCCATGAGATCACGTGGTCTTCAGTGATTGTGACTCCCTTTTCTCCTCGATATTATCACGGAGGTGTATTTCAGATAGCAGTCCTGTAAAGCTATTTTCTAATAGAGTTATGTGGTTCCCTGTATAACTAAGTTTGTTATTTAATTCACCTCTTGTGTCGAGAAAGTGCTTGTCAAATACTTTACAGATATCTGATTTACAATAAAAAAAGATTTTTACTACGTATAGACTTTATTTATTTATTTTTATTTATTTATACATTTATTTTACCTGGCAAGATTAGGGCCTTCAGGCCCTCTCTTACACCTAAACAGGCATACTCAGATTGAACGAATTACAGTTTCTACAGAACATGAAGGACATATAACGTGTTATGCAGTATTAATGTTAAAGAAAAAAATAGAGATTATAACAGTAGTACAATGATAATTATAACAATCAAAAAAATAATTATAACAATCAAGAATAATAATAATAATACTAGTAATGACTATGTATATGAAAGTAAACATATTTTTCTTTTATGAATGTCAGTCCTATTGCTAGTTGGGAATTTTCTCGTTATATTCTTGCAGCTTGTGAGTTATTCTCATTGAGCAGAGACCTAAGACGATAGATTGGGGTGAAAGAGATATAAAAGAGGTAGATAGGTTAGAGGAAGAGAAATAGAGTGGTAAAATTCGAAGCTATGATGGAGAGGAGAAAGAAAGAGATGAGAGGGGCACAACAATGGTGGCTATACCGTCCCTAATATGTAAGTTTTGAGTTCCCTCTTGAATGTTGAGTGGTTCTGGATAAGACGCAGATCATAGGGGAGCGCGTTCCATAGTCGTATGGCTGAGATGGAGAATGACACGGAGATAGATTTTGTGTTATGTAAAGGTACAGCCAAGATGCTAGACGTATCCGATCTGGTATTGCGGTTGTGGAATGATGATAGGTATTTAATGTGAGAAGATAAGTATTGGGGGCACCAGTGGCTAAGAAATCGATGAAGTAAGCACATCGTGTGGAGATCGCGTGCCTTATGTGGCCGTATCCAACCTAGCTGAGAGTATGAAGGACTGATATGATCATACAACTGAATATTGCACACGTATCTAACGCAAGCATTCATCACTAGCTCGAGGCATCTCGAATTTTCACTATTTGTGCCGTGTTGAACTAAATCACAGTAGTAAAGATTAGGCAAGACTAGTGTTTGGACTAATTTTTGTTTAACATGGGTTGGAAATATTTTTCTAAACTTTTGAATTGCATGTAGGGAGGAGAGCGATTTCCGGCAAGCTGTGACTGTTTGTTCTTCCCAGTTTAGGTGTTCATCCAAGATTATTCCAAGGTCTTCTACTGTTTTTTGGTATGGTAGTTGGGTACCATTGAGGAGTATTCGAGGGGCTGTTTCACGAAAGTACCGGCTGATTAACTTTGGATGAGATATAAGTATGACCTGGGATTTCTCGGGGTTTAGTTTCAGACCTAGGTTCTGTGCCCATCGAGAAACAGAGCAAAGGTCTGCGTTCATACTCGCTACTGCGTCAGCAATGTTCTTGGGGCTTGCACTTATGTACAGTTGGATGTCGTCGGCATATAGATGGTAGTTGCAGGAGTGAATCACTGAAGAAATATCATTAATGTACAGTGAGAAGAGTAATGGACCAAGGACGGAGCCTTGAGGAACTCCAGAGCGCACGTTTTTCCATGATGACTTTTCCGACCCACAAATGACTTGTTGACTTCTGTTTTTGAGGTAGCTATCGAAGCAGTGTATTGCGCTGTTTGAGAAATTCAGCTGTTTCATTTAAATTAGTAACATATCAAAGTCAGCTGTGTCAAAAGCCTTGCTAAAGTCAAGCAGTGTTAGGATGGTAGCTTCACGTCTGTCCATAGCATGTTTAATGTCATCAGTTACTTTGATTAATGCAGTTGCTGTACTATGGTGCTTTCGAAAGCCTGACTGATATTTGCCATGGATGTTATGAGTTTTGAGGTAATCTGTCAGCTGTTCATGACGATGTATTCTAGGGCTTTAGATATTGCAGGTAGTATGCTGATCGGCGTGTAGTCACCTGGCGACTTAGGGTTGTCAGTCTTGGGTATAGGTTGAATTAAACTTTGCTTCCACTCAGTAGGATATGTACTACTGACAAGAGACAGGTTGAAGATGTCTGTGATAACTGGAATAATAGTGTCTACGACGTTCTTAATCATGCCAATGCTCACTCCATCATTTCCTACTGCCTCGGAAGAGATTCTCATAATTGCCTTGTGTACTGTGCCGGTAGTGACATGTTTTAGGAAAAACTTGTCTCTCGAGAGATTGACATCTTGGGGCTGGTAATTTGTCGCTGCGTGGCAGTTTAAGCTGTTGAGAAGAAATCGTTTAATTCTTCTGCAGACGCTTGATAAACAGCGTCATATCTTCGCTTCCCTATACCGAAGCTACGCAGCTTTTTCCACAGTTTTGATATGCCGCATACGACAGAGCGGGCATGTCTGATTTTGGCATTCCTCACGCTTTGCTTGGTTCTGTTTCGGAGTTTCCTATAAGCTTCGTACGCCTCGGGAGTTGGGTTACGCTTGAAGGCCCTATGTGCAGCATCACGTTTATTCATTAACTGGCGTAATGCAGTGGTGAGCCACGGAGCGGGAACTCTCTTTACGTTGACAGTGCCTTGAGGAGCACGTTTATCATACAGTGCAATAATTTTGCGACATAATTCCCGATTTTTTCCGTCTAAAGTCGGTTCATTGCTTATATCATGCCAAGGGATGTCTGAGCAATCCTTCTGAAGAGCGTCATGGTAACATTTTTTAAGTTTCTGTAGATTACCAGGTGAGAGTTTTCTTTGGTAGTATGCATTGAGTAATTTAAGAATATCACGTCATGAGCAGAGAGTCACGGAGCAGATGTCTGACTGGCGCAAATTATTTTATCTGGTCGCTTTGTTGCTATTGTATCTATGAGTGTGTGGCTGTGTGACGTGTGATGAGTTGGGTCCAGCGGTGTTAAACTCATATCATTGGAGTGGAACAGTCTCCTTAGGTTTCTGCAGAGGGAGATTTTAACTGTAAGTCGATGTTTGTGTCGCCCATAATGATTATGTGTTCATACTGTGTCACGAGCGAGGACAGGGCAGACTGCAGCGACTGCAGCGCCTCAGACCGCTCGGCTAATCCCGCGCGGCGAAAATGTACAATCGTAGGAAGACCGGGCTCCGGACGGGCACATGGCACCACCGAGAGGGAAGACCGTCGTGTTCGGCGTATGACCCTGGGCATCACGCTGCATCTGCAGCGGCAATTTGAGCAGCAGTTGGCACCACAGTGGCACAACTAACTGTTAAAAATCGGTTATTTCAAGGCCAGCTCCAAACCAGATGCGCTATAACGTGCATTCCACTGATCCCAAACTTTCGCCATTTGCGACTTCAGTGGTGTCAAGCGATAGCTCGTTGGAGGACAGAAAGGAGGTCTTTTCTGATGAAAGCCAGTTCTGCCTCGGGGCCAGTGATGGCCGTGTGTTAGTTAGAAGGAGGCCAGTTGAGGACATGAAACCAACCTGTCTGCGTGCTAGACACACTGGACCTACATCTGGGCTCAGGGTCTGCAGTGCGATTTCGTATGACAGCTAGAGCACTCTCTTGGTTATCCCACGCACGCTAACTGCAGAATGTACGTGCATCTTGTGGTTCGACCTGTTGTGCTACCATTCATGAACAACATTACAGGGGATGTTTTCCAACAGGATAACGGTCGTTCATACACCGCCGCTGTAATGCAATAAATCGGTTACTTCAAGGACAGCTCCGAGCCAGAGGTCCCGTAGCGTGCATTCCTCTGACCCTAAACGTTTTGGTGTTGCGATGTTTTCCTGTTACTGTAGCTTGCGTTTATACTTAATATGGCGTGTCTGTATATGTGCGCAAAAATTTCTTTTAGCCTTGAAATTTGTGCACCCTCTTACTAACGGAATGCCCCTATAGTAATGAAAATCGAACAATACTGTTTTACTGTGCTTTGGTTGGAAATATTACAGTCTGCACCAGTGAATACGACCTTAGATCTTCCAACATTCTTTTACTTGAGCAGTCACCTATAAAATTAATATTGAAGTCACCACATACAACTTACTTTGGTTACTCTTTATGAAGTGAACCCAGAACTTTCTCTATACTGGACAAAAATGTCCTGAAATGACAGTTAAGGGACCTAAAAGAACTCTAATTAAGTGTTTAGTTTCACTAAATTCAGCTGCTCCTGCCTGAACAACATCGAAAGACCTATTCATTGCAGTGCTTTGACACGCCAATAGACTCATACATACTTGCCTACTCCTCCGCTCCTTGAAGAGCTCCTTGAAAAATAGCCGGCTAATCTGTATCGTGGAAAAGGAAGCTTCTGAATCGTCACATTATTTAAGTGGTGCACTGATATACCAATAACGTCAGAGTCAACATCTATTAAACAGTTCACTAACTTTATTTCTAATACCTCTTATATTTGATTAAATATGCTAATTCCTTCATTATTGAGGTATTCGACATTTCTGAAGGTGGATCTTTTATTAGGGAGACTTCCCTTAAGCAGGGATATGTATCACCTGACTTCAGTCCAAAGAAGATGCAGTTATAAGAACAACTTCTACAGGAGTTTTCCCATGAGTGATCCCACCCCCCTCCCCCCACACTACACTGTCACCCATAAGCTTTGCCGACCTCTCCTTCCTACACCTATCGAAGGGTGTAGGCCATGCCTTGTGAAATACGATCGATCGACAGACTCAGCTGGCACCACTGTTTCTGAAATCACTCAGCGGATAAGAAGTGAGAATCACTCACCTTCTTCGCCCAGGTCAAATAGCAGTTAATTGAATATGTAGAACGAAATGGACAAGACGAGCAAAAGTTTTTTTGCCAAGTCTGTAACGGAGCATTCATCAGGCGTGGGGTAAACAGTGGTGTATAAAAAATAATCGACACACAATTTGAATCTAGTCCTTAAAGATGATATAGAGGTTAAGAGGATAAGCAGAAAGCAGCCCTGTGTTTCAAAAGAGTTGAGAATGCATACAAATTTTTCGGTCTAAACGTGCAACTGTTGTGAGGAACAATTTGTGGGGACGTTTAGTTGAGCTGAGTTGGCAATGGGGTGGGCATGCAGCAGCCATAGGGGACAGGGGCTGATGACGGTGGGTACTAGCGCCGTGACCCCGAAGACTGAGCGCAGTTAAGCCCCTGTAACAGGTACCAACGTTTTTTGGAGTGGCTGTGTTTTTCACTAGCAGCATTGTTGGGCCACCACCTATCCCAAGACAGTGTTACTTTAAGTTTTTTTTCCACATTTCCGGTTTTGTAAAGTTCTTATAGCAATGCGAAACTGTACTGGTATTTTAATAATAGTAATAATAACACTAACAGTAGGATTGCGGATTCCAAAAGCGCTTTTGATTCTGTTGACAGAGAAAGAATAGATAAAATAATTCGAGGATTTTGTGTAAAGTTTAAACTGGCAGACCTAATCCGTGAAACACTCACTTACAGATAAGTCTGTAAAGTAAAATTTATCGGAGAAATCTCACAGCCTTCCGAAATAAAAACAGATGTACCTCAAAGTGACGGACTATCCCCAATTTCGAATGCGAGACAGTAGATCAAGTAATAAGATTTGCAAATATTTGTGGGGTAAGAAGTTCACGACAAGCTACGTCAACGAAGTAAAAAAGGATTTAGAAAGAAACGATGAAAAAATAGAAGATATAAACAACAGATAAGCTTTTCAGGAAAAAGTATTGAAAATGGAAAGATTCCAAGGCAGGGTAGCTAAAAAGACTGGTTCAAAATGGTATCAAGATAGAAAGAAGAAACATAGCGAACAGATGAAAGCATAGTGGAAGAAATGAAAAAACAAAAAATGGAGAATTGTAATTGAAACCTGGTCTTCAGATGGCCTATTCGAAGCAAAAAAAAAAAAAAAAAAGTAGTAGTAGGCCTAGTAAAAATTATACGGGTCCGAGATGAGAATAATAGAGTCTTTTTATCTTATAAATCAGAGTTGCTGAAAATGGCCGTGAAAAAAGTTTGGAAAGAATAGGTCTCCAATATTTTTCTGAGAAGACAGAAGAATCGATGAAGGGCGGGACGAATGTCGTCGCAATGAAATAGACGAACATGAGTACAGAGATGATGATCATGTCGAAGAAGGTGCGATAGTCGATGATGAAGTGATGTTTTGGGAAAAGAACCTAAAGTTACACCAAAATAAAACACTCCAACAGAGAATACTACTGGAGTAGGGCGCTGTTGTGTTCGTCCCAGGAAGAACGACAGAAAGACAATGGTTCAAAGATCGAAAAACGTAACACATTTATTTGAAGGGTACGTAAAGAATCTTTAAGCTGTGATGTATGTAAATTACCATGCGAAAACTGATTCACTATTCAATGGATTGGCAACAGTGATTTCACAGCGATAAAAAGTGAATTTGCATCATCTGAACAAATATTTACTTATTTTCGTAACTGGTCTACACTTAATTATTCCTTACTAGCTACGGACAAGCAACTCCATGTCATGTAACTGTAAGTTCGCTGAATTTCCCTCGTTTTTCACCCATAAGTATTACTCGACGGACTAATCAAGCAACTGATTGAAAACAATACTAGCGAATTCTTCCCCCCTTAACAATTCGTATCTTCACAGCAACCGGTCCTATTCAACAGACTTCTCTCATGTTCGGCATTTCTTTTCGTCTATCTGTTAGTTTATTTACTCTCCCTTTTGGAACATCATTCGGAACTTTGCCTATGCAAGAAAAGTTTTTCGTGCGTTTTCTCAGAACTCACATTCCTAAGACTATGCTCACATACAAATCCCATAATGTAGTACCGATGCAATTTACGAGAAAGCACACCTGACAATCCCAAAGAATTAAAGAAACTTTACAGGGACTCTACAGGATATGAGGTGATTTGTTCAGTCTACATTAAATTATCGACAGTCAGATATTGTACAATATCTTCTTCTGCTTGCATCATAATTTTCTAATTTATCTGTCGTATAAATTCATTATCCAGCGCCAAAAACTGCCCTTTCACACACCCTTTTTTATTTCTCATATTCGTTTGCAAGTCGAGATAAACTTTGCTCTCCAATTCTTCTGTACTGTGAACAATATTACAGAATTAACGATATAATATAATTATGCCGTTAGCATCCTGTCAGTGCAAACTTTGCGGATTTGCAGAAGAGCACATGCATGCCGTCCTCACTTTGTGTCGTCGTGCAGTTATACGCTTATATTTGTTGTTAAACTACCTCACCGAAAAAAGTAGAAAGGTTGTTCTAGAAACAGAAAAAACTGAAATCCGTTTAGAAATTGAAAAAAAAAAGGAAAAGGTTCTTACAGAAATAAAGAAACAACTAAATGTTGCACAACTATTTAGTTTAACAGTACTTTTCAAAAATTAAACCTGCTTTACATACTTAGCTTATTAACGATTACTTATAAAAATCAGTAAAATATATTCATATAAAAAGAATCACGAAAAAAACACAATAAATTGCTAAACAACAGTTTCATTTGTGACTTTATTAGCAGAACTAAATTAAATACGAAATTAAAAGAAGTGAAGTATGTACTGCAAAATGGCTGCCTATGTCAAGGAATCAAGTTGGGCATTAAAATGAAATGTGGACTTAAACTGATGTAGAAAGAAATTAAATAGATTGTAATTTGGTGCAGCGCAAATTTTATAATATTCGTCAGCTGCCCTGACGTCTGCCTGTTCGGGTAAGTATAGCTCTTGAATGAAACACGTTCTCGGTTTTCAAGCCGCGTCAATTAGAATAAAATCCTCGAGCATTCGATGACTATCTCCGCCATCGCCGTCAGGAGTTCACTGACTGCCGGAGCTAGCGCTACGCTAATTCACGGAGCTTCATGCTCCGGTGAGTTGCAGGGTGAGCGGATCACGCCTGTACTACTTCTTTCTTGGGGTGCTTAGTGTTTTCTTCTTGGTGGGATCGTCCTCACGTTTGCGTTGCTGCTATCGGGCCTTCTTGCTAATGTTGCGGCGTTCCTTACACTACTGCCGGAGCTGCTACGGTTTCTCGCTTATAAAGGTATGATCATCAGCAGCCAATCAGATAGACCCAATGTGGCGCGCGCGCATTAGTCGAACCAGGCAGCTAGCGGAGCTATTGCCCGCGGCAGCACCGGTGACGTCAGGTGGCACCAGGGGCAGGCGCCACGTACGAAACTGCCGCTCCCGCGTCGCGCATCTGCCTTTGCTTTCTTTCGATGTGCAAAGCTCGCCCCCATGCCCTGCTGAGTGTGTACCCCTGATCTCTGTTGAAATTGTTGTTGTTTAAACGATTCTCGGCCGCTTCCTTTATAACGGAGTCCCAATGTGTAGATGCATGAGCCAATACTTTTGTATTTTCGAACTGTATTTTATGTCCGTTTTCTAGGCAATGCTCCGCTATGGCCGACTTGTCAAGCTCCCATTGTTTTATATGGCGCTTATGCTCAGTACAACGCTCCCCAACCGTGCGAATTGGTTGTCCGATATACATGCTGCCACATTCACAGGGTATAACATACAGGCCGGATACTCGAAGAGCGATGTCGTCTTTAACAGGGCGCAACATATCTCGTATCTTGGGGGCGGGTCAGACACTGGTCTTAGCCCACGTTTCTGCAGCAGACGTCCTAACTTGCTGCTAGTTGCTCCACAGTATGGCAGGAATGCAGTCCGTTTGGCCTCTTCTACTGATTCACCAGGTGTCTTTCGTCGGCAACCCTTGAAAGCGTTTGCGATGTCTCTTATACTGTATCCATTTTCTCCGAAAACACGTTTTAAGTTCTGCAATTCAGACTGTAGGTGGTCGTCGTGAGAGATAATCCTGGCTGTATGAACCAACGTGTTCAGGACCGCTTTCTTGCGTACAGGGTGGTGGAAACTATTGGCGTTCAAGTACCGATCAGTGTGTGTTGGTTTCCGGTACACTGAATGACCAAGCTGGCCTCCTGCATTCCGTTCAAACAAAATATCAATAATGGTAGCTTGCCGTGCTTCTCCATCTCGACAGTAAATTTAATGTTGGGATGGACACCATTCATGTGATCGACGAACTGCTGTAGTGTTTCTTCACCATGAGGCCATATCAGGAAGGTGTCATCAACGTATCGTAAAAAGCAAGACGGCCGTAATGTCGCAGTTTGCAGAGCCTGCTCCTCAAAGTGCTCCATAAAGAAATTTGCAACTGCTGGAGACAGTCATGATCCCAGGGCTGTGCCGTCCTTCATTTCATAATATTCATCGCAGTACAAAAAGTACGTTGTCGTTAGGGCGTGACGGAACAACTTAATGATTCCAGATGGAAAATGTTGGGCCAAAAGATCCAGTGTATCTCGTATTGGCACCCTCGTAAAAAGTGACAAAGTCCAGGCTAACCATTAGGTCGTTTGGACCTATCTTCATTCTCTTGAGTGTCTCAACAAATTTCTGCGAGTTGACAACATGGTGTTCACAATGTCCCAATTTTGGCGCTAATAATCCTGCCAGATGTTTAGCAAGCGAACTGATTGCACTAACAATGGGCCTCAAAGGAACACTTTCCATGTGTATCTTTGGTAACCCATAAAGCCTTGGAGGTATAGTGGCATGAGGCGTTAATTTCTTCACCACTTCATCTGGTAAACCAAAATCCTTTAATAACTTCCCTGTCTTTCTGACAATGGCCTGTGTGCCTGTGTGGGATCACGACTAAGCTTGCGGTACGTGGAGTCTTCTAATAAATGTAGCATCTTCAGGTGGTAGTCTGCATAGTTCAGAACCACGGTGGCATTCCCTTTGTCAGCTGTCAAGACAACCAAGTCTTCATTCTCATGTAATAACCGTAAGCAACGTCGTTCCTCCTGGCTAATATTAGATTCTGATGGCTTACCTTTCGCCAGGATATGGCTGGTAGTTAGCCTGACGTCCTCAGCTGCATCGTGCGGAAGATTCCTAATGCACTGCTCTATTCCACTGATTATATCCAATATTGGCAGACGTCGTGGAGCTGGAGAAAAGTTGAGGGCTTCACTCAGCGCTGATATAGAGCCGTCGTCCAGTTCTTGGTTGGAAAGATTTACAACCGTTCTATGGGCGTTATCACATTTCACAGCAGTTCTTCCGTGATTCAGTCGGTCGAACATGGCACATTACTTCGACGTTGCCTTGGATAAATCCACCAACTCCCAATCGAATGGTGACAATGTTGATGACAAAGACAGATGACACTCACGATATGTCTATTATCCTTAGAACAAATGTAATAATTTTTTAACATGGCTTACGTTCACTGATATAAAAAGAAAAGATGTTGCATTCCATACTTCATCCTCTTACGGGTCGAGATAAACTTTGCTCTCCTATTCTTCTGTACTGTGGAAAATATTACAGAATTAACGATCTAATATAATTGTGCCGTTAGCACTTTTGTTTTACTTTCCAAAGTAAGCTACGTTCTTCCTCAGGGTTCAAGATATCTCCAAATTTCATCAAAATCGGTTCAGTGTTTAGTAATGAAAATGTAGCAGATGGAGTTACTTTCACATTTATAATAGTAGCATGGTTGAGCTGATAAACTCAGTATTTCCGGGGTATTTATTACTCCACTCATCTGTTCGTCCATCTCCTCCTCGCTTCTCTCGCTCTCTCTCTCTCTCTCCATTCCAATCACCTATTACTCCATCTCCCCCTCCCTCCTGTCTATCCACCTCCTCCTCCTACTCCTCCTCCTCCTCCTCCTCCTCCTCTTCCTCCTCCTCCCTCTCTCTTTATCCACCTCATCCCTTCTCTCTATTCATTCCTTTGTCTTCATCCATCTCCTCCCTTATCCAGCCCGTCATTCCCTCCCTTTCTCATCCTCCCCAGTCTCTCTGTCCATTTCCCATTACACCATTTCACTACCTACCTCCTCCTCCCCCCTTGTTCCTGCACAGTGGTGCCCGCCCTCTCGCATATCATCAGCAACGCGGTCCAGTACTACCCACACAGCACGACGGTCCTGCAGGAACTCTACAACTGGACGAGTGGTACTCTGTGTAGTTCACAGTAGTTCAGTTTTTCGCCCCCATCCCAATGAGAAACAGGTGTTCTTCTCTCCACGGAGCTTCTATCCGGACAGTAAGTGACATTTGTACGACGTTTGATTGAGATAGATCCAGTGATTTAGGAGGAAACATAAATACATTTTTATGATATACACGGGGTGTCACTCCTGAATCAGGCGCATTTTCCCTGTCGTTTCAGCGGACACGCGATTTCGTTGTTACACTGTGTCACTGCACTGAGTCAACCCAGACAGCTCTTTCATGCGACGCTCAATGTCGACGGAATGCCTCGGTTTGTTTCCCGTTACAAACAAAATCATTTTTAAAGCGGAATTATAGGTGCCCATTCGATAGAGCACTTTCAGATTAGTCCTAGTGAGATATATGTTTTGTCGATATGCATTAACAGGAACAAGAACGTGGGTGTAATAGTTTTCCGTTCCCATCCGGATTCTTGATATTGGTGAGTCGCCTTGCCTCTCACCACTGGGGCGCTTAATTTCAGTGAGTGCCCTTGTACCTCACCACTGCAATCTCGCCATAAAATTACGCCGATATTCTCTGCAACAGACATACAGAGTGACGCTTATTAAACGGTATGAAACAAAATCATCATAACTTCTGAATGGTTTGCGTTAGGACGTTCAAACGGCACGACTGGATGCGGGGCATAAAGGGAATTAGTATGCGCATCCAGAATGAAGAGGGAAGTTGCCCTGCAAAGGTCCGGAGTTCGGGTCTCGGTCCGGGATCCGGTATAAATCTGGCAGGAAGTTTCATATCTGCGCACACTCGGCTGCAAGTGAAAATTTCATTCTGGAAACATCCCCTAGGCTGTGGCTAAGCCATGTCTCCGCAAAATCCAGCAGTGCTAGTTCCGCAAGGTCTGCAGGAGAGCTTCTGTGAAGTTTGGAAGGTAGGAGACGAGGTACTGGCGGAATTAAAGGTGTGAAGCCGGGTAGTGAGTCGTGCTTGGGTAGCTCAGACGCTAGAGTTCTTGCCCGCGATATGCAAAGGTCCCGAGTTCTAGTCTCGGTCTGGCACACAGTTTTAATTTAGTAAGCGCATACTTGGTTCGGTTTAGTGTCGAAGCCCACTTTCATGTGGATGGGTTTGTTAATAAGAAAAATGGCGCATTTGGGCGACTGAGGATTTGCATTTCGTGATCGAGAAGTCTCTTCAGCCTCAATGGGTGACTGTGTGCTGTGTAATGTCCAGTCACGGAATAATTGGTGCGATATTCCTCGGTGGCACGGTGACTACCGAACGGTACTTGAAGGTTTTTGAAGAGGATTTCATTTCTATTAATCCAAAGTGATACTGATTTCGACAAGATGTAGTTCATGCAAGACGGAGCGCTACTGCACTGAAGCAGGAGATTGTTTGATGCCCTGAAGGAGCACTTTGGGGACCGCATTATGACTCTGGGTTACCCAGAAGCCACTGGCAGGGGCCTCTGTTGGCCGCCATATTCTCCTGATCTGAACACATGGGACTCCTTTTTATGTGGCAATATTAAAGACAAGGTGTAGAGCAATAACTACAAAACCACTGCTGAGCTGAAAACAGCCTTTCAGGAAGGAGGTCATCGACAGCATCGATGTTTCGAAGCTTCAGCGGGTCATGCAGAATTTCGCTATTCATCTGTGCCACATCATCGCCAATGATAGCAGGCATATCGAACATGTCATAACCTAAATAGAGATATCTGTAGTGACGTTTACATGTTGAATAAAGACTGCGCACGCCACAGCTTGTAACTAATTTACGTTTTTTTTCGTATAGTTTAATAATTGTCACGCTATAATATCCATGACACCAGCTGTGCCAGAACGGGCTCCAGGGAAGTTCAGTGTTGGTGCTCTTTAAGTCCCCTGGTGCTGGAGTGGTACATACCATGTGCTGGAGCGCCGAGCGATGGGGCGAGCGTCTGAGTGTTATTTTACACGACATGTGTGTATCCGTGGCAGGAGCGCCTGTCACTATCACTTCGTGGACATGTTTATCTCACTACAATGGTTGTGGTTTGTATTTCGCCAGTAGCCACGTCGCGGTCAGTATTAGAGTTACAGCGGTGGGGTGGAGTCACACACCGAAATCAGTGCCCTCAGGGGCTCAGCATTCGTTTGCTGAGTACGGGCTTGGCGACCCCAGGGTTTCTGAGCTGGGGACTGGTAGGCGCCCCCAGTCTTCTGCCACTGTAAACTCTGGGCACGCTTCAGCGATTACCGTGCAGTGCGGCGGTGGGACTTTGTGTGTCTCAGGGAACGGGGATTTTGGCTTGACCGCCCGGATTGCGAGGATGGTACACACTTCTCTAATAAAACCCTCAGTCTCAAGGTGTGCTGAGCGCTGATGAGATGCGTGGTTGTTGAGGTGGAAGAGGCATTAGCGATCAACCCCTGGGAAACCTACCACACCTGTTGTATAAGGCTTACCTAGGCATGTGGGGCTCTGTCTCGTTGGACTTCTAGTTCCCTAACTGCTCATAGGACCGAGATGGATCCTACGCAGTCTTCTCTTCCTCCTCTCATCGGAAAGGGCGGGCCGCTGTTAGGTACCAACAACCAAACAAAAAAGAGGGCTCGTGTAGCCAGTCCTCCAGTCTTGGAATTTGCACAGACTCTGTCAGTATTTAGTAACAGAACGCATGCTGGTGGCCAGAATGTGTTTCTTATCATTTAACGGAAAGAGGAGAGTTTTGAGAGAGCTTCACCTTTTTACATAAAAAAAGAGATAGCGGGAATCACTGGAATCTTAAAATCCGTCGAATACTTGCGAAATGGGACCCTTTTGGCAGAAACGTCCAATTCCCAACAAATCAATAACGTCCAGAAAGCTCAGTGTCTTGGGGAGCATCCAACAGAAAGTGAACTGCACCACACTTTAAACTATAGCAAAGGTGTTGTGCCTTGCAGGGATCTGGTTGAAATTCCCAGAGAAGAACTGAAACTGAGTGGTCCCAGGCAGACATCATTGAAGTGCAGAACATAATGAAACGGGTGGATGGTTATCTCGTGAAGATGAACTCATTTATACTGACCTTTGGCAACACCAAACTTGCTGAGCCCGTTAAGGCTGGTTTCCTCCACCTCAGTCTGCAGCCTCATTTCCCTAACCTGATGCACTGTTTTACCCGCCAGCACTTTGGGCACACCTCCTCGGGTTATAAGGGGGTTGTCACTTGTGGCACATGTGGAAAGGCTGCTCACGAAGGGGTTGGTTTTGCATCTCCTCCAAAGTGCATAAACTGCTCTGGCAATCACCCTGTCTGGAGTAGGGACTGTAGTGTCTTCCTTGAAGAAAGGAAGATCCAGGGAATCCAAACAACTAGACATATTTCGTATGGAGAGGACAAAATGATCTATAAGGCCATTCAGCCCCCAGCATTTACTACTTCCTTTGTGTCTCCTCTTAAACAAAGAGTTCAGAAGACCGATGCTGCTGCCAAAACGGAGGTTGCTAGTGTCAGCACTAGCACTTGAGTTTGCTGGTGCACTTTTGCCATTGCCATTCCTTCAAAACTCCCTCCCAAAACATCAGACAAGTCTCTTGTCCCGAACGTTGTGGAGCTCTCTGCAGCTCCGAAGGTTCACTCCGGTCCACCGTCCAGTGGTGCCACAACCACTGCTGTGGTTTTGGCCCTGAAGCCTACCCAGGGCAAAAAATCAAAGGCCAAGTGTCCACCATCGACGGAGTCTGGAAGTAAACAGTCCGATGCTGTGGATGTCCTACTATCTGATATCTCTCTTGACTCTTTGGTGGAAATGGAACTTGATGAGAGACTGGGGAAATCATATCGCCCCAAGACTGAGTCCCCACACATTACTTGCTCTCCTCCCTGGCGTAAGGACAGGGTTAAACTGCAACGCCCATGATAGATGGCTTCCATATTACAGTGGAACATTAATGGGTTCAGGATGCATGAGGAGGAACTCAAACTCCTAGGAGAGGGATGCCCTCTGTGCCTGTGTTTACAAGAAACACATTTTAAAGCCACTGACACCCCTGTGCTACGTGGCTGTACCCTTCACCAGAAGGATGACCTGACCGGGGACAGGGCAAATGGGGGTGTTGCTGCGCTTGTCTATAACGTGCATCAATCCTCTGTCCCGCCCCCCCCCCCCCCCTCCCAGCTACCGACCTGCAAGCAGGTGTCAGACGATCACTGTTTGCTCCTTGTATCTCCCTCCACGAGATGGAATCGACTCTGAGGCTCTCATAGATCTTGTGGAAGAATTCCCTTGGCCTTTCCTTCTATTGGGAGACTTCAAAGCTCATCATGTTTTGTGGGGCTCAGCCCCTACTTGCCCTCAGGGTCGAGTTTTGGAGAGCCTGATGACGTCTCACGAGATGTGCGTCATCAACACAGGTACTGACACTGGACCATCGACACCAATAAGTGTTTTACAATAATAAATGACGTTCTTAAAGGTACTTTTGCTATCGTACTCATCATTTAAAGTCGTTAAAAATAGTACCTGCAGATTTTATTTAATTGCAATCTTTCATTTATAAATTTCTGTGTTACATTCAAAATACGCAATTGTCGAGTGATAGGAACCTTCGACCATTCGATTCATGTGTATATTCGTATTGTATACTGAAGAGTCAGCAGTATTTGGCTTGTAATGCGGCAACTACGTATCCCAGCCCCTAGACAACGAAACCAGCCAAACTTTTAATATTTCAACTCTGAGTCTGAGAGTACGTAGTCGACGGTCACATAATTTTTTGAAAGCCCACAATTTGGGGCTCGTCCGGAATTTGTATACTGCAAAGTGGTAATTTCTTTGGCCTCTGTTATTCAGCGTACTATGCGAAGTGTAAAAACCTTTGCAAAACCAGTAGAGATTTCTGTAGAATGAACCTCTCACAAAACACAGTGAGAGGTTTTTTTCCGCAAGTAGGTTTCTGGAAATAGTCAAAGTACGAGGTAATTTTCCCAACTAACAAATGCTATCAATAGAGCTTCTAATCCATCACGTTAAAGGCGATTTCCGTGGGGGCTCAAAGTCTAAATTATTTGAGTGCAGGGAACGGTAGAGGTTAGCGCGTTTAACATACAGCGCTATCGGAGACGGTTGGAACATCTGCGAAATGCTACATAGACGACGGAAGATATCACCCAGTAAATTTGTTGGCTGCGTGTAGGGACGCTTTTGTTCACGGCATGTCGGACGAAGCGAAAATAAAATACGTTAAACGGCATTTGGAGGGAGATCCGCTGTCTTGGGCAAATGTAAAATGTAGTTCGTGCCACTCGTACGAAGAGTTCGAAAAGTGTTTTTTGAATAAATTTTGGAGCGAGGCAAAACAGACACGGATCTAAAATTAATTTTTAAATAGGTCGAGTTACAGGTACGGTAATGGGATGATGAGAGGTTTTTGCAAGCGCGAACTTGGCAAGCTTATGCATGTGCAACATCCTTTGGGGGTTTTAACGGAAATCACTACGTTAAAAAAGCAATTACCTGAAAATTTACAGTGGAATCTTGTCCGTAGTTCATGTGATTCCGTGGACGAATTTCTAGAATTTGTAGAAAAATTAGAGAGGGCTTTGAAGTTCAAATCTCAGAGCAAATCGGGTGGTAGTTATGAAAATGGGAATCCAAATAATCATCAGAAAAATAATAATCATGAGAGAAATCAAAGGAATTGTCAGGGAGCTAGTAGCTGGAATGAGCAGAATGGCCGGAGAACGAACGGGAGTGATAACTTCTGTGAACGGGACCCAAGTAATATGGCTAGCGATAGTACTCTCCCCCATCCTATTGATAGTGAAGGACATCAGAATAGCGGCACAATGACCCCTCTAGAATACTCAGCAGTTGCTAGGGCTTTTAAGGGGCGCATCTCATTCACAAGGATCGAGAATCTGGAAGGGAGCTACCGCGACCCTGTCGGGTTTTTGGAAGCATGTCTCCCTGTCTTGGAGATCGAGTTCGTCAAAGTCCTAGACGATCCGAGATTTAACGCCATTAAATGTAGCGCAGTACTATACTGCGAGCTGAATCACCCACTCAAACATCCAGGTGATGCAGAGGCTACAACTCTGCACTATATATATGGGGTGATAATGGCGTTATTTCTCGGAGCACATCCATTGCTGAGTGGTATCATGAATCCACCTTGAGCGCTACTATGGCCCGATTTTCCGAGATGGAAGTACGCGGGTCCGCTAAAACTCTCAGCCATGTACCACACTCTGACATCCATATACATGTCTATGATACGGTAAATGAAGGGTCTAGCTATATCAATTTCCCTAAAGATATAGCTAATAAGCATGCGTGTATTAAAGTCAGAAATCAAAAGGATCAGGCTGATTTTGCGTGGTCAATCTTGGCTTGCGAAAGAAACATTAAACAGAATCCAGAGCGCACAACTCAGTATGGCAGATACCTTGACATTCATAAGAGTTAAAACTTTGATGGTATAGAGTTCCCCGTAAAGATCCAGGACATATCTAAGTTTGAGACTCAGAATACCGGAATAACAGTTCACGTTTATGGCCTGGAGAATAATAACGACAAGTAAGATGAGCAACACAAGCACACCATCGCCGCCGCCCCCCTCCCCCCCCCCCCCCCATTTCTCAAAATTTGCAGGTGAGCAAGAGCTGCATCTAAACATGCTGCTCTTCTCTGAAGGTGATAATTATCACTATGTTTGGATCAAAGACATCTCCTGCCTCCTTTGATTCCAGTTAAGTAACAAATTGTGCAAAAATCATATTTGTTTAAGGTATCTGAATTATTTTTCATCAGTAGAGTTATTAGCGATACATCTACTAGATTGTGATTCCAAGGACCCGGCATGTGTCATTATGCCCACAGAGGAAAATAACTTGATTAAATTTCCAAATGGTCACCACCAGCAGCAATGTCATTTTGTAGTGTACGACGACTTTGAATGCCTGCTGGCTCCTATTACTCGTTGCGAAGGGAACCCCTTAGCCTTACGTACAACCTTCACACAAAAACACGTACCTTATGTGGCAGTGTTCCAAGTTGTATGTGGATATGATTCTAAACTTAACCGCTACGAGTCTTATGTCAGGGACGGAGATAAGCAGACGTATATTGTTCATTATCGTAATCTCCAGCAATGCCTCAGTTTACGGATGAAGCTTGTTAGAATCACCCAGGCTATCTCCTTCAAGCAATCCCCCTGGTTGAAGGAGTAAATTGAACTAAATACCGGAAAGAGGGTGGTCGCGAATAATGATTTTGAAAAAGATTTTTATAAATTCATGAAAAATTCCATTTTCGGGAAAACTATGCAGAATGTAAGAAATGAAAGCGATATTTTGATTAGAACCGCATTGGAAGGCCGTTATGGCGTGAGAAAGTGTATCGCCAGGCCAAATTTTAAGCATGCCACCATCTTCAATGAAAACTTTGTTGCTGTGGAAATGTCAAAGACTAAAGTAGAGTTTATGAAGCCTATTTATTTGGGAATGTGCATACTGGATATCTTCAAATTCTACATGTACCGCTTCCACTACGAGTTTGCGAGATCTCATTTCGTAGAAGCAAAGTTGCTTTATAAGGATACAAACAGCTTTATCTACTGGATCAAGAACTGTGATCCATATGAAGTAATTAGGTGCCACAGTAAAGAATTCGACACTTCTTCTTATGAGGTCGATAATTCTTACGGTATTGTTCCTAAGAACAAGAAGGTTATCGGTCCCATGAAAGACGAAGCGAATGGTTTATCGATTGTAGAGTTTGTGGGATTGAGGTCCGAAATGTATGCATGTCGTACAATAGTCGGGGGCACCCAGAGGCGGGCAAAGGGCGTTAGACGTGTGGCATCTCAAACTCTCACAGTTGAAGACTATTTGCAGTGCCTGTATGGTCGCAGCGGTCAAGGTGCTCCTCCACACATTGTTCGGCAAACTGTTATTCAATCACGAGGTCACGAAGTGTACACTGTACTGCAATCTAAAGTCGGATTGTCTCCTCATGACGATAAAAGTCATTTGTGAGGATAGCGTATAAACCCTCTCATACTCAATCTATTTACTTGAAGCAAAAGTAGGGGTGGGTGACTCTAATTGAGAGATAGAGAGAGAATGAGTGAGTGAGTGGGGTGAGGGCGTTTATGCATAAAATAGTATGGCTCTTTTATCATACTGTAATTAATGGTTGTATATGGATGTGAGTGTGTGTGCGCATGTGTATATGTATGAATGAGTAAATACATCTACTTTTATATATATATAGTAGTAGTATGTAAGCTTCACCTACCACAAGCCATCCAGTCAAAGTAGTTTTATTTCCATCCATTTTTTTTTCTTTAGTACAGCTGTTTCAGTTGGACGCCTTAGAGCCACCCAATTAATTGTTATTATTAAAGTATTTCAGCTGCCTGTGGTGGAAAAAGCTGCTCACTTAAGTTGGAACCATCCCATTAAATGTTAATGTTATTAAAGTATTTCAATGATAAATGTATATTTCAAACATATATATAACTTGTCTCATTAAGTTGGAGCCACTCAATTAATTAATTATTTCACAGAAAATGTCTACTTCAAAACAAAACAAAATTAGAGCCATTTAGTTAAGTAGGAGAACGGGAGAACGTTAATTCACAGAGCAGCTCTGTTCAATATAGTTTGTTTGGATGGAATTTCTTTAGTAATAGTATTTAGCATGAACGTAAGTTAGTCAATACCTCTGCTTTAGTTTTAAGTATGGCTCTATAAGGAAAAAAAATATTCCGTTTGATGAATCTCCAACATATGTTTTGGATTCTAGTAATCTTAATAAGTTAAGAGTACCACTCCATTGAACTGAAATGCATCTCAAGATATATATATATATATATATATATATATATATATATATATATATATATATATATATTGCACATCACTAACTCAATTGAAATCTCAAGAACTGAGTTTAAATCAATAAAGGAAAAAAATTAGTTACCCTACATCACCATTCTTATTTAAAAAACCCTAATCATTATGTTTTTGCTAAAATATATCTGCGAATATTCTGCAGTTACATCTGCATTGCACGCATGGCTACATGGCGTAGCGCCTTTTAACACATACATTTTCAGAGACTTCCCTGCAGGCGAGGGACGAGGAAGGTGCAAGCGCGCCTATTAATAGTACAGGTAGCGCTACTCCCCCAGTGACAGCGTGCAAAGGCTGTGGTAAGCGAGTCAAACAGTCCCAGTGGAATGCGTGTATATATGGAGGCAGGTGTAGTATCAGGGATAAACTTACTTACTAAGGACGTACTTGTCAAAAAGAAAAAAGTATACAACGGTTGTTAGGGAAGAAAAATTATTTATTTCTCATCCAACTTAAAAGTAATTTTACATTTTCATAATCAGATACAATAGCACTTTTTTGATACATGTTCTTGAGTCGATGGATAGAAGGACATCTGTAGAATTCCAGGTCTTGAAAAGAAGCAAATTTAAAGATTTGACGCACCCATGAGATCTTGTCCTTTCCCTTCACATAGACGATGGTGTCCATGTGATCGAATAACTTGAGCGCAGTCACCGTATTTTTATAGGGTGTGCCAGGATCGTCACAGTGAATTCCATGGTAGAAATGTGTTAACCACTTTGCGGTCTTCATTCTCTTAGCACACCTCACTTGCTTGAAAGATCTTGGTGATGCAATGTTTGCAGAGAATGTCTCTATTATTCCAGCATGTTGTGTGTACGCTACAAATGCGACACCTTTAAATACGAACAGCCTACACTCACCTCATAGAAACCCTGAGCGTCCGCAGTGATGTTCATAGCATGGCACATCATCGTTAAATGCTCTAGTTATGGTGCAGCATGTATACAGCTCGCTGCACAACACCTGTGAGCGGGTAGTAGTTGATCACACGGTCATGCAGAACTAGAGCACACGCGGCTGTGTGTTCGGGGAAATTTGTCAGTGATTCAAATTCAATTCGCACCTCTATAGGTCCAGACTTAATTACCTCATTCTGTTTCGAGAAGTCTATTATGATGATCGGTGAAAGTTCTTTCAACTTATGCGGACCGAGTAGACACGCTCCTCCCTCTCCTTCAGCAATTTCATAGTAAGAAGTGCGAAATCTTGCATACATGCCATATGCTAGACTGTATACACTTTGATTCCACTGCAGATGTAGATTGTCATCTGGGTAAAATTCTGAATTGAGGTAGACTTTAGCATTAGTTAACTTGCAGTTATCGAACACGGTGGAATCATTTGCTATATAACCTCTTCTATCAGTCTGAAACGCAAGTATGATGAATATAGGTGTCTTCATATGGCTGGAGGTTTTAATAGCCCATGATTGTCTGCTCGCAGTCGGTAACACTGGGTACTCGAAAATCTCCCACGAGCGAAATGTCAGTGACAGAAATGTACCTGAATTCAGAACTTTTAAAAGCTTCAAACGCTCCTCATCTGATACACTGATGTGAGGCATTTTCCATATTATCTTGGTGGTTGTGATCATATTCTCCTCTTGAGCTCCTTGAACGTATGAGTTATTGTCTGTCGCACTCCGCACCAGAATGAGTTCCTGTTAAGGGTTCATAATAATCTGTCTCATGTCCTCAAAGTATCTCATATGCATTTTTAGAGGTATTCAGGCTGCAAATCGCTTGTATTCTGCAACTGTTCTTCCTCTGGATCGTCTATGAACCATCCTGCATTTTCTAAACTACGCAAATCTGCTGGTGATGCCGAGACATATGTTTTAAGGGCTGATGTTATGCCGACATTGCGTGTGTGGTCGATCTCAGACCCGTTAAGTTCGTAGTGTATCTCTTGGAACAGGAATGCTAAAGTGTTAGGTGTCAGCTTGGATCCCACTGCCGTCGGTTTTCTTGAATGACCCCTCTAGACACATGAAACTCTTGCATGGAAGCGAGAGTGCGCCTTGGTGCTGGATGACAATCCTGATTTCATCGTTCTTGTTAAACGTGGTTGAAGTGTATTCTTGAATTCCAATCAAGAACAACTGCCAAGATGAGAAACATAGAAGTAGATATCCTCGGTGTAACAAAGCAGCTTAAATCACTTAATAAAGGCAAGGCCTCCGGTCCAGATTGTATACCAGTTAGGTTCCTCTCTGAGTATGCTGATAAAAGAGCTCCATATTTAGCAATTATATACAACCACTCGCTCACAGAAAGATCCGTACCTAAAGACTGGAAAATTACTCAAGTCACACCAATACCCAAAAACGAAAATAGGAGTAATCCACTGAATTACAGGCCTATATCACTAACGTCGATTTGCAGTAGCGTTTTAGAACATATACTGTATTCGAACATTATGAAGTATCTCGAAGAAAACGATTTATTGACTTATAGTCAGCACGGATTAAGAAAATGTCGTTCTTGTGAAACACAACTAGCCCTTTATACTCATGAAGTAATAAATACTATCGACAGGGGCTGTCAAATTGATTCCATATTTTTAGATTTCCAGAAGGCTTTCGATTCCGTTCCTCACAAACGTCTTCTAACCAAACTGCGTGACTACGGAGTATCGCCTCAGTTGTGTGACTGAATTCGTGATTTCCTGTCAGAAAGGTCACAGTTCGTAGTAATAGACGTAAAGTCATCAAGTAAAACAGAAGTAATATCCGGCGTTCCCCAAGGAAGTGTTGTAGGTCCTCTATTGTTCCTTATCTATATTAATGACATAGGAGACAATCTGAGAAGCCGTCTTCGATTGTTTGGAGATGATGCTGTCATTTACCGTCTTGTAAAGTCATCAGATAATCAAAACGACTTGCAAAATGATTTAGATAAGATATCTGTATGGTTCGAGAAGTGGCAATTGACCCTGAATAAAGAAAAGTGTGAAGTTATTCACATTAGTACTAAAAGAAATCAGCTAAATTTCGATTACACATGTGAGGGCTGTAAATTCAACTAAATACTTAGGGATTAAAATTACAAATAACCTAAATTGGAACGATCACGTAGATAATATTGTGGGTAGAGTAAACCAAAGACTGCGATTCATTGGCAGAACACTTAAAACGTTCAACAGGTCTACCAAAGACACTGCTTACACTACGCTTGTCCGCCGTATTCTGGAGTATTGCTGTGCGGTGTGGGATCCGCATCAGGTGCGACTGACGGATGATATCGAAAAAGTACAAAGAAGGGCAGCTCGTTTCGTATTATCGCGAAATAGGGGAAATAGTGTCGCAGACATGATACGTGAATTGGAGTGGCAATCATTAAAACAAAGGCGTTTTTCGTTGCGACGGGATCTACTCATGAAATTTCAATCACCAGTTTTCTCCTCCGATTGCGAAAACATTCTGTTGGCACCCACCTACATGGGGAGAAATAATCATCACGATAAAATAAGAGAAATCAGGGCTCGCACAGAAAGTGCTCGTTTTTCCCGCGTGCCGTTCGAGAGTGGAACGGTAGAGAGATAGCATGAAGATGGTTCATTGAACCCTCTGCCAGGCATTTTATTGTGAATAGCAGAGTAATCACGTAGATGTAGATATATCAAAGCGTTGGCTTCAATCCAGCTGTTTTGTGTAGCAGGAAAACCAAGCCATTTGACTAGTGCTTTATTTCCCCGACGTCGTATGACACTCTCCACGAGGAAAACATCCGGTTCTGAGCTTTTCTGCAACTCCTCGGTGTAGAAGCAGCCTGCAATTTCTTTACCTTTACTATCCTTCAATATATAAGTTCTAGGATTCATTCGTTGCACCTTTGAAACTGTAAATATCTCAATTGACCAGTTCAGTAGGTATAATTTCTCAAGTGCCATTTTGTGTTTTGACATACGCACCAAATCACCTAAATTAAATTTCTGTTTGCGTGGATCCAGCATCTTAATGCGATAGTACACCGTATCCATGAGCCCATTATCACGAACGTCGATTAGTCTCATTTATATTGTGCTATGTTTGGTTCGATTATACTGAGCAATTATTTCTGGAAGGATATCTGTCCATTTGTATGAGCCGCGAAGGTTAAAACGTATCCACATTCGACCTTTTATTGTTCTATTCAGGCGCTCCACGATACTTGCCTTCAGGTGAGTAAATGTTGAGTAGTGATGTATTCCGTACCACTGCATCACGGTCTTGAAATACCTGTTGTAGGATTCCCCACCGTGATGGGTTTGGAGGTTTTCAGGGCATCGATTCGTCCCTGCCTGGAGCAAACGCTCAAAAACATCCTCGACATTTCTACCCGTTTTTGTTTTGACAGGTAATACCACGGCAAATTTGAGTATGTATCAATAATCATTAATATATATTTGAATCAATTATTCTCATGTGAATATTCCCTCATATCTACAAGATCACCTTGCCATAGGTCATCCAAACCTTGAATCATAACATGCCTGCGAGGGTATGTTTTGCATGCTGGTTTATGCGGTTCTCGAACTACTGCCTCCATACTTATTCGATGATACCTCTCTCTCTAAGCTCAAAGATTATTGAATCAACCTCATTCGAATGAGCTGTATTACCTGCAGCAGCTGATGCCATGAGCAGCCTTAGTCGATCTATTAGCTCGTTGGGTCGTCATAATATATGTACTCTGGGATTCGATTGTTCACTGCTTTATGCTCAATGTCAATACCATCACCGCTGCTGCTGTTGTTGTTTTCGACTTCAAGTATTGGTTTTATAATGGTTTTATATTTCTTGTTGCTCAGGCTTTTCGTGATCTTGTGTACACCAGTCATGTGCTGTATTTCACGGTATGTTTCCTTATCATTAACTGAATAATTTATAGGTTTTTTGGTAGGTCTTAGGAAAATAGATTCATTAAGACTGGTATTCTCTCGAACCATCTATCACCAATCTGTATTGCGTCATCAGTTACAGTTGTAGGATGCGTACCCAACATGTACGGTCTTCTTCTGCTAATGCTGAACGTTCTATTTATCTGACCGAGGGTGCGACGGATAATGAATTCGTCAATGGCAACACCCTCGTTATTGTGTGTTTTTTTATTGCTGAAAGCTCTCGGAGAGATTCAGTAACCGGCTTAAAGGTCTCTTTTAGTGTTTGCTGTCGATCCATATGACCTAACCTCAGCAGCTATAATTTCTCACGAACTGCTTTCCGCGCTTGAATCACTTTCTGCTTCGTCGACATCTCGATGTATACTAATCAGACATCTCCACAGTGTGAGGCTTTATATATTCAGTCATTTTCTTCCTCCTCTTACTATGATGCTGATCGACCTTCTCAACAACAAGGAACTCTGCAGCTATTTTCCCCTCAATAGCCTCGACCTTTTGAGTTAAGTCGCTTACTTCTTACTGCCTTCATTAACTAGCTCATTTAACTCATTCAGCGTTCTCAGAAGAGTCTGGTAATACATCTCTAGTTCCTTGCACATACCTGCAACTTTATCCACAATAGCTTGAATTTTCGCATCCATGTACAGGCGAATGTTCTGTCTGTGTACACCCATCCTCTCGGGTTGAGAGGCAGACAAACGCGCGAATTTGTTCATGATGTAGCGTAGAGTGATGTATTAACGTCTCTTATCGTGCTATAGGTGCAAAAACTCTTGAAAGTTTCGACTGTACCTAGCATCACTCAGTTTTATCAATAACAAGAAACCCATACTGTGAATGATTCCAGCAATCTGCACATATCTTTACAAAATCATTGAACGACATGTTCGTTCCGACATGTGCCTGGTAAATGTGTTTTAAATTCAGGTTGTCTTGTTTGAAGGCTATAATCAGGTTTGTGTTATCCCTAACCAACTGTTTGGGGATTCTGTAATATGCTTGACTAAGATAAAACACATCAGACCCATATGACGACCGAAACAGAAATATTTTCGAATTTGGTCTTGGTTTTCCACGGCAACATCATCAAATATGAAGACAGTGTTTGGCTTTGCATTTTCAGGTGGACGGATATCACCGCTTTCACTGAATGTCGTGTATGTAACACCATCTACACCGCCCAATATTTCCTGTAGTAGCTGGTACTTGGGTTGAAACAGTGTTTTTGAGACTACACAAACATGTTCAAATCGGACCCCATCTACATGTGTTAGCAGAGTCATGAGGACGTCTTCCCACAATTGGATGGACCTACAATAATTGCTCAGATATTATCAGGAAGGAGAATTCCGTTCTTCTTGCTCTTCTTCAGGCCTCCAGTTGCATCTTCACAGGACCAGTCACCGACAACAAAGTCCTTGTGGCGAGGGTGTTTCACCCAGCCTGCCATGATACTAACTACGCCATGTACATACAAGTAGTTGACATATATAGAAAAATACACTTGAAAAGATAATAATAGTACGTGTAGCCACTATAGTTCCATCACTTAACCGACTGAGCTATATTGACTACACAGAGAAAACAGCAATATATTTTACCCATGAAGAGGAACTTGATCAATGATCAACTCAGTAACTCATATAGCACTGAAAAAAATTAATAATTGGTTTACTTTGATTATAATGACAGGGGTATGAAATAAAATACAAACAGGGTTTGAGATTATATATATATACACTCCTGGAAATTGAAATAAGAACACCGTGAATTCATTGTCCCAGGAAGGGGAAACTTTATTGACACATTCCTGGGGTCAGATACATCACATGATCACACTGACAGAACCACAGGCACATAGACACAGGCAACAGAGCATGCACAATGTCGGCACTAGTACAGTGTATATCCACCTTTCGCAGCAATGCAGGCTGCTATTCTCCCATGGAGACGATCGTAGAGATGCTGGATGTAGTCCTGTGGAACGGCTTGCCATGCCATTTCCACCTGGCGCCTCAGTTGGACCAGCGTTCGTGCTGGACGTGCAGACCGCGTGAGACGACGCTTCATCCAGTCCCAAACATGCTCAATGGGGGACAGATCCGGAGATCTTGCTGGCCAGGGTAGTTGACTTACAACTTCTAGAGCACGTTGGGTGGCACGGGATACATGCGGACGTGCATTGTCCTGTTGGAACAGCAAGTTCCCTTGCCGGTCTAGGAATGGTAGAACGATGGGTTCGATGACGGTTTGGATGTACCGTGCACTATTCAGTGTCCCCTCGACGATCACCAGTGGTGTACGGCCAGTGTAGGAGATCGCTCCCCACACCATGATGCCGGGTGTTGGCCCTGTGTGCCTCGGTCGTATGCAGTCCTGATTGTGGCGCTCACCTGCACGGCGCCAAACACGCATACGACCATCATTGGCACCAAGGCAGAAGCGACTCTCATCGCTGAAGACGACACGTCTCCATTCGTCCCTCCATTCACGCCTGTCGCGACACCACTGGAGGCGGGCTGCACGATGTTGGGGCGTGAGCGGAAGACGGCCTAACGGTGTGCGGGACCGTAGCCCAGCTTCATGGAGACGGTTGCGAATGGTCCTCGCCGATACCCCAGGAGCAACAGTGTCCCTAATTTGCTGGGAAGTGGCGGTGCGGTCCCCTACGGCACTGCGTAGGATCCCACGGTCTTGGCGTGCATCCGTGCGTCGCTGCGGTCCGGTCCCAGGTCGACGGGCACGTGCACCTTCCGCCGACCACTGGCGACAACATCGATGTACTGTGGAGACCTCACGCCCCACGTGTTGAGCAATTCGGCGGTACGTCCACCCGGCCTCCCGCATGCCCACTATACGCCCTCGCTCAAAGTCCGTCAACTGCACATACCGTTCACGTCCACGCTGTCGCGGCATGCTACCAGTGTTAAAGACTGCGATGGAGCTCCGTATGCCACGGCAAACTGGCTGACACTGACGGCGGCGGTGCACAAATGCTGCGCAGCTAGCGCCATTCGACGGCCAACACCGCGGTTCCTGGTGTGTCCGCTGTGCCGTGCGTGTGATCATTGCTTGTACAGCCCTCTCGCAGTGTCCGGAGCAAGTATGGTGGGTCTGACACACCGGTGTCAATGTGTTCTTTTTTCCATTTCCAGGAGTGTATATACATAAATTATTTATTTAAATATGAGACATGGGGTGTAGTATTTCAGGAATATCATTACAATCTGTATGTATCTCCTTCTTCGCACATGCTCAATATTTAGCAATTCAAGCTTTTTGACATGCAATAAATTCAGCACATATCTCCCTCAAGCCAGTAGGTGCCTCACAGTACTCATGTTTTTCATACACACATTTAATCTGTTTCTCTTTATGTTTAGCATGAACAAAGGTGTTACTTAAAATTGACAATATGTACACTACGCACACATAGGGAATTTACAACATCCTTGTATGCAGAGTCTATGGTGGGCAACCAGTTGAGTCTGCCCAGTGTCCAGATCATATAACTTCATAACTGAGGCATGTCTTTGATAGACACAATTGTCACCCCATTTCACACATAATGCACAGTCATCACACACTCTTGTAATAGAAAGTGTCACACCAGTAAGGTGAATGTCTGGGGGAGAACGTGATGGATAATACTCTATAGTCATCTGCTGATGGATGTAGAGCTCTACACTCGAACTCGGAAATTGGCACTTTAACACATTTTGATATAATTTCAATCTCCATTCTCGCATGCAACCCCCAGACACAATGGACTTCTATAGCAACATTCACACATTTCGATCCACTGGGAGTTAAATTGTATGTGGCGGTGAAAAGCCTAGGTGCATTCAACGCCTTCTTATCCACAGCATCTGCACTCTGTGGTTGCGCTATCACAGGGATGTTCTGCTAGGATGGGTCAAATGTTGGTGACCAGTACTGACCTCCATCTTGTTGTTTAACACTGACAGTGACAGCATTCGATGTGTCGGGGGCAGATCACATGTCCTCATCACACAAATCGATGAGTGAAACAGACAACAGCAACTCCTTGTCCTGCTCCACAAAGTGGGCTATGTGCAGTACTGGATCCCACATGGCCCCTACTGGTTTAGACAGGCTGGAGGTTGTTGCTGCAGGTCTTGACAAGATGGCAGCTGAGGTTGCTCAGGCCAGGACGTGGCAGCAGAGCTTGGCATGTTGGCACTTGACCCTGTTGAACAAAGATGAGGAAGCATTAGATATTGGCCAAGACGTGAATACTTTGTGTAATAATAGTAATAATAATACTAAGGCTAAGCAGAGAGAATGATGTTATATAGGATACTTTTCATTTAATACTGTTCTGCATGACTGTGCTGGAGTGTGACTGCTGTTGGTGCTTCATGATTATTCTTCTTCTGCTTCTGCTGCTGACTGACTGGACAAGACAGAGGTCCCAGAGCTGCTGAGCCTTGGCTATATCCCCTACAATGATGTCGACAGATATTACCATCCTACTGGCTGAAGTCGAGCACGTGACTGGATTAAAGGTTCCTATTGGTTCCTGCCATTTTCCCCCATCCCAGAACATCATCTTGGATTATGTCACAGAATAGACGACAGCACCCTCTGACGGTGGTACTGTGTACTAGACCACATGGTGAACACAATGCTTGCCAACATCTTGGGTGATGTCACGGATGACAGTGTTCCCTGGTGCCGGTACTGTGCACCACACCACATGGTGAACATGATGTTTGTGGCCATCTGGGTACTAGATCATGTGGTGAACACAATGTATGCCACCATCTTGGGTAACGGTACTCACATCATCAGCTGACGTCACGGTAGCGCCCTCTGATCTTGGTAGTGTGTACTAGACCTCGTGGTGAACACACTGTTTGCTGCCAACTTGGATAACAGTACTTGCATCATCATCTGGTGTCATGGCCTCCATCTTAGAGGTGGATGAGAGTGCCCTCTGGTGGTGGTACTGTGTACTACGTCAATTGGAGTCTGGACCCCTGGTGACCACACTGTTTCCTGTCATTCCCCCCCCCCCCCATCATCTTGGATTACGTCACAGATGAGAGCACCCTCTGCTGGTGGTACTGTGTACTAGGTCAGTTGGAGTCCGGACCTCATGGTGAACACACTGGATGGCTGTACTGCATCAAAGTGTTTAAATAAAGACTGCTGCATGCAAAATAATAAAGACCTATGTCCAGCACTGGTCAAGTCCTTTTCCCACGAATCCTTAAGAAGAGGTGGCAGTCGGGTGACATGGGCTAGTGGGGTTAGCCCAAGTGACCTATCTTCCGGCGATTTTCTTAGGTTAGTAGAGGTGTGATGCATTATCCTGTTGGAATTTGAACTTCCCTGCATTTTTCTAGGGGAGATCACGGGAGGGGGGTTAGGTTAGTGGAGGTAGCCCAATTGACCTATCTTCTTGCCAAAATTCAAACTTCCCACCTAAAGCCGCCATCTTGCATGACGCCACAGCCACCATCTTGGATGACGTCATCGCTGCCATCTTGGATGACGTCATCGCCACCATCTTGGATAATGGTACTTTGCACCAGAACCCCCTTGCCCCAATACTTGTGTCTACATTTCCCCATGCACCTACAGAATGTTCTCTCTCGCACTGCTATATACTCTACAGATGATGGTTTGCCCTTCTTCTTACAAACTCCGTCATATAGAGTCGTGTGGCAACTGGAATATCCAAAATGTTGCCTCACTTTCATCAACCCTTGTGACATTTCATTGGTTTGGTATTCAAAGGACTGAGAGATCCAGTGGGTGGATGATTCATTGCCAATGATGGACGCGTAAGTGACAACCAGGGTTAGAAATGTTTCTGAGGTCGAAATTCCCATCATCGTTATCCGGTGCTGGTACCTGCTGTGTCCTGTAGCATATATTCGAACCTCTGTTCTGCGCTAATGTGCCATTCTGTATCGAGAGGACTGGATATGGTGGTATCAAAGGTATAGTTCAGGTAGGTTAGGTGGTTTTCTGGCAGTATTCTGAAAGAATTATGTGTTAGAAAAAGCAGATGAAACGTTAGATTCAGAGCAGTCATCCATGTTATTGTCACTGGAAGCCGAAAAGTCAATCCCGAGATGTCACATTAAACACCAGTTAGCAGAGTCCTGTTATTCCATAATTCCAATAATTCTGTTCCCCTCGGAAGAACTTGCTCATAACAGATAGTCAAAGCTATAAGTGCTATACGTGAGTCAGACACTGAGTATACCCTGTAAGGATCTACTTTCAGAAAATCTGTTCCCCATAGAAACGGTTGTATTTTTCATGCGCCTGTGACATCTGGACCACAATAGAACGGCACACTGCAACCTACTCACTCTGTATCGGCACAGTTCTTTTACCGCCAAGTTAGTGATAAAACACTGCTTTGTTTCTGCCTTACCCTGAAAGGAAACTGTAAAAAAATCGCTGCACACCAAGTAACACAAAGTAAGGATCACAGAGATTGCTATTTCCCACTTAGTAACTGATGAATAACAACTGCTATCCAGTGGTTGTGCTATTGCGATTCGTATCCTTCTATTCATTCAGCCTTCTTTCATTCTCTTAAATTATAATTCTCCTCTTTTCTTTCTGTTTATGTAACTTACCTCTTCCTCTCTCTATGATACTCTTCCTAGGTACGCATCTATTGTTCCCATAACTAATTTTTGTATTTCTCCCTCTCCCTCTTATATGGTGCCCGCCTACCCCTTCCATTGAATGAAATTTTTTAATTGGACTTTCGTTTAATACGATTTGATCTTGTACAGTACTTTGCTGTTAATGACTGTATTCAACAGAACTTCCACTACAGAATCAAACGTATCCCTGCTACACGAATGGTTTCAAATTCTGAAAAATGACGTCTACGCCACGAATGATTAATCCAAGTAAAAATCACGGTAATATCCACAAGTCATTAATAATTCAGTGCCAAAATCTAGAACAGTTTTTGTCACGTCAAAGTTCACGTAAAAACTTTACGGAACTAGTTTGGATTACCACTTTGTAAGTCACAATATCTGTTGTTAATATACAAAGAACTTGAATAAGTTTTCTGTAATCTCTATACCTTGATAAAACCGATGTCTCCTTGTAGTAAACTGATTACTTTTCGTAATATAATATTAAGCAGCTTGAATATTTCGTAGAAATTCTCAGCTTCTGTGAATGAAAATCATATCTTTGCCTTTTGTTTATACCAGCTATTTTAACAGTTTATTTCGCTACTTCAGTTTATTTCATGGTGTTAAAAGAGAAAGGAGGTGGCACAACAGACATATGCTATACATTGTTTTGAAGCGAGACTGATCGGGGCCTGCCGCCATCTTAAATAGGCCGAAACATTAGCAGACTACTGTTTGTGATTGCTTCTTGCTCATTAATTCTGTCGTGTGCACGCAACAACTTTTTTGAATACTGAAAATTACAGTGCTTACATGAACGACGTAGTGACATGTAGGCAATTTCGAACGTTTTTCTTTTCTGAAATACGTTTTTGCTCTAGTAATACGACAAGTTTGGCCTTGTTAAAGTAACTAGTTTTTTGCTGATGTATTTCGAACGACCAAGAAGCGAAGGAAGTGATGTGCAAAACATGCTTTCGTAATCCACTTAATTCAAACTTTTCTTGTAACCAATGCTTGTTTGGTTAGTGCTACATCTTCTTCTTCATTATATTTTCTGCTTTCAACTCCTATGCACAACATTCTTAATGTTTATATTTACAAAATGCTTACCTACGTCTTTTTCTCTAGCCTGTGCAATAACGGAAGACACAAGGCATGCTATCGTGCAACAAAGTGAACGATCGATGAAATGTCAAAGAAACAGAACAGCACAGATGAGTACCTCAATGCTGAATAGAGATCTTGTTTAGGTAGATTGTTTGTGCATTAGTTACACTCTAGTTTACACATCTTCTCACTTTGAAATCTTACCTACGATGCATCATTCAGTGTGTGACCAATAATAGCAATTTACAGGTAAAAAAGATATAATTTTTAAGCATGTTCCAGCTTTGTGCAATACTATAAATGTGATTAAGAGAACAAGGGCGCCGATATTCCAAAATTTCTGTGGGTGCATGTCAGTCGTGGAATGAATACAGCATATGTTTTCTAGGGAATCTAACCAATTTTTTAAAATGATTACCTTTCATTTAACATCTTTTATGAACACTGATCGTGTCATTAAGATCTGCGCTGTGATAATGTAAAATATGCCGGTACTATAAGCATACATTGAGACTGCCCTAGCTCAGTTGGTAACACGGCTGACTTAAAAGCAACACAAATAAGATCAAACTCGGGGTCAGATTTACTTGGACGATCCCACAGACCCAGGGAAGTAATGTACCCGATAAGAGCCCGACTGCAAAAATAAAAATCCGACCCCTAACATAAAATGTGTAACCTATGATTAACTAACTTTTCATTACAGCAGGTAGAAATGGAAATTTAACGGAGTGTGGTGTAAAATAACATGTGATATAAAAAAGACATCATTTGTTTACTGTATTCAAAGTATTAAACAAAAATTATTGATACCGATAAATATTATTAAAAATTAAACACATTGTAGTGATGGACGTCTGCTATAAGATCCTGTCTAATTGCCTCATACATAAAATTCAGCCAGTGGCAGAATCGGTGATTGGGGAGTACCAGGAAGGTTTCCAACCAGGGCAATCAACAGTAGACCACATCTTCAATCTCCGGCAGCTTACTGAGAAACGGGGTGAATATGGTGAAGATTTGCATGTTTCATTCGTTGATTTTAAGAAGGCCTGTGATTGTATACATTGGAAGAGCCTGCTCAGCTGTTTAAGGGAGTTTGGCATGGCAGAGAAACTCATCAATCTGATGAAGATCTGTCTGAGCGAAACACAGTCAAAGGTGAAGATGAGATATCGCGTAACTGAGGAATTTGAAATTGTGATGGGGCTCAGGTAAGGACACGGGTTGTCCCCTACCCTGTTCAACTTTGCACTCGAGAAGATCGTATGCGAGACCTTCCAAGAGAGTGAAGGATTTTAAATCGAAGGAAAGAGATTGGCGTACTTCACCCATGCAGACATCTATTTACTCTCTAGGTCTGAAGAGGAGTTGGAGCAAATGATCAAAGCACTAAAGGAGGCTGCCAGGAAATTTGGGCTAAACATAAACGAAGCCAAGACAGAGTACCTCGTTATGATGCGTGGTCAAAGTCAGACTGCTGGTCATCTACAATCACTGCAGGTGGGAGACCGGTCCTACAAGAGAGTGCATGAATTTAAATACCTAGGGGAACTTTTCACTGAGAACTCGTCATGTGAAGCAGACATCAACCCCAGAATACAAGCAGGAAATCGATCTTACCTCGGCTTAGCACAACTACTTCAGTCCAGATATCTCTCCAGACAGTTCAAGATTCGACTATACAAAACCCTGATCCAGCCTGTTGTTCTATATGGCTGTGATCATGGAGTATCCGAAAACAGGACTTCCATAAGCTTCTCGTTTTTGAGAGAAAAGTGCTTCGGAAGATCTTCGGTCCAGTTCTAGATGCAGACACAGGGGAATGGAGGATCAGACACAGGAACTATACTGTACTAGCAGCCCAACATAGCAGGAACTGTCAAAGCCAAACGAATGCAGTGGGCCAGCCATGTGGCCTGGTCGGAAGATCACAGATGGCCTCAGAAGCTCCTGGATTTCACACCTTCATGAAAGAGATCCCCAGGGAGACCCAAGTAGCGTTGGAGGAATGGCCTCCATGAAGACTTAAACCAAGTATCAATAGATATGGACAGATGGTGGATAGCAGCTAAGTACAGAATACAATGGAGGAGGAAACTTGCAGCAGCGTGCAGTCCATCGTGCCTGATCATGTATTAGAAGTAGTAGTAATAGATAGTGATGGACAGTCAATATCAATAAGCATAGGCCAGTAGTATGGAGAGGGGGTTACTGGTGCAATTTTGATATGCAAATTAATTAAATTGATCAATTAATCACCCCCACCGCCACTGCCCACCCCCACTCCGAACCACACCCACCCCCTCACCTGACCATGCCCATCCCCGCCTCCGATCACCCCACCCCTATCCCTAGACGAAGTCACGAGTTTTTCTCAGCATGCATGTGTGCCCCAGCCCCCTCCCCATCCCCCAGCCTACTCTAACGGCAGGAATTTCGAATTTTGGCGGGAATTTCTTTGTCACAGGGCTGTGCTTATGTGCACACCCCCGCCCCCACCTGAGAATTGGCGAGAAATAAAAATTGGCAGTGCCCTTTCTGGGACCCGAACCCTGGTCCTCCTGGACAGAAAGAACAAGTGCGCCCGCCTAACACAATTATACCACCAGAGAGCCTTGGAATTGATGGGAAATTAAAAATGGCGATGCCGTTCCCAGGACTCGGACCCTGATTATACTGGATGGAAAGCCCAAGAACGCCCCCTAACACATGGAAACTGTCCAGATGCAGGAGAGGAAGGTTAGGTTAGTGTACTTTATTTATTTTTGTCGGGAAACAGACACAAAGATCTATCCTTATTACGTAATTAATCATGAAGATCAGGCCTAATTACGCAACCACATGCATAGTACTACACAAGGACCGTATAATGTCGCAATACGACCAAAAAACTGACGATGCCAAACAAATGGCGTTATTCTGCTGGGAATACCACCCCAAAACATCGACAGACACATTCAAACTCTACCCTACACCTACAAGGTGGTGGGAAAAAGGTAGTGTGTAAGGTACTACCCTTATTCTTTTTTATGGGAAATATGTTCAAGTGATCAGATGCTGGTGCTGGACAGAGAGGATTTTAAAATGTGTACTACCTGTAAGCAAACAGTATCTACGTTGTTTGACGTCAGAGTCTGCTACAGATGCCTACTCAAGAACCACCTTACAGCCCAGCTAACCAAAGCCAATACACAATACCACAACTGATGTAAAAAATGTGGCACAGTTCTGATTACACTTCAAAACTGACGTGAAAAAACCAGCATTCATAATGAATAGTTCATAATGCAGCACATGTATTGGGGAAAATCGTCGCCCTAAAAGAATATAAAGGGGGCGGTAGTTGAACATGCATTATCCTCGATGTACAATCACAAACTGCTGAAAATCAAGCCCCTTTCCCCTCCCTCCCTCACTCCATCCATCCACCTATGGGGAGGACACAGAGTTTATCAAATGGCCACCTCCTCTGCCAACCACCTCGTGGCATATGCTGTCCGCTTTCCACCCATTGCTGTTTTTCTACCCCTCCGCGACT